>NC_089586.1:119987009-120320918 GCF_019320115.1 Miscanthus floridulus | reverse complement strand
TTGGGGGTTCAGAAAATCATTTGGAGAGCAAACATAGAGAAAATAGCTTGGAGAAACATCATGACGATATACAGAGATTGGAGGATATTTAGAAGAATATTAAAACATGCTTAGCTTTAGACAGAAAGTCTAGTCGATGACGTATGGTGTTATCTGGTTGGCGTTGACAATGAGCACCTGGCGGGTAGTGAGTTGTTGGTGAAGACGACCTCGGAGGTGGTTCCGAGATCGGATCTGCTGTCACGGGGGCTGGTGTAGCCAGCGATGAATCATCGTCGTGGACCGACATGGATCTCCACGAGATTGACAACGAGAACGCGTTGTTGATTTGAGGTCCATCTGGCTCGCCATGGGATCAAGCGCACACCCCTACCTGGCGCGCCAACTATCAACAAAAGATGCTCGATGGTCCACCGAGGGGTATCCCACGATGGTAGATTTGTCGTAGAGGTGAGCGAGATCAGGAGCGAGATGGTAATACAAGCACCAAGACACAAGATTTAGACAGGTTCGACCGTCAGTATGACGTAATACCTACATCCTGTGTTCTGATGTATTGCATTGAGATGTATGGATCGTGTCCACTAGGGGACCCCTGCCTCTCTTTATATAGTCTAGAGGGGTAGGGTTATAAGAAAAATATCATATTTGGTAGTATACAATAGCTTGCGCTGCACGTCGAGCAGCGCCGTGCACGCCTTGATCTTATGGATTGGGCCACCTCTGATGGTGCAGTCCATGTCTTGTCTTGTGGATATCGGGGGCCATGCCCCCACACTCTATCTTCAGTAGCATTCTTCTAGTACCTCTTGTGTGCACTGTTTTGGTGGACTACAACACATAACGATATATGTACATGGAGGACTTTCTCCCACAGAGAGGCCATGTATGTGAAAAGTAGCAAGTAGAGAACGAACTGAAAAAATAAACAACAAACAAACAGAGTTATTTGGCAGATTTACCGCATCGATGTCGTCCAAGTACTCGCACATCTAGTATAGCCTTTTGTCTTCTCTCCTAACCTCGACCTGGTAGGTCGGTGATTGTAGCGATAAGTACTCCCTTGATTGTGACATGTTTCTTTTTGTACTCGTCCCAAACATCCAGCACACCCATTTCAAACATCTTCACTAGTT
Source organism: Miscanthus floridulus (assembly GCF_019320115.1). Lineage (NCBI taxonomy): Eukaryota > Viridiplantae > Streptophyta > Magnoliopsida > Poales > Poaceae > Miscanthus > Miscanthus floridulus. The sequence continues at coordinate 120,319,782 of NC_089586.1, read as the reverse complement.
CATCGATCACTGGTTCCAGAAACACATCGATGTTATTCTTAGGTTGTCTTAGCCCTTGGATCAGTAGTGGCATCTGGATGTACGACTGCTTCATACAGATCCAAGGTGGAAGGTTGTATATATAGAGCATCACTGGCTAGGTGTTATGATTGCTTCTAACTTAGTCGAAAGGATTTATCCCATCTGTGCTCAAAGCAAACCAAAGGTGCTTTACCTCTCCACCGATGTCCTTATAGAACATAGTATTGATAGTCCTCTAGTCATGCTCATCGACGGGGTGCCTCATCATTGTATCTTTCTTACACTCTTCGCCATGCCAGCGCAACAGCTTGGCTGACTTTGCACATGCAAACAACCTATGCACCTGGAGAGATATAGAAAAATACCAAACGACCTTTACGGGACTTCCTCTAGTCTTGGTACCCTCATCTGACGGCCCTTTCTTGTACCGTGGAGCTTCACACTTGGGGCATTTATCCAAGTCTTTGTATTTTTCTCCATAGTATAATATGCAATCATTGGAACATGCGTAGATTTTTTCAACCTCGAGGCCGATGGGACAGATCATTTGCTTGGCCAAGTATGTCTTTTCGAGCAACTCATTTTTTCTGGGAGCATTTTCCTTATTATACCTAACAACTGATCGAAGCCTTTATCGCTCAATCCGTTTGTCGATTTGAACTCTAACAGCATGATATCGACTTTCAATTTGCTCATAGGACAATTCTTATACAATGGTGTTTTGTCATCTTGTTTCATTTTCTCGAGCTTTCTCAGCTGTCTTTCACTTAGACATCCGGTCTCTACATTACGTAGCAGCTGAGAAATGCCATCGTTATCCTCGGTGTCATCAGTTAGCGTGTTCCTAAACATATTATTAACTGTGGCTATAGGCTCCGTGTTGACACCGGGTTCCTCGTCAACATCGTGGATGGCTACATCAGGCATGTCCACATCATCATCGTTTTCCTGCGAAACATTCACACCAACCTCGCCATGCATAGTCCATATCGTATAGTTTGGCATGAACCCCGTGGTAATCAAGTGTGATCGTATAGACCCAATTTGACAAAAATTTCTTTGATTCTTGCAATCTTTGCATGGGCAGAAGATATGGTTCTCATTCCCAGCATGTGCTTTGGCATCGATGATAAACTGGCTGACGTCATGCATGTATCGCTTGTTCGTTCAGGACAGATGCATCCACTCTCGATCAATCTCTACACAAAAAAATATTGAGACAGTAATTATAAAGAATTAATAAGAAATTGAGCTTCATAAACAACAATTGTAGATCGAAAGTACCATTTTTGGAAAATATTATTGTACACTAATTATTGGAAAATTAAAATTGGTAGCCCCGGCCCTGTAAATTGAAAATTATAGTAAAAAATAATTATTGTACAATAATGAAGAACAACTATTCTACTCGATGCCACATAAAAATGGAGACACTTATTTTAAAAAAGACTAAAATTGGAGACATGAACATGAACAATAATGTAGCTCCAAATAATGCCCATATAAATTGAAAAACGCAGCCCCATAAAAAATTATTGCACAACAATGAATAACAATTATTCTACCCCATGCCACATAAAAATAGAGACACTGTTGTTTTTTTTAAAAAAAGTCTAAAATTGAAGACATGATCATTAACAACAATGTAGCTCTAAACAATGCGTTGTTATGTGACACATAGATTAATTTTCTCAATAAATTGTAAAAGAATCTACTCTACTTCTAAAAACTAATTATAGCATCACATACTAACAATGATGACCTTGACCACCATGAAATAATTAGCTAGAAATTTAAATATGTTCATAGACACCAACCTTTTGGATGATGAATTTACCATAATTTGAGTCTTACACAAATGTCCAATTAGAAAAGTGATATCTAGAATGAAGAAAGAATTAGAATGAGAATCAAGCAATGTAGCCATCAAAACAAAGCTAATTAAGTAACAAAATCAAAGGATTGGATGTTTGTTACTGACCTTAAAGCAAAAAGATCAAGTCATTCTTCAAAATCCAAGTGCTAGCTTTATGATGAAGAGCAGCCGCAACAATGGAGGAAAGGACCCAAACGCGCCTATGTTCTCGGGATGGAAGAGAGTAGGAAGGAGAGGACGGCTGTAGCCTTTTTGTGCTGTAGGCTTATCACCGTCAGTTCTTGGATAGAACCGACAGTGATAGAGCCCAATCACTGTCGGCTCTTAGCTTAGAACCGGCAGTAATATGTGGCCGTCAAGCCACTGCCGGTTAGAGACACAAACCGGTAATAATAGTTATCATCACTGTCGGTTTAGTCACATCCCAAATCAATTTCTGATTTTTAGAGCCAAGAACCGATAGTGAAGGATCAACACTGTCGGTTCTCCTAATTCTGGTAGTGATGAGCCCGACAGTAAAGTACTATTCTATAACAGTGGCATATACGCAGCTCGATTCTCACATGAGACGAACCAAACACGACATCAGCTTGCTGGCCCAACCGCCGGCCCACCACAAAGTCTCTTTCTCCCATTTTTACCCTCAACCTGCTTGACCCCTCCATAGGACCATAGCCACTAATTTACCTGATTCCATGGACCTTCGATGCTTCCATACTTCGGCACCTTTGATTCTAGTGAAAGCAAGACTCGATGCTTTTCCCATCTTGCAGCCTAGGATCCTCGTGGTGGAAAGAATGGTGTTCATTAGCATAAATTTATGCATAAGCACGTACTATCTGGTTACTCAAGTCTGCTCTCGATCCGATTCTACCATTTCTAGCATCCAAATAGTATGTATCAGAGGCTCGTTCGCTGGTCTGGACGGGTTCAGCTAGCCGGCTGATCCCCCTCATGCGTTACTGTTTATCAAACCAGCCGAACAGTGTTTTTCTCTCGTAACAAATCAGCCGGAACAGTGTTTTTCAGCCAAGTTTCAGCAAACCGAACGGGGCCACAGAGAATGCACTGTGAGCTTGCCCTTGTGCATTTATTTAAAAGTATATATATTAAAGTCATCATTGATTATTATTTTACAACAGAATTTTCAACTACCAAATCTAATTATCAGTTTGTGGACTATCAGCAATGTATACATGCTCGGAATGAAAGCGTTAGGTTCTTCCTTTTGACGTTTAACCCGAACTATTTCAGTTGGACCAATCCCAGTCTGCCGTGCACATCTTTAATTATACGAATGAAATAAGTCAAAATTGACAATTAGTGGCAAACTCAACTTAAAGAACTGGTATAGACCTATTTGTCAGCTCACCCCAATTATGGTATGCTGGTCAACGAAAAAACAAAGGCGCATAAAATTGGTTCCTCTTACTCCTAAAGCATAAGGCATTTTTCTTTGTGTCCGACTGCCTGTCCATGTGATTGTCAACTTGTTTCAATCAGAATGAGCACAGCCAAGCTGCCCTGTTGACAATAAAGAATGAATAGGCTCTTTGGTATTTTTGCATACAGTTCTTTTATATGATAACGTACATATCTAAAGAAACCCGTACACTAATCATTTATGATCATCCGATCCAAGAAGTCTTTGCTGGCAAATCACCAAATCATCAGACACATATTTTTTTGTATTATATAATTAACTATACTTTTGACACAAACACAAGAAACGATGGAGACAACGGCTTTCAAAAATGAAATTTGATTTTTGGAGGTTGGTAACCTTTTGTTTTGTATAAATGTCCACGTCACAAACTGGACGTTTCCTTTAAAAAAAAACTGGACGTTGAATTATTCGTTTGGCTTAGCAAATTTATAACCTGGTTTCCAATCCATCACAATCTTGAGCCGCCTTTTATTATTCAAAACTTGTAGTCACTTTTATAAACTTGAGCTGCCTTTCGAAATTTTAGAAGCTACTCCGAAAGATTAGACAGACGACATAACTTGTGATTACAATGTGTATAGCTCCGATGAGCACTTCGTCCGTCACTAAAGAATACTTGTATTAGCCGTACATATGAGCACATGTGCTAAGCCGGAAGCTTGAACCCGACCTCGAGGTTATTTATTTCCATTAACTTGTGAGTCATGGTGCAAATAACATGGCTACCAAAAGCGAATAGTGACAATTCACGTACACTGGTTTACTAACTCGTGCACGATTACATTTCTCTCATTATGTCATTTTCGTTAGTTGATCTCCATCAATAGGCCCAACGGTCTACTGGGCCCTTGGATCTGCGCCCTGATCGAGGGCGCCCAACCCTAATATGGTTGGTGGGCCCCTGTCGCACAGCACTATAAAAAGATAGGTGGGGATCACGGCTCAAACTACGAGGTTGACCTGAGCCGCCGTAACCACTGACAAAGAAACACTAATCCGATCTAAAGAAGAGTGCTGCCAGCGACGGGAAGCTCCATCGACTCCGCCGTCGCCTCTGCATCGTCTCCACCACGCTGGACTCCACCGCGCCGAGCTCCCTCGACACCGGCGTCCACGAGGCTACGGCGCAACTGCGCCAGGGCGAACTAGAGGAACTCTAAGTAAGATGCTTACCCCGATCTACGGTTTAGAGGCACTATTGTCTAACAATGGTATCAAAGCCAAGGTTACCGGTGTGTAGATCTAGTATGGGGTAAAGCATTGAAAAGAAATAAAAGAAAGAACAAGGGTTCGATCCGTTACGGATTGAAGCCCTAACCCTAACCGGGTAAAAGAAAAGAGAAAAGAGAACAGGAGGGTGGCGGGCGTCACTGACTGCCAGTCGCCACCGCCACCGCGTGGGGAAAGCTGCCGCACCGTCGTCTTCATCGACGCGTGGCAAGAAAAGATCAGAGGGTTCAACCAAACCCAAGCCCAAAGAAAACCGAATCTGGTTAATCCTAACCCTAACGAAACCCCAACCCTAACCCAAATCCCCAATCGATAAAGAACCAAGAAGAAACAGACAAGAAAGCAGAGAACCGATCAGATCCAGTTCGGATCTGAGAAGAAAGAGCGTTTTCCTAACCCTAACCCTAATCGGGTGAAAGAAAGAAGAAGAAAGAGGGATTCGGCCTAGAAGAGAATCAAAGCCGAACCCTAAACCCGTGAAGACCCTCTAGGAAAGAAGAATAGTGGGTCAGATTCCGAACCCTAACCCTAGATCTAAACCCTTACCCCAACACCGGTTCGGATAAGAGAAGAAGAAGATCCAAATCAGAGAAGAAGGGGAAAAAGGGGAAGGGACCAACCTCACCGTGCGTCGGGCTAACCCTTCACCAGCGCGGGAGAAGAAGGCTGAGCCAGGGGAGCTGTTTCGCTCGGGCTCGGCCAAGGGGGCGCCGCGGCCAGGCCGCTCGACGACGGCGTGCTCACCCGCTGGGGAGCACGCACGCCGGTGAGGGGGCCGACGACGGCGCCATGGCTGCCCGCTCCACCGCTTCGCTCGCTCGATGCGCCACGTGGCTGAGAGAGAAAGGCAGAGAAGAAATGGACTAGGGTTAAAGGGGGCCGGCCGCGCGGGGGAGCATGGTCTCGCCGCTGCGAACGACGGCGCCATCTCTCTCTCTCGGCTCCGATCGCTGCTCGCTGCTGTTGCGTTGAATGAGAAGGAGCGCGGGCGTAGAGAGAGAAGAGGGAGGGGCGAATGACGCTAGGGTTTCAGCGGAGGCGCTGAGGTCGTCGTTTTGATCCGCCGAGATGCGCGCGTAGCCATCCGATCTTCATCAACGGCATAGATGAACCGGGCCAAAATCAGGCCTAGGCGGGCATGAGCGGGAGGCCGCTTTGCCGACCCAGGCCCAGGTTGCGGCCTGGGTATGGGTAGCGCGCGTGCGTGGGCTGCTGTGGCAGCCGGGGCCGTGCACTGTTGCTGCAGGCCGGGCCACAATGAACAGTAAATAAAGTTCTGAGTTTATTTAATTTTCAGAAGCCGATTTTCATGATATTTGTCTACTTTAAATATCTCTATTAGAATTTGAACCAACGGGATAATTTTACAGAGAATATTTGAGAAAAGTTTAATGCTTCTGAAAAATAGATAATGAATTATTTCATGTTTCCGCTGCTAAAGAAATAGTTGATTCTCCAGTTATTTTAAACCAACGTGATATTTAATTGGAGAAAAAGAGATTTTGATATGATTATGATGTTGTTATTTTCTGACCAACGTTGTTAATAACAATATTATAATTTTAATGATTTTATGCATTAATTCTATTTCTGCCCAACAATAATGTAGAATTAGTGTATAAGAACAATTATAAATTTTAATGATTTATGCATTAATTCTATTTCTACCCAACGGTGATGTAGAATTAGTGTATAAGAACAGTTGTATGTTTTAATTTTGACCAACATTGAAATCAAGACATGCAATTGTTGTTATTTTTTATATTAAGAAAAAGTTTGACCAGACCTTTATCTTGGCTAAGGTGAGCTGGATAGTCACCTCACCGTGTTCCACTGAGCCTATGGCACCAGTGAGGGAGACAAACGAGGCTGATGTCGATTGGGCAACTAAAGAGAGAGATTTTGAATTCTAAAAGATGTCCTATGACCTTGAGCATAGGAAGCGGGTCACTGTCAACAAGAAATATTTAGCTGTGATAAAGAATATGATTAAGCCTGTAATTGTGGGCTCAATCCTAGACTGTGACACGGTCACCGAGTATCTCGATAGAATAAAGAGTCAGTTTACTGGCTCTTCAAAGACATATGTTACCCAGCTAATAAAGCAGCTGGTGACAGAGTCACTCTGGAAATTGTGGCATAAGAGAACTCACGATGCGTCGTCAAAATTATGGCACTGTCATTTTGGCCATATTTCGAGGGGGAGAATAGAAAGACTAGTTAAAAAAAGTATATTCTTTCTCCATTGGAGCTCTTAGATTTAGAACAATGCAGAGAATACATAAAGGAAAGTATATAAAGAAAATTAAAAAATATACCAAAAGAAGCGTAGGAATTTTATAGATTATTCACACAGACATCTGTGGTCCATTTTCCTATAAAAAGTGTGAATGGTTATGATTCATTCATAACATTCACAGATGATTACTCCCATTATGGCTATATTTATCCAATCAAAGAAAGAACAGAAGCATTGGATAAATTTAAGATATTTAAGGCAGAAGTTGAAAACCAACACAATTTAAAGATTAAGATAGTCAGGTCCAACCGTGGGGGGGGTACTACGGTCGGCATACCCCATATGGCCAAGTTCCTGGACCTTTTGCAAGGTTCTTACAGGAAAATGGCATGGTAACCCAGTATCCTATACCGAGCGAACCTCAGCAGAATGGAGTAGCTGAAAGACGCAATTGTACCCTGATGGACATGGTGCGCAGTATGATAAGTTACTCTACCTTACCGTTGAGCCTGTGGAGGGAGGTGTTAAAAACCGCCATTCATATTCTCAATAGAGTATCAAGTAAGTCGATGCCCAAAACACCGTATGAGTTGTGGACAGGAAGAGTACCCTCACTAAACCACTTACGTGTGGGGGGAGTTCTGCTGAGGCTAAAGTATTTAACCCAAATATTGGGAAGTTAGATCCCAAAACAGTAAGTTGCCATTTCATTGGCTACCCAGAAAAGTCAAAAAGGTTTTCATTTCTACTGTCCAGACAGACATATAAAGTTTGTGGAAACGAGACACGCTGTCTTCCTAGAGGATGAAATAATGAGGGGGAGCATGGTAGCTTGAGAAATTGACCTTGAAAAGAAGTGGGTGTATGCGTCCGCTCCAATGATTCATAAGCTATTTTTCTCACTACCTGTTGTCACCGCACCAATAGTGTAAGATACTGTGGTGCCAGCACCTGTTGTTATTCCGCCTATGGCAACGATGAATGACGATGAGGAACCTGTTCTTCAGGATCCTGTAGAACCTATTGCCACACATGAGGGGGAGCAACAACAGCCTCAAACAGAAGATGTGCCAAATATGGAGGCCCCTATAAGGTCTCAAAAAGTTAGAAAATCAGCTATTTCTGCTGACTATGAAGTATATAACACTGAAGAATTTCAAATGGAGGATGATCCCACCTTATTTGAAGAAGCCATGAGAAGTGATCATTCATCAAAGTGGCTTGAGGCCATGGAAGATGAAATGAAATCAATAAATACCAATAAAGTTTGGGACTTAGAGATAATTCCTAAAGGAGCCAAAACAATAGGCTATAAATGGGTCTACAAAATAAAACTTGACACTTAAGGGAATATAGAGAGATATAAAGCACGACTTATGACAAAAGGCTTTACGCAAAGAGAAAGGATTGATTACAATGAGAACTTTTCTCTAGTCTCATATAAGGATTCCTTCAGAATCATAATGGCATTAGTGGCACATTATGATTTAGAGTTACATCAGATGGATGTAAAGACGACATTTCTCAACGGGGACTTGGAGGGAAATGTTAACATGGCACAACCGAAAGGTTTTGTTATGGAAGGAAAAAACGAATGGGATGCCGCTTAAAGAAATCCATTTATGAATTAAAACAAGCTTCAAGACAGTGGTACTTGAGGTTTGATCAGACAATAAGAAATTTTGGGTTTAAAGAAAATGTAGAGGACAATTGTGTCTATGCGAAGTTTAAGATTGAAAAGTTTATCTTCCTTGTCCTGTATGTGGACGATATCTTACTTGCTAATATTGATGTCAGTCCACTACTAGAGACAAAGAAGTTTTTGTCCTCAAAATTTGATATGAAAGATCTTGGTGAAGCCTCATTCGTTCTAGGGATTGAGATTCGTCGAGATAGAAGTAAAGGGGTATTAGGACTATCACAAAAGGCATACATAGAAAGGATCTTAAAGAAATTTAGTATGCACAAATGTAGTCCCTCACCTGCTCCTATAGTCAAGGGTGACAGATATGGAGATTTTCAATGCCCCAGGAACCAATATGAGATTGATCAAATGAAAGTGGTTACATATGCTTTAGCTGTCGAAAGTTTACAATATGCTCAAGTATGTACGCGCCCTGACTTGGCATTTGTTACCGGGTTACTTGGTAGATTTCAGAGCAATCCTAGAACATAACACTGGAAATTAATAAAGAAAGTCTTGTGTTATTTGCAAAGAACGAAAAGCCTCATGATGACGCATAGATGATATGATTCACTCCATATAGTGAGATATTCAGATTCTGATTATGCGGGAGACGATAGAAAATCCACGTCTGGATATGTATTCACTCTCGTAGGGGGAGCTATTTCATGGAAAAGCTTAAAGCAAACCGTCACTACATTGTGCGTGTTATGAGGCAACGGGGCAGGTGAACTGGCTAAAGAAGTTCATACCCGGTTTGAAGGTGGTTGACGACATCTATAGACCACTTAATTTATACTACGATAATAATCCGGCAGTACAGTAAGCTCACGACAATAAGTCAAGTGGTGCTGCCAAACACATTGACATAAGGTATTATGTTGTGAAAGATAAAGTCCGGGATCATGTCATAAGTCTTGAGCATATAAGTACCGAAAAGATGCTCACGGATCCGCTTACAAAAGGCTTACCACCCAACGTGTTCAGTGAACATATAGCTAGCATAGGGTTTAAGGGAAAGCCTAAAATTCCTGGACAAAAGAAGGTCCAAAGTTAAGTATCTATTTCAGAATAGAGTGGTGTGTTGTAGCTGTTAAATCTATTGGCAATTGACCGTGACGATGAAACATGCTCTATGCGCTAATCTGTAATGGAATGAACAAAAGTAAATGATATGAAATTAAAAGATGATAGTGAGATCAAGGGGAAAAATGTTAGTTGATCTCCACCAATAGGTCCAACGGCCTCTTGGGCCCTTGGATCTGCGCTCTGATCGGGGGCGCCCAACCCTAATATGGTTGGTGGGCCCCTGTCGCACAGCACTATAAAAAGATAGGTGTGGATCACGGCTCGAATTACGAGGTGAACCTGAGTCGCCGTAACCACTGACAGAAAAACACTAATCCGATCTAAAGAAGAGTGTTGCCAGCGACGGGAAGCTCCATCGACTCCGCCGTCGCCTCTGCATCGTCTCCACCACGCTGGACTCCACCGCGCCGAGCTCCCTCGACATCGACGTCCATGAGGCTACGGCGCAACTGCGCCAGGGCGAACTAGAGGAACCCTAAGTAAGATGTTTACCCCGATCTACGGTTTAAAGGCACTATTGTCTAACAATTTTAGCTCATTTACTATCTCGGATTGTACTATGGATGGATGCTTTTGTTCTCACTTTTCTCTTTAGAAAGAAAGAACACAACGGCCCTTTATTTGAATTGCAAAACAATTGGCTTCCCCGTTGCCTAGCGTTGTTGCTTGTTGGTTCTGGCTTTGTTAGAGCCAATTTGCCTATCCGATTGCCCAATCATATGTCCCGTTGCATTCAAATTATAGGGTTCGCCTAACCTTTAGCCTAGGATAGAAGTTCGGCGGTCCACACATCGCACGAGGAAAAACAGAAACAGGCTACGTACGTATGCCACCAGGAAAGAGAGAAAAAAGAATTCGCCAATCATGATGAAATACTTTGGTCTTGTTAATAAGCAACAACCAGCTAGAAAGAGCTTGTAAATCTAAATACAGACGGAACCAAAAGCCCTGCTGATCGTCGACGAAAATACCAAGATCTTTGCCGAACCCCACGGCGCGCCAACCCTTCTTTCCCCGCTGCCTAACCGTGCCTCACCCTTCCAGGTAGGAGAACGATGCTGCCGTTTACCAGAAGAGAACCCAACTATTCTCGCGGAGAGCAGAGAAGAAGCGGTCACAGCCCGGATGGATGGGTTTGTGGTGCGCTCGCGAGAGGAGGAGACGTGCTTGGACCCGCGATCGAGCCGTGCACCGTCGGGGATCGAAGGCGCGTGCGGACACGGCGCTCCTCCGATCGTCCACACGACCACGCTGGCCGTTACCAGGGTCCCCGGGCATGGTCGCCGACTTGGCTTGGCTATGCGTGCCGCCAGCTCGTACGTGGTGTAGTTCTGAGTTTTGAGTTTTGACTCGGGTGGACGGCCGAATGCGGTCTAACCGTTCGTTTATTTTTTCCAGCGGTGAAACAGCTGACCAAGGCGGATGTCGCAGGTGGCAGGTGACCAAGCGGTGAAACCAGCGGTCTAACCGTTCGTTTGTTTTTGTTGGGTCAAGGACTCATCAAGGTAAAAGAAAACGGGTTGGAGAGAGAGGTGAAGTACGACACGCCGTGCCAAAGCGAGTACAGCCCGGGGGCGTGCGTGCAGAAAACGAACTGTGGAATCTGGAATGCGACCGCCGCCGCTAAAAAAGATTAGAAAAATAAGGCCTTGTTTAGATTGAGAAAAATTTCAACCCGATGAATAGTAGCACTTTCGTCTTATTTGGTAAATATTGTCCAATCGTGGACCAACTAAGTTCAAAAGATTCATCTCGTGATTTCCAACTAAACTGTGCAATTAGTTTTTTTTTTACCTACATTTAATGCTCCATGCAAGTGGCTAAAAATTGATGTGATGGAGAGAGAGTGAAAAAACTTGGAATTTTGGGGTAATCTAAACAAGGCCTAAGGAGGGATCTGAGCAATCAAGGCGTTGCGGCTGTTCCAAGGAGAAAGGTACTAAGAAAAAGAAGATGCGGCGGAAAGATGGATGCCACCTACACGTACGTCAATACCTATTAATTAATTTTTATAGACACTATGTTTAAAATTATGGCTCTAATAAATAGTTTCTGCACGATAATTTTTTATCCAATTATATATATTTTTTCTCCATTCTCTATCAATCACCTACCTTCGTGTCTTAGTTCTCGGGTAGACATGGTTTCTAACTTAGACCCACTTTCTATGATTTTTGCTCTCTCTCTTCTATAGCTATCTTGCCACATCAGCAAAACGCTTAGATAATGGTACAATTAATGTTCATAGAAACAATGACATTTCTACATTGGGAGTGCCTCTGTACTACGTAACTGCTTAATACTACTACAGTGCCTGTCCAACAACCGTTCAAGCTCGGCTTTGATCGAGAACTCCCGTTGCCAAATGCTAAGCCAAATGGTACGGTATCTTCAGAGAAGCACGTGTGTCCTGACCGCGCTGGATTTCACTTGAAGCAAGACTCTTCTTATTGGCTGCGTACTGAGGAAGTACTGTTCTCGGCGGAATTTTACTGTTCAGAGATGATTTTTCTCATAAATTTCTCCAGATTTATTCAGATTCCTCTTAATTCCTCCAAACGAACGGGGCCATTGATGATAAATTACGAAACTCCGGCGTCACAAAGACGAGACATGAGCTTAGTATTCACCGAATATTTGGAGGTGCAAATCACGCTAAGCGTCATGCATGGCGGTCAGGCAGTCATGCTCTTGTATAGTCCTATTGGCTAAGCGTGGCTACCTAGAACACTTACGGCGACACAAACAGGTACGCGTCAGATTAATGATACCAATACCATCAAGGGATAACAGCAGTCAGTCACCGGCCATCGCATAAACTATCAATTTCAAAAACAAAAAAAAAGGTTGGATCCTGGACGAGGCCAAGCTACAGCGCATCGCAGGCTAGTTTACAGCACGAGAAAAAACAAAGGTGAAGTCAAATCCGAAATGGAGACTCTCGATCGAACCGGAGCATAACAAACTGCACAAGATCCGAAGGGCAACGTCAAACCGAAATTGAATAGATCAACGCCCGCCTGGCACCTGTGAATCTGTGATTATCCGCGTCCACATGATGGCGACCCGAACAAACAGCATTTTAAATTCCAACAAATAAATTTCGGCTGCGAGTTTCTTTCAATTCCATCTACTATGATGAATTAATTAAAAGGAACTGCATTAATCAGTTTTTAGTTGGCAGAAGATTGATGGAAATCAGACACGCCTGGATAGATGTGGTTAATTGGGTTGCCATCATCATGCCATATTGACATGCCAGCGGGCAGCGGCAGCGGAGAAAAGTTCACGTAAAACGTGCGTGGCTGACCGTCCAAGCCAAGCGGTGGAAACAACGCGAGGCGCCGCGTCAAAACGCAACGGCAGCGCCCGCCCTTCCGCCGAGACCCCGTTCCCGTTCATGTGGGCTTTGGCTTGCCGTTCCCGTTCCCGTTCCCCCATAAAGTCCACCTCCCCCGCATTACTGCGCTCCCTCCCATCTCCGCCTCCGCTTGCTGCTGCTGCTGCCCAGCCTGCCCCTGCTCCACCTCGGACGAGCCTCTCCCCTCCCTCCTCGTCGCGTCCCACATAGCCGTGCCTCCTCCTCGCCGCCGCGCCCCACCGCTCCGCAGCCCACACTGCCCCGATCCCGCCGGAGTGCCCGCGGCGCACGCGCCCTTGCCTGCGCCGACCGACCGCCGGCGAGGGGTCTGGGCGCTTGGTCTCCGTGACCTCCGCAGGCGCGCTTGGTGTCTTCGTCGTCCGGCTGGTTTCCGCCAGCCTCGCTGCCCGCGAGTGGCGTCGTGCCGGCGGCGGTGCGGGAACAAGGCGAGGGCGGCGCGCCTTGTCGCCGTGCGGGCTGACATGACTTGAGCCTTGAGGTGCGTGCGGTTGCTGGCTAACCTGCTGGAAATAACATGGGTGATAAAAGGGGATGGGAATGGGGGCAAATTCAGGAGATGATACTCATACTACCAGAATTTTATCAACCAAATCAAGAAGCTGAGGTCCCTGTTCTAATTTTGTGAAAAACTGGCATGTGTCAAATCTGGCTCCGTAACTGTTCAACTCATCGCCCTCTTCGTCGCTGGTGTACGCGGTGCCGAATCGGCGTCCGGTATCCGTCCCACCGAAGCACGCCAACCACCCCGAGCGCTCTACCCCATCGTTGTGGTTGCTGCTGCAACCGGCGCCTCCCTTCCCTTAATTGGTATGTCATGGCGTGGAATGGGAGATTCATCCACACTTGGATAGGTTTCTTTCCTTGTTAAGGATCCCTACTTGCTTGGAGGAATTTTCCTGGAGTGGGATTTTGTTCTAGGAGATCTTCTGTGCGATGTGAGCAACCGGATCCATATCGTCCTTATTCTTCATTAGTACTATTAGATTGCTTGCTTCACAGTGGAGTATCCATCCATCCACGGTTCTGGTTTAGTTTCTCTTCTGCCGTGCGTGTAAGATCGTCTCAGTTGATGTTGACGCCATTTATATTCCTAAACATAGGATAATTCGCAGTTTTTACTGAATCCTCATGCTCCATGCCAAGGCCGCCCCAGGTTTTCCTTTGTCGGCTATGAAGATTATCCTTCACAAGGAGATACTTTTGGTATTATGCCTTAGTCGTACCGAAATGGAATATAACTACTTAATTGCCAATAAGCCAAATTAGGCTGATAAAGTAACGGAGTGGAAAAGGAAAAGGTCCAGAATTGGGCGGTGAAGATATTATTGGCACCCTTCTTTTGTTAATATAAACTATTAGATGCACATTCTGAGACTATGTAATACCATTCTTGTTTAAATCAGGTAACTTCATTAGCTTGGGTTACAGAATAGTAACTAGCACAATATATAATGAACATGTAGTGACACAGATCATACTCTCAGACCTAGTATGCAATGAGAAGGGTGATGGGATAAGGACCAACCTTGAACAATGAGAAGGGGGATGGGATAAGGACCAACCTGGAGCAGCTTCTTTTTTTTTAGCTAACACCAGACTCAACCCCACATAGATATGTTGTCTGTTACCCAAACTTATAAATTCATTTGTTTCTAATAGGTATCCTTTTTTTACGTTTCTAGAGAAATCTTATTGTAGTTTCTGTCTCTACGTTTCTTTGGAGGCTTTGGGAGAGGAAGGTAGTTGAGAGTTCTCTATGAATCACAATATATTTCCTAGCCCATCCCCTTTTGTCAGCTATTGGTTGAGAGTTTTGCTTTTGGTTCAAAGACATCTTTCCAGAGTTGATAATTGTGTATCAATTACTGATATAGTGTTGTTTGATCAGGCTTTCCCCTCAACTGTAATCATGAGAATTGAGAATTGATTAAGCTGATTGATACTTAATATCTTACAAATTTCAGTGATTTGTTTAGGTAAACACTTTGCTTCATTGCAATTCCTTGTGACATGTTTGTCTTTTTTTTTATGTGTTGCAGGTTTAGGATGTGTGCAGAGGGGCTGTATTCTTGTGTATAGGTTCTCTTTCTATTGATCAACTGTTGCTGATTCTGACGGAATGTTGGAGGGTCAATCTTGCCTGATATCAAGGTCGCTGCCAAGTTCCTGTGAGCAGGAATCCAGACTAGCTTACATGACTTACCACCTACTCGAGATCACGAGGAGTAAGCGCCCGCCTGGGACCCTGTCTATTGAGCACGACATTGCTGCAGTGGCAGCATTGACTAAACGGACCAAGTCCGCTGAGGACCAAAATGGTGAGGCACTGGATTGTCAAGGAAGTAATGATCAGGGCGACTCAGATTCAAGCACCCTAATAAGTTCCATTGGCCGGGACAACTCAATCAACTGCCTTGCTCGTTGTTCTCGTTCTGATTATGGATCTATCGCATCACTGAACAAGAGCTTTCGATCACTTGTCCGCAGTGGTGAACTGTACAAGGAACGTCGACAGCTGGGGAATTCAGAACACTGGGTCTACTTCTCTTGCAATGTGCAGGAGTGGGAGGCGTATGACCCCTACCGTTCACGGTGGATGACGCTTCCAAGGATGCCCCATAATGAATGTTTCATGTGCTCTGACAAGGAGTCACTTGCTGTGGGCACTGAACTTCTGGTGTTTGGAAAGGAGATTCTTTCACATATTATTCTGAGCTATAGCATTCTGACAAATTCATGGTCACGGGGTGTTGAAATGAATGCCCCTAGATGTTTGTTTGGATCAGCTAGTTTTGGAGAGAAAGCAATTATAGCTGGAGGCATGGATGCTGATGGAAGGGTGCTTCGTTCTGTTGAGCTGTATAACTCGGAAACTAAGAGATGGATAACACTTCCAAGCATGAATAAAGCTAGGCGAATGTGTTCTGGTGTCTTTATGGATGGCAAGTTTTATGTAATTGGTGGAATGGCCAGTAACACAGAAGTGCTGACTTGTGGAGAAGAGTATGATTTAGATAGAGGTACCTGGTGGGTGATAGAGAACATGTCTGAGGGGCTCAATGGTGCAAGTGGTGCTCCTCCACTTGTCGCTGTTGTTGAAAATGAGTTATATGCAGCGCAATACGCCGGAAAGTTGGTAAGAAAGTATAATAAAATGGATAACTCATGGACAACATTGGGGGAGTTACCAGAGCGGCCAGAAGCTGTGAATGGCTGGGGTATTGCATTCCGGGGCTGTGGAGAGCGTCTTTTGGTTATCGGTGGACCAAGAGTGCTGGGTGGTGGGATGATTGAGCTCCATTCTTGGATTCCAAGTGAGGGGCCATTGCAATGGAACATGATCGGAAGCAAATCTTCAGGTAACTTTGTTTATAACTGTGCTGTCATGGGGTGTTGATATGTGCACCCTCAAACATACTGTCGACACGAAAGATTGTGATGTTGGTTTTATCAAATGGCATAAAGCACTGATTCCACCTGATGGGTAATCTCTGCATTCTTTTTGACATTTCAGATTTTACTCAAGGTTCAATAGAGTAGTCAGTTCCATGTACTCGTTAATAGTTACCCATTGGTTTCTGTTTTCAGCACATTTTATTTGCAGTTGATGATTTGTACCATGCTCCATATACTCTGGTGAAATGAGTTCTCTGAGATGGATGCATATAGGTGATAAATTGTAATTGAGGTAACCGTGCATCTATATGATTGTATCACTGTGTCAACGCTGTAGTTCCATTGTGCAAATGTGTCTTTCCAAGAATTGCATGAAAAAATTGTTTATCTGTACATTTCCCAGCATAATTTTGAGCACCGACCTCTCCATGTTTGTAGTCTGCCTTTAAATCCTTTGAAACAGTTGGTGCTAAAGCCCTTCCACTTTCCTTTCAGTAGTAGGGATCCTACGCTAACTTTGTTTCTTAGCCTATGAGATATTATCATCAAGTGTTAGGCAGGTGCCCACTTTATTATATCCAAGATGGCGACAACTGCGGAGCTAATCAGCATATCATTGTCTGGTTCGTGCTTTGTATCGTGGAGATTGAGAGGCCATGTTTTCTTTGTCGAGTTGTGCCTATGATTAGCTTGATGGGTTTGTTTGGACCCCATCAGTTTGCAGCATATCTATGAAAATCTGCTGGCTGTGCCGTGCCTTTTAAATTTTTTTGTGCTCTTTCAGTTGTGACTGGGTGCTTTTCGGGTTGTCTTTTGTGCATCAGTTGGTAAAAGGATTATTGGCTAGGATTTCTAAGGCATCATCCTAGAAGATAAGGAAAAAAGATAATTCAAACCTAAAATGTGCACTCTATCCACGCACAATCCAAGTGAATCTACTTCTACTACTAAAAGAATACACCTCATTTGGACTGTTCTAATTATTGTGGTGTCTCTAGCCAATCATCATTTCTGCTCATCGAGCAGTTTTCTGCTTTAGCAGTAGCACTACGGATTCTTGTCCTCGCATTCGATTTCTTGGTATTACGGTGTTGTTGCTGTTGCATTATGACCTCTGTATGATCATTGGGCAACAACTCCTAGCGTCCTGCTTTCGTTGACGAGAGCCCAAATCATCATCCCCAGGCCGTAGGCCTGTCGCTGTGCAGCTTCCGTTTCTATCGATCCACTCAGTCAGATTCACGAAAATGGAAGCCAGTCAGATTCACGAAAATGGAAGCCAGTGAGATTGATGACATGAATCACGGACTCTCATAATCTGTCTTTTTTAGCTGTTTTTTCAGCCGAAACAGTATTTTTTTCTCATAACAAATTAGTCAGAACAGTTTTTTTTGTCTTGTTTTTTTTAGCGAAGCGAACGGAGCCGGAGAGAGCGGTGTTTTTTCCCCTCACTTTTTGTTTACAGTCCTTGCCGAGTCGTGCGGTACAGTGCTGCAGCGCCCGTGGGCTGGGAGGCTGTTGCTGCCTCGTCGTCCTCTGCCGGCTGCACTGGCAGTCTGGCGGCACTGGGCACTGCCCTGCCCACTTCTTCCGGCTTGGTCCCGTTGCGAGCACGAGTGGAGCCTGGAGCCTGGAGCCGTGGAGGTGGAGCGCACCACAATGGTACGATGGCAGGCAGCGACGTCGGAAAGATACTCCCGTCATCTCCATGCCTGCACCTGCACCTGCACTGTAGAGATGCGACGGGAAAGATACGGTTATCCGCGGGCGTACGCTTCGCAGGCGAGGCACGGGCTGGTAGGCTACAGGCCAACTGGCGTGCACTACTGTACAACTCTTCTGACTTCTGGCAGTGGCTGCGCCTGCGCACCTGGGACCGCACGGCTCTGGGAGTGGGATGGTCGTGAGCGTGACCTCGAGGCTCGAGGGGCGGAGCCGTCGACGAGTTCATGCACTCGAGTGAGTGCTTCGTGCTGTCGTGCGGTAGTCGACTACTAGACGCGGTGACGTACTCCTAGGCAGGTACTAGGCACTGGCATGTGGCGACCGGCGAGTCAACAGCAGCAGTGTTTCCGCGAAATGTGAGCGAGAGGCGTGGAGGCCGTGGCGCACGGTGACCCGCGCCATTTCTCGTGCCGTCGTGCGCCCTGCCGTGCCCGAGCTAGCTCTGCGTTCGTACCGGGGCTTTTTGCCCTGCTGCCCCTCTCTGGCACTGGTGCCTGGTCCTCCGGCTGTCTCTACCCCTGCGCGCGTACGCCCTAATCCCGGCCCCCCATGCGGCCTCCTCGTCGGATGCATCCGCCTCCTTCCTCCGGCTGCCGCGCCGATGGATGCAAAGCGACC
This sequence comes from Miscanthus floridulus, assembly GCF_019320115.1. Classification (NCBI taxonomy): domain Eukaryota; kingdom Viridiplantae; phylum Streptophyta; class Magnoliopsida; order Poales; family Poaceae; genus Miscanthus; species Miscanthus floridulus. The sequence continues at coordinate 120,301,075 of NC_089586.1, read as the reverse complement.
GCAAACCAGCCTGACGCGGTCCCTGCCTGCGCGGCCGGTCCCCAGCGGGCGTCGAACGGCTCCGAGTGGACTCGGCTCTTTTCGGGGGGCTCCGCGCCCTCGTCTCGGCTGATCTGGAGCAGGACCACGGTCCACGGCCCGCGCGGTTGCGGTTGCCATTTGGGCATACTCCTAGCATGTGTCAATGTGTGCGTGACTGATGCGCGCCTGCACGGCCGCGGGCCGCGGCAGCGTACGCTCGCTACACGGCTACAGCTACGAGCCTTTTCGGGATGCGTGGAGCGGCGCGGCAGGCGGCAGCACGTGGGCACGCGCAGAGGTCGCAGGCTCCCATCCTCATTGCCCCCTGCCCTCTGCCGCAACCGCAAAGCCAGCGACTCAGCGAGGTGGTTTTCGGGGTTGTTCCTTTTCCCATGCTGCTCCTGCCTCCTGTAGTCATGCTCCTCTCCTCCTATCCTTGGTGATCCTTGGTTTGTCCTTTCCTGCGTCCGTCATTCGGTATATTTCTACTGCAAGTTCCAACGATTCATGCGACCGTAATTCTGTTTCCACAGAGTATATTTTTAAGTTCTTTCTGTTTTAGGGGCAGTTTGTTAACAGCTCAAATTAACAATTATTGCAGTCGGGTATCTCTAGATCCAACAACTCATGGGCGTATTGAAGTTTTTTTTTTTTTGTGAATCATCTTGTTTACATTTAGACTAAAAATAGAGAATCTATCCGCTTTATTTTAGACAACATTGTCTAGATTTGATGAAGCAATTGGACTTAGATCTCAGTCACACAGGGTAATTCTGAATTAGTATTGCTAATATGCACTGAAGCTCATCAGTTCTACCGTATCCTTTTTCTTTTCTTTTATTATTTTTTTTCTTCGACTCAAATGAATTCTAAAACAGCATACACTGGTATGCTCTAGGGCCACGGCCCATGGGTCTCACTCTCTCCGACACTAGCAACTTAGCATATAATTTCATGGGCCTACTGTAAACCACTTCTCTTGTCGAGCAACATTCAGCCCATCGTTTGCAAGAAAAGGCACTATTGCTTTTCTTAGAGGAGCCCATATATTGCATCGGGTCCAAACCCTCAAAAATATATGGAAAAAAGTCCCTTTTGCCTCCAAAACTATCACTACAGTCCATGTTTCCTCTTGAAACTCTTAAACAAGATAAAGTATCTCTATTAACTCTCAAAATCATTTAAATCTTCTCCTTGTCCGGTTAGAAGTGGGTTACAAGGTAGTTTCATCCTTTCTATTAAAAAATTGATACACACCTGATAAGGTTTTTAATCCATGAAAAATTTGTCTAACCTCCTAAAAATTCTGAGAAAATCCTAAAGATGTATCCATGTAGGATAAACCCCAAAAAATACTTAAGAGTTCATGGAACATATAACTCAAAGCCTCTATAAATGTATTCAGCATGAATGCATCCATTGTATGTTGCATTCATGCTCGTTGCATATCATTTTTTTTGTCGTGGAAAGTATTTAGAAGGGCGTAAATGTTTAATATAATGTTTTGGGAAATTTCAAAAAATTTGGACATTTTTCTCACGTTTTGAGAGAAATCTATTTTTTAAAGCTTCTAGATATATTTCATGATATCTAAATATTTTAATTGGGGTCCTTGTATCCCAATCTATCTTTAGGGTCCCGCATCTTTTCACGCCGTTGCCACCAGGGTCGAACCGCAGCCTGCGCTCCTCGGTCCATCGCCGCCGTCGACATGCATAGGGCCCCTCTCCTTCTTCTTCTCCCCGGTGCTTCTGCCGGAGACAAGGAGGGGAGGGGACCCATCTTTTTTCCGTAGTTTTCTAGTGTCTTAGAGTTGAGTCAAAATAAATTTCCTAGGAAATCAGATAATTTTCGGTCAGGGTCGTGTATCCTGCGATGACTTCAGTGATTGCCACGACAAGGTTGTCATTGCAGGCGTCGATTTCATCAGCAGGTGGGCAATTTGTGGCCTTTATCTGCAAGGAGAGGGGTGCTTCTGGGAGCCTCATACAAGGATAGTGACTTCGGGTCATCGATCTCATTATTAATGGTCGCGGAGAGGATTCAAGGTCTTGAAGTGATGAATCTGCCCTATGTCGTATCCGAAGATGCAACTGTCGATATTTTTTAGCGATTTAGATACGTTTCGAACTGATTCCGAAATGTTGGATCTTGCGGCATGTCTAATATTTTGGGGTTGGTCGTTAGATTCGGTATAAGAACTGCACTTTGGCACATATGTTCGTGGGAAGCCATTGGGAGAGAAGACGATGGAAGAATCTGGATAGAATATTATATATTTTTTATTTTAGATTTTTTTCATGTATAATTTGGGGATGTACTGTCCCAAGATTTAATATAAGTCCCCTTCCCTTCGCAAAAAGGTTATCTTTAAGTTTTTTCTATTAATTTTTAGAGCCTTTAGAGAGTGGTTTAAAAATATTATCTGGTGGTTAACATTTCTAACCGGGGTTGGAGATAATTTAAACGGTTTTGATAATTAAGAGAAAACAATTTATCGAGCTTTGAAGTTTGAGGATAAAAATTAGACTCTGGCAATAGTTTAAGTTTATTTTAAGAATTACGCAGTACAACGTAGACTCCCACAACACACACGTACACTCATCTCTATGAACACACGTATGGAAACTCTACCCCTATGGGCACTTTCGAAGGACTGAGCCGACAGATCTTGAAATTCACAAAGTCACCACAGACGCCTCAGTGTCGACGGGAACGTCGCCTACCACTGAAAGCATAGCCCCGATATATACTGAAATAAATCCAAAAAAATACGAGCACCCATGAGCCTAAGAAACTTATGTGGGTAGGTTCCACCACAAGAACCCATCCAAGTGTCAAACTCTAAATGAACCATCGTCTTCTTCCCACAATCCGGCCCATACGGAACTTCAGGCCCTGAGGCAACGGCCCAACCTGTCAAGTGTCAAACTCTCATGAACCGTTACCCGCTAAAAATGAACGTCCGCGATTAGAGCTTGCACAAAGTGAAAAATTGCAGGTCGTCTTCTTCCCCGGCTCAGCTGTTTCCCCATCACCCTCCTCCCCCGGATCCAAACCCTAAGCCGTGGTGTGATCCGTTCCGCCATGGAAGCAGCAGCTCAATCCCATCCGCTCCCGCTCCTCCAAGATATCGACCCCGGGGTCCGCCGTTTCCTCGACGGCCGATTCCGCTCGGCGGCCGACCTCGCGACGGCTTCCGACGTCGAGGCCGAGATCCGCGGGCACTGTGCGGAGCTAGAGGCCTCCATTTCCAACCTGTACGTACGCTTTCAGGAGGCTGCCGCTGCGTACTCGTCTCGCCGCGAGGTCGCTGGTTCGGCCCTCCGTGGCGTCCGCGGCGGGCTTGGTGCCCTCAAAGCATCCGAGTCAACAGGTATGCCGAGCACGGAACACACACGAGGTTCTCAAATTAAGAGCTTACTAAGCATATTGCTTCAACAATTTCATGATTCCTGCCTTTTGTTTAGGGGTTGGAGAAGAGGTGGAAGCGAGAACGGAGCAGACGCAGTTCGAGCAACTCCCTGCTCTGGCCTCCGAGGTGGCGAGAGTGGAGATGGTCAGAGAATATGCCGGTGAGTATAGAATTTCTGGAAATCACATTCCTTCTATGCTTGAGATTTTGAATGGCTATCTCAGCACTGCCAATTTTTCAAGTTTGTATTGATTTAGGCATAAGAATTCGTGCTATGAACTTGTGGTGCATAAAGCCTATGTGTCCCATCCAATGTCTGTTTGGTTAAGGTTCAACTACAGATTGAACCATTATGTTAGGCACGTAGGAGGAAACTGTTGTGCATGATATTGAAACTGATGGATGTTTAATTATGAAATTCTGATATGATGTGCCAGTGTGGAGCTGGAATTACTTTTAGCAGTGCACCCTATGATTCTGATGGGATGTCAAACGGGGGTTGCTTGTGGGAGCAAGCTGGCTTTGGTGATTGAAGCTGCTGTTTGGATTGGTTGGTGTAGATCTAGCCCGATACAGCTGGGATGGATGATGGTATCTGTCCTGGTACTACTCAATTAATTGGCATGGGATCTGGTTGCTCTCAAATTGGTGCTTCATTTTCATCACATGGATGTATGTGTTTGCCTTTGTTCGTTTAATTAATTAGAAGTGATGGGGGACATTGCATTATGGTGTCCACTGAGAAACAGATTTCATGATTCACAAGTCGCAGCTAGCTACTAGTCCTTAGCTAGTTCTTCTGTACACAATTGTAGTAGTTGATGAGCTTTCAGTAATAGTAACAATATTGAATTGATGAGTCTTCTGCGATAATAATTCTGAAAGAAGAATATTTATTTTGTTATTATCGCAACCTCTCACATATTCAACCTTACCCTTATTATGTACTCCCTCCATACTGGTAAAGAAAGTCGTTTAGCATACCAAGGAGTGATTAATTAGGGTAGAGTTTTCCCTGTCTACCCCTATTAAATATGGTTGCGGGTCCTTCGTAGACAACAACCTCACGCAGCTTGATTGGTTAGCGCAGCAACTCCTGAGACTTGAGGTTCCAGGTTTGATTCTTCGCGGGCGCAATTTTTTGCCGGGCGCTTCGATTTTTGCCGTGCGCGATTTTAGCGTTTGCCTCTGTCTGTTGCGCGTGTGCGTTTGCATGGCACTGTGTGGTTGCATGGCGTGCTGGCCGAGCGTTTTTTGCGTTTGCCTTCGTCTGTTGCGCGCGCGTGGGTGTGTTTTTGTTGCATCGCGCGCGCTGGCGTTCCGTCGCTTGTTTTTCCTTCTTTCGCGCGTCTGTTTTCGTTGAAGGAATCTCAGATGTTTGCAAACTGGCAGTTCATACTTCATAGTGATGTCCAGGGTTTATCAGTATTATATTTTTGCTGAAAATATGTCGTGTTTTGATAACTGATATTGAAATAATCAAATAATAAACAATTGGATTCCATCTCTGTAATAGTGGTTAGGTAAAAATGTTGGCTTGCCAAGCCTATCGCAACCCTCGCCCTTTATCTGCGCTTTGTACTGGTTTATCGCAACCCTCGGCCTGTAGGTGGAGTTTGTGTTGCAATAAATCTTATATCGTTTTGTGTTGCCATGCAATAAATATAAGATTTGTAAGTTGTTTGGCCATGTTTTATCATCTTATTTACATCATGTTAAATCTAAACAAACAACCCGAAGTTGCTGTTGGTCTCTTTTTCTTATATTCATTATTTTATGCTAGCTCGAATCAAGTGTTCTCTACTTTTGTTGGAGACCTGAAAGAAGATGCACATTATCGGTTACATCATTGGATGAAAATGATGATTGGTCTAAGATATTGTAGGTATACTAATTCAACTATACAATGACATGAAATTTACAGGGAAGGGTAATTGTGGACTTTTATCAAGATAATGAATTTAATAATCAAAACTAATTTAAACAAACTCCCTAGAAATTCTAATTGTTCCACTTGGTATTAGATGATTATCAGTTACCGCAATTCCATTATCTGTATTTACATGCCCTTCTCTTGTCTTAGTATTTGTTTTTTAGTTAAGTTGCTGTAGTACTTTATTTTTAACTTTGTAATTGGTGTGTTCTTAACGGTAGGTTGTCCTATACAGAAATGGCTCTCAAACTTGACAGTTTGGTGGGTGATATAGAAGATGCCGTTTCTTCTTCTGTTACTGGAAAACTTAAATCTCCTGTAGACAATTCAGAGGTATGGATCTTGTCATATTGTGATTCTTGGGAGAGTCAACTTGACAACTGCTAATTTTGGCATTCTCTTTTCTTTTTCAGAAAACACATCATGTTGCTATTGGATATCTTAAAAACATAGGAGATCTTTTAGCTTCTGTAACTACGACTAGACCACAATGGACTCGCCTTCTATCTTCCGTGGATCACAGAGTGGACCGATCTTTAGCTATACTAAGACCACAAGCCATTGTTGATCATCGATCTCTTCTTTCTTCCCTTGGCTGGCCTCCTTCACTTGCTGGCTCAAAATTTTCAAGTATTGATTCAGGGAAACAAGCAGAGATTGTGAACCCATTGTTTTCGATGCGGGGTGACCTGAAAAGCAAGTATTCTGAGAGCTTTCTTGCACTATGCAATTTGCAGGAATTGCAGAAACGTAGAAAAGCTAGACAACTGAAAGGGCATGATGTGGGAAATCAACTACGTCAACCATTATGGGTAATTGAAGAGCTAGTAAATCCAATATCTACAGCTGCGCAACACCATTTCTCAAAATGGGCTGAAAAGCCTGAATTTGTTTTTGCTCTTGCTTATAAGATAATTAGAGATTTTGTTGATTCCATGGATGAGATTCTACAACCCCTTGTGGATAAGGCCAACCTTATTGGGTATAGTTGTAGGGAGGAGTGGATTTCAGGAATGGTCATTGTGTTGTCAACATACTTGACGAAAGAGATATTTCCTAAGCAGATTGAACGTCTTCAGGAAAGTAGTAGCTCAAGTGATGCAGGCAGCACGGCGTATCAGGCTAGAGTCTCGTGGCTCAGCCTTGTTGATCTAATGATATCTTTTGACAAGCGGATTCAAGATTTAATCTTGAGTACTGAACTGCTACTTACTGCAAAGGATGGTGACAGTTGGCAGAGGATCTCAGTCCTCTGTGTCTTCTGTGATCGCCCAGACTGGCTTCAACTATGGGCAGAGATTGAGAGAGAGGAGAGTCTTAATAAGCTGCAACCAGCAATGGATTTAGAGAAAAATTGGAGCACAAGAATTCAAGGAACAATGCTTGAGTATGACTCAGATGATTACAAGTCTCCAGTAATCACCAGTGCCGTTCATCAGACCTTGTCTTTGCTAATTGATCGTGCTCGTCCTATCCCTAGCATCACGCTTAGGGCAGAATTCATTAGGATGTCTGCTGCACCCATCATATCAGAATTTCTTGGTTACATGCTTCGGAGGTGTCAAGAAGCAGAGGGGCTAACTGCTCTGGCTGATGATAATGCTGTGCTCAAGGTGTCACAATCTATCAATGCAGCTCGATATTTCGAATCCACATTGACAGAATGGTGTGAGGATGTTTTCTTTCTTGAGATGGAAAATTTACCTGTAAATGGTGAGGGTGGGTGTATCTTTCAGCAAGAGATAAATCATCTGAAAGAGTTCAGAGTGGAATGGGCTGATAAGATTTCCACTGTCATTTTGCGTGGATTCGATGCTCGTTCTTGGGATTATCTAAAAACTAAGAGGCAGTGGCTGGAGAAATCAGAGGGACCTGCTGTATCCAGAACCTTCATAGAATCTTTAGACTACATGCAAGGGCAACTATCTAAACTGCAAGGTGGCCTAAATACCGTTGATTTTGTGACGGTATGGAGAAGTGTGGCAAGCGGGGTAGACCAGCTGCTTTTCGCCGGCATTTGCACAAGCGGCATAAAGATTAGCAGCAATGGAGTGGAAAGGCTACAGGGCGACCTGAGCGTTTTGTTTGCTATTTTTTCATCGTGGTGTCTGAGACCTGAAGGCTTCTTCCCTCGACTGTCTGAGGGATTGAGGTTACTGAAGATTGATGAGCAGCAGCTCAGAGATGGGGCGTTTACAGATAAGAATTGGTTGAGGGAATATGGCATTAGGCATCTGACAGCTGCTGACAATGAGAAGATAATAAAAAATCGGGTATACGATGCATGATGAATTGTACTTAACTAACACCAGTCTGAAGTTGGAAAAAGAATTATCAAATTTGAAAGAGTTTACACTGTTTTACTTCATACAGATTTGTTATCTTAAATACAGCTACATTGGTTGGTGTAATAAGGTACATTATATTTTATCAAAATATATGAAGAGAGACTAGTTATGAGATTGCATATATTTTGTCTTGTTTTCACTTTTCCTTGGTAAAGCTCTTTTATTTTAACAGAAAGAAATGCAAAAATGATTAGAAAGTAAAATTATTCAATCTTTTTTTGTATTTTAATAAATATTTTTTTTAACTAATAACTAGATACTGAAATTCTTTGATTCACTTTTTGAATTTAAGTAACTAGACCCATTCTTAATTTTGGAATATTTTAATGAGAGAAATTGGAAAAATCCGGAATTCCAGTATTTTTTCTTTTTCTTATTTTGTTTTTTGAATAAGTGGTAGAGTCTTACCGTCTGTGACCGGAAGGTCCCTGGTTCGAGTCGCGGTCTCCTCGCATTGCTCAGGCAAGCGTAAGGCTTGCCACTAACACTCTTTTCTAAACTTCGCACAGAGCGGGAGCTCTCTGCAGTGGGTACGCCCTTTGTATACAGAAAAGGTTGCCTATTCTCTTCCTGAAAGGACCAAGAAAGCAGCTTTTTCCCTAAAGCTGTTCGGTTCGGAACTGAAGCACACCGAAGGCTGGTGAATCAGTGTGTTTTGACGGTCTGCCTCCTTTAGGGAACCATGCATTTCCCTTTTCTTGGTCCGTTACAGTCGTCGAGTAATTGGTACCGGTACCGCTACCGCACCACACAATCATAGAAATGCTGCGATTCAGTTTGAGCTTGATCGCAAGCTCAAGCTCCTCTCGCTTCTCTGGTTGCCAAGCCAACGTGCGTCTCACACGTCGATGGATGTCGACCGTGTCAGCCCCGACCCAACCGGAGCGTTAATGCTAATGCGGCAGAGGGCGCAACAACTTTTCGCTGCAAATCTTGGGCCCGAAAGATTCCGCCTTAATCACGCGTGCCCACATGCCTCCCGGCCCCGAACCACCGCCGGATAACGGTGTCTGTCACGCAGGCCGTAAACCATCGTATACTATCGTGGATTATAAGATGAAATAATATTTTTCTTTCACATCAAACCAATTAGCAGTAAATAATCCATGATCCAACTTAGCCAGCCGAACGATCGGGAAAAGAGGGACGGAGGCGGAGCCGTCTCGGTCGCTGATACGAGCGATCCATCGGTGGCCTGGCCTGCAGGCCGCGGGCGGGCGCGCGCGGCACCAGTAGGTGCGTGCCTGCCCGCGCGCAGGGGCAGGGGTAGGCAGGCAGGCCACCTTGCCGTGCAGCCCGGCCACCACCACCGCCCGGTCCCCACGGCCCCCCGACGGCATTCGCTTGGGTTGGTCCCCGAACGCGTGACACCGACGCCGCCCGTCGTCGTCCTACGTACGTACGCCGGTACGCTCTGCTAGCTCGTCTCTCCCGCCGTCCCGCGCTAGGCCTAACAGGCACAGCGTTTCCGCCCGCTGGCAGCCGAGCAGTGCAAACCTGGTCTCCGCGTGCGCCGACCCAAACGCAGCGAAGCGAGTGTTACGTATGCGCGCCGCCGCACGTACATACTGCATGCACCATGCTCATGCATGTGACGAGACGACGACCGACCACTCTGGCGGTGCGGCACGCGCGCCTAGGTAGGACCGTAGGAGCCTAGGGGATAAAGGCTACTCGAGTGCGCGCAGGCGCAGCCGCGCTCCTGATTGGCCCTCAGGAGTTGACGCCGCCGCGCTCGGTACTGACCAGTGACCAGCTGCTGATGGATCGAACGTGACGAGCACGAGATGTTCTGCGCCACGGGCGCGATCGAGCAGTGCATGTGAGGTGGACGGTGGACCTCTGCGAGTGTCTACGAGTGCATACATACACCAAGATTTAGATAGTATAAGTGCATACTTAAACCACACGACCGGAGTATATGTGCATACATTACCGTATGGTGATATACAAAACAACGAGAGTATGTATTCATACTCACTACCGGACGCGGCTTCTTTGCCGAGTGTCTGAGGCACTCGGCAAAGGCCGATATATACTCGGCAAAGCCTTTGTCGAGTATAGTTTATCGGCAAAGACCTCTTTGGGTACTCGGCACCAATCCGACACTCGACGAAGAAAAGTGGCCGTGACGGCGAGCGCCACCGTGACGGCGGCTTTGCCGAGTATCAAGGTCAAGCACTCGGCAAGGGTACCCGCTTTGTCGAGCGCCGTTGACTTAGACACTCGGCAAACATGCCACCTTTGTCGAGTGCCTGCTCGTGGCACTCGGCAAATCTGTGATGTTTGCCGAGTGCAATGGCCATTGCACTCGGCAAAGCATGTTCCCAGGTAGTTCTCAGATAGTCACTTTGCCGAGTGTCATGGCCATTGCACTCGGCAAAGTGACTGAAAACAACATTTTTATTTGTTTTTTACATCCCATCCAAACAAACAGAAGATATATATAACAAACATCATCAACATCACATATATATCATCAACAACACATATATATCACCAACACCACATATATATCACAAACGTCACATATATATCACAAACGTCACATATCTCACAATATATCACAAATATATATTGTCCTTCGGTACAAGGATGTTAGCTTCCTTATCCCACCGTCCACCATCTTTGTTCAATCACCTGCAATTAAAAAGAGTAAACCAACAAGCACAGATAAACAAGAAGTACTTAGAAAGAGATGCAAAATAAACAAAACGTAATTACAAAATAAAATAGTATTACATGTATTAGAAATAATCTTCATGATCGGGATTAGCTGCATCATAAGTCTCATCATCACTCTCAATCATGTCGAAATAATCAACACTATCCGAATGAGCAATGCTGTCATTGTCATTGTCTAAATATAATCGCTCAAGCATTTGTAAGTCTTTCTACGCACTGTAGAAGTCACCGTTTAACTCCTGATCGCCGTCCAGGGTTTCATCTTGGCTCCGCGACGCTCGTTGGCTCGATTGTGAGGCTGGTGTTTTGTTTCGGTGGTCGGTTTCCGCGCGCTGCACCAACTGGAGTCGCGCCATTGTGCGTAGGCCGTCGGGGACCATCCCGTGGTAAAGGCAGGCTAGTTCAGGGGTCTCTCTGTAAAACGTGTCTCTGTTGTAATTGTGCGCATTGTGCCGCGTAATAAATGGATAGATTGGGGACTCTTCTGAAAATCGTCGACGCGCATGCGGACTCCCCGCCTTGGGTCGTGACTGGGCCGGCCTGCTACGCGCACCGTGTTCTGCGTGGGGCATTTTGGGCTACCAGGCCAGATCCGATTACCGCCGGCCCTTTCCAATTTCTAAAGTCTTTTCTAATTTAGCTCTTAAGGTAAACTTGTAGATTCAATGAAAAATTGTGTAGATGTTCAAAAATTATGAAACCAATTTTGTTAGGTTTCTAAAATCATGACCTACCTGCTAATGTATTTTGTTCACTTAGTTTCATAGAATTTTTAAGAGTAGACTAATTAGTTTGAAGCACTTAAAATGGGTAAAACATGAACTGATATAAATTTTTGTGAGAAAATGGTGATAGTGTTGACTCTAAAAATTTTACAGTAAATTCCTAATATTACTATCTGCTCACCGTAATTTTTGTAGCTCCAGAGTGCTTAGTTTGTTAGGAAGATAATGATGCCCTATTTCGAATAGACAGTAAATCGATAGAATAGAATAAAGAAATAACTTGGGTTGTATAGCTAAAACACTCGTTGGGAAATGACGTCTGATTCGGCAATGTGGATACATAGCCTAAGTACGGTCATCGTTAGAACTAGCTCGCTAGCTTGAGAGGCTTAAATCGTACTTTACGAGTCACAGTTGTAATTGGTTAATCACGTCTCTGCATTTCATCCACGTATACCCTAATAGGAACAATGAGGGATCATGGAGTCCTCTAGGGTATCGAAAGGAGGGTCTGGAGGATCATGCCACCACGATGGAATGCTAACTTTTGGTTATATCTTACCCAGGCAAGCCCCTGTGCATAACCCCTATTATTCTGCACTTTATTTTATGCTTGTGCATTAAGTTTAAGGAGTTGAATGAAACCCACTTGTATATATATATCCTTATCCTATGAGTCTTACTAGTATGACAGGATCGTGTAGATTGCTATGCTAAAGGACTCCGGTAGAAGTCGAGTGATTGTCTGTCACTCGCGAGAGACAGAAAATATATTATTGTGACTATTATAAGGTTACTATCACATGGAATATATGTGGATAATAATTGGAGACCGGACGGAATGGTACTTTGGATCTGGACTTGGTTTGGCATTCGAGCGAGGCTCAGATTGCATCTGTTCCGCCTGTGTCGGTTAAGGACCGACCGTTGCATTGGATTCTAGTCAGGTCATTGACTTATTATCCTGAGCACATACTTGTTTATGGGAGCAGGGAAGGCTCATTGCTCTCTTATCGTGGGTTCTGACTCTTTCCTGACCGACTGATTGAAGGCGGGGATGGCGGAGGTCTAAGCACCACACTGAGTCTGAGACTCAGGTATGGGGGCTTGGAGTCCAAGTTTGGATAGGGACTTGGACCCCTTGACATGAGAGTGATGGGTTGGTCCTGCTTGTGCTTAGGGTACAAGCGGGGCGTGTGTTTCGAGATACCCAGCTGGGCACATTGATTCGTGAATCGCCCGGTAATCCGGTACGACTTGTCTACAATCTGGCACCGTAGTAAGAACTGGAAGATAAAAGGTGATAAAATGGTTCTAATTGCTTACCACCTGCTTGAAAGTAGCACATGTGCTTATATAGAATGGTTAGTTAATGAACTAATGATGACTGCTAATAAAATTGAATATAAGGACGTACGTTTAGTAATGCTTCCTGCAGATGTAATAACCCACGAGCCAGATAGCCTTGCATATTCTTGGAGTCTTTTCTTTTCTCCTGACGGGTAAGCCTTGCAGAGTACAATTGAGTACTCAGGGTTTGTTCTACCCTGTTGCAAGTGACAGGAACATGTGGAGTTGGCACTTGTGTGTGGAAACCTCCTGGTGGGCTCAGCGAGGATTTCCTTAACGTTGCAGACATAGAGTTTATTTGAAACTTTCACCAAAAATGTTTTACAATGGAAAAACTTATAACCTGCTATAATGTATATAACGGATCATCATGCTAATGATTAACTTGTCATTAAATAATTTTATTTCCGCTGAGACTCTGATAACATGATTATATTTCGCTGTTATATACAATAATATTATACTCTGATGTTGCATGAAAAGTGATGTAAGAAATGGCTAAAATATTGTAAGTTTTATTCTCTCACTTGTAATCCTGATGGAAAAATATGGATTTTCGGGTTCTCTCATGGGGTGTGCTCGACGGAATCCACCCGATGTAGCTTGCTTTCATGGTGCTCAGTGTCTGGTGAAAGACGAGCGCCTCCGAAGGTGTATTATTTCAAACGGTTCTGCCACATGTTTTGCTTAATAATGGTGATGTGTTAGGTACCCGTGACCTGAATGGGCATGTATATGGGCACAAAATTAAACCTATGATAGGTCATGGGTTTTTTAATAGGTTTATTTTATTTTCATAGACGATATAGATTTGGGTTGGCAAAACCCAGCGAATTTTGTAACCGTTGCCATCTCTACTCCTTTGCAAAGACCATATCTGAGCTCCCGTGCTGGCTCCGTAGCGGCAGTTTGACAACGTGCGCTTTCGGAGCCGGTGCGAGTGATGTGTTTTTTTTTTTTTTTTGAGCAAGTTCGAGTGATGTGTTGTGTGGGAGTGTGTGGACGGCCACAGTAAGATAACTGGTCGCCGACCGAGCACATGCATGTACAAGGTCTGACAGACGGTGGAAGTACTTGTGGCCGGGTTCGGGTACCGCGGTGTGTGTGTCTAGCTAAGTTAAGTCTCGATCGACGGCGGCATGCGCAATTAAGTCACTGCAGGATGAAAAATGCGCGGTCGGCTAATCATGTGACACGATGAAACATAAGAATTCAGAGGTTCATGCATCAAGCTCACCGAGAGTAAGACCCAGAGCTTGAGACCCGCAGCGGGGGAGCCGTGCGTTTATCTGGTCGGATTCACACTCTCTTTTACCCCGACCGTGCGACGACGATTCAATACCATATATCGTATTTGCAGCGCTCCATGGTCCATGCTGTACCCAGAACACCGCTCCCGAAGTCATTTACCTGGACCATCTCATGCTAGTGTATCTATCTTGGCGAATAAACAAAAGTAAAATTTTATCCTAGGTCACAGCAGGATTCCACATGATAATTAACAGAAACATCAACTGCAGAGCGCGCCTGGCCGAGAGAAGAGCAAAGCTAATAACCTTTCTGCTAGTTGTATATACACTTATAACCCATTTATTAGGTCCTGTTTGGATCCCTCTAGCTAGTTTTAGCCAGTTTTTAAGAATCTAGCTTTTGAAAAGTAGGTGAGATCCAAACAGATTAATTTTTGCTGCCAGTTTTTGTCAAATTCTTAAAAATCAGAAAGTTGTTGGTACATAGCTTTTGCTAGTTCCTCGTGAACCATAGAGCGATAAATGAAGTCGGATTCTTAAAAACCGAGGGATCCAAACACCCCCACCAGTTTTTGTTCAAAATCCAGATTTTAGAAACTAGAGGCAAAAAAATGATTTTTAAGAATACGAAACTGATCCAAACAGAACTTTAGTCGACTTACTCCCTCCGCCCCCGAATAAATCAATTCATAGAATCCGTGCCACTCAAACTTTTTAAGTTTAACCAACTTTATAGAAAAAAGTAACAACATTTATATGACATAAAATGAGCATCTTATGAAAATATATTCTATGGTGAATCTAAGGGCAGTCCAAATGCTAGAAACTACTATACCTATTAATTTTCATAGAAACTACATATAGAAACCATAACCCCAATGAATAGTTTCTACGGAACAATTTTTTATCCAATCACATACATTCTCTCTCCATTCTCCACCGATCACATCCGTTCGTGTCTTGGTTTTCGTGTAAACAAGGTTTCTAACTTAGACCCGGTTTATTTGATTTTTGCTCTCTCTCTTCAATAACTACATTGCAACATCCGCAAAACACTTAGGTGGCAGTACAATTAATGTCCATAGAAACTATGATGATTTCTGCATTGAGAGTGCTCTAATGATACTAATTTGATGCCATAAATCTTAACTTTTTTTCTAGAAATTCCGCCAAATTTTAAAAAGTTTTACTTAAGACAGCTCTAGGAATCTATTTGTTCAAATATATGGTAATTGACTGACCTACATCAAAGTTATCTATTGTCTGACTAACAACAACAAAAAATCATCCACCTGAAGTATAGGAGAGCTGGAGCAGTTATTAAGCACGAGACCGTCTTCAGAGAGATGTTTTCAGTTTTCACCGCACTCCCGGGCTGGACGTTGCTGGTGCAAACGTAACCAGATGAGAGCTACCGGCAACCCCCACGAAACACATAACCACCGGGCTCGTACTCGTACCGTCGTCGGTGCGATGGAGCATGCAACGCGTGCGTGTGTCCTGTGCGTGCCGGCCGTGACTTCTTGCAGCAGTTGCTTGCACTGGGGTTAGCTCGTGGTACAAGCTAGCGTACACGTACATGTACCTGAGGTAAGAGAGAGTACCTGTGCCGCAACTGCCGTCTGCCGAACGATGGGGGGACAGAGGAGGTGGTTGCTTGTGACGTCGGGCACAGGCACGTGTGGGAGCCCACGGCTGGGGAGCAGCGCATGCAATCGGGGCCTTGTTTAGATTGAGAAAAATTTCAAACTGATGAATAGTAGCACTTTCGTCTTATTTGGTAAATATTGTCCAATCGTGGACCAACTAAGTTCAAAAGATTCATCTCGTGATTTCCAACTAAACTGTGCAATTAGTTTTTTTTTTACCTACATTTAATGCTCCATGCAAGTGGCTAAAAATTGATGTGATGGAAAGAGAGTGAAAAAACTTGGAATTTTGGGGTAATCTAAACAAGGCCCGGGTCCGCCCCGCCCCCATGCATGCAATAAACACCGCGACGGCGACGTGCAACTTGGCCCGATCTCCTTGCAACTCGTTCTCTCGTGCTTCCTCCGTCCCAAATTAATTAACTGCCCTTTTTTTTCATGTCGTAAGTTTAACTCGATTTATATAAAATACGTATAATATTTATATCTCTAAATAAATTTATTAAAAAATAGATTTAAAGATCTTTTTGAAGATACTAATTATATATCATAAATATTAATATTTATTTAGTTAAAATTATTTTTCGAGAAACGAAAACGAGAGTTAGCCCTTGTTTAGTTAGACCTCAAAATCCAAAAAATTGCTACAGTACCTGTCACATCGAATGTTTGCGGCCCGTGCATGGAGTATTAAATGTAGACGAAAAGAAAAACTAATTGCACAGTTTGGTGGGAAATTAAGAGACGAACGTTTTAAGCCTAATTAGTCAATGTTTGGACACTATTTGCCAAATAAAAACGAAGGTGCTACAGCAGACCCAAAATCCAAATTTCGCGAACTAAACAAGGACTTACATTGGGACAATCCTACCACACCATTACTACTGCTGGTACGAGCAACCAGTAGCTGGCCTCTGCTTCGCTTCTCGCTTCCTAGAAATTGCAGCACCGTCAGGACGGACACGTACCTGCTGCAGCTTTAACGACCATACAGTAGGTCCACAAATGTCCTAGCTGGTGCTGCTGAGGCACTGGCACAGGCCTAATATCGAACCCCAGTTCTAGCTCCAGAGGTAGTATAGCTAGTAGTAGTTGAAAAATGGGCAGATGTTTCTGCTGCAGCATTGCCTTTTCAGAACGAAGGCTTTTTGTTTTTGGGCCCGTGGACAGTGGATCGAACAGGACTATATCGAACTTTTGGACACATAGAGTATTAAATATAGATTAATTATAAAATTAATTGCACAACTTACGACTAATTTACGAGACGAATCTTTTAAGCCTAATTAGTCCATATTTTGACAACGTGGTGATACAGTAAACATGTTCTAATGACAGATTAATTAGGCTTAAAAAATCGTCTCGCAAATTAGCCTCCATCTATGTAATTGGTTTTGTAATTAATCTATATTTAATGCACCTTATTAGTATTTAAATATTCGACGTGACATAAATTTTAGGAGCGACTAGAGAACCAAACACCCCCTAACTGCCTTTGCCGTACTACCATCTTGAGGCTAGGCCCGGCGAGCAAGCTAACCAATCTTTAGGCTAGACTAGATAGACGAGGATGGATCATACATGCGAGAATGCCATCATGGATGTATGGATATGCACGTAACATGTCGATTGCTGATGGCCTTCATCTACAGTACGTTACACAGCCACCCCGCGCATAACGGAAAAAAACCGGTTTTGGAAACGGCAGAAGGATAGGATCCAGAAAGCAGAGGTGCCGGCATGCACCCCTTACGCGCACACGCATTATCCGTGAGAGCTAGCCTGTGATGTGAGCTCCTCTTGCTTGCGGCAATGGCATGGTGTTAGGCGGCAGAGCAGCTGCGTGCGTGCTTCGTGCATCGACCCGGCCAGGGGTTTGTCAAAAACAGGGCCTGGCCTCTGCTCACTAGTAGCACCGTAGCACGCACCACGGTCCACGGGCGGTGCATGTCTACGTACATGGAGGGACCGACTCGTTGTTTCCTGCATTTATACATCAGCTGGCATCAGGATCGGAGTTACTCCTCCCCCCTGATCGGCCGTTTTCTGCTCGGCTAGCTGGTCCGGTCGATCCTTTCACAAGCCTACCACACGTTGCGCATAGCAGGGTCGTAGTAGATGAAAGAGATAGGGCCGTACCGGTAAGAAACATCCATGACCGCGCTAGCTGCGCATATGAGGGTGTCGATCGATCGATCTGGGAGGGACGACGTGCATGTTAGCACGACCCAGCCAGCCAGCCAGCCAGCCGGGGCGACAGGCGTACGTGCCGTGTAACGCGATCCCACGCCAAGGCCGCGTGAGCGATCCATGAGAGCATCGACCAGCCGCCCGGTGGGTAGGCGCCCGACCTCGGTCGCCATCAGCGAAGGCGAGCCCACCGGCGCTCGCGGCATGCATGCACGCCCCTCACATGGGCCTCCCCTCCCCGCCCGCCGGCCGCCACAAGTGGCAGCTGTCTCGCCCCCCCGCGCGGCTCCACCCCGGCCGGCCCTATCACGCTAGCTAAGCAAGGCCAGCAACAACCAACTGCGCGCGGCCTCCACCCTCCACCCGACCGCGGCGACGTACGTAGCCCTCAGCGGCCGCGCGCCCTGCTAGTGCTAGGCCAGCACACACATGCTTGTTTCGCTCTCGACGCAACGGACGGATGACGGCGGGGCCAGCAGCCAGAGCACCAAAGGGCCGGGCCGCACCGGGGGCGGCCTGTCGTGTCGCCCGGCCGATCGACCCCGTGATGGCACACAATTCCTTCTCTCTTTCTTCATTCACGTCGATCGCATGAACGCCAGCCCTGCAGCCCCCCGGGCCGGGCGCGCGCGGCGTCAATCGTCGTCACGTGGTGGCGGCCGGCCGGCGGGCCGGATCGGAAGCGAGCGCCCGCCTCAGGCAACATCGCATGCATGCGCCACGCGACTGTCACGTGAAAGGGTTGGCGCACGCTGTCCGGTCGGGGCCTGATGCGTCCGACATGGCAGCGGCGCGGGGGTTCCACGTCGGCCCCTCCGAGATTTGCGTGCGTTCAGTATACTAGTAGACGCGCGCGTGGCCAACAAGCGCATGCAGCCCGGCCGGGCATGGCATACTGGACGACATGGACAAACTCTAGCGTTCGTGTGCTACGCCGATCATGCTCCTTGATTATCGTATTGTGGCATCTAGCATACCTCGCCCGTGTGTGTTAGTTGCGTTTAATTATACGCATTTCCTCTCCTCGCTAAATTAGATACTAAAATAGTGATCATTGGTGACACCGCAGTCTGCAGACGTCAGACACGGCCACACGGGGATGGAGAAGATTGCGAATAGATTCAGGGCACCGGGGACAGGGGGCATCTTTTTAGTCTGCTGCAGTGGTGTTCGACTCTGTTTTCTTTAATTTAGCAGACAAATGTAAACTTGACAGTGTTTTATTAAGACTCCCGATGATTAGAGTCGCTGTCGTGCACGTATGTGTGCAGTACAAAATACGTGCTCCGTGTCCCTTCGTGTCTGTGTGCTGTCCTACACATGTAACCTACTAGTAGCATGCTGGCAGTAGATTCCTTTTTGTTATAACGTGGATTAGTACGTGTTTCACTGAGGCCTCAGTTCGGTTAGTCTGCAATGGGCCGTTCCGCGCTAGGAACCATTCCGGTGTTAAATTAGCGAAAGAACGGTATGGCTGGAAATTCACTGAGGCCTCGTTCGGTTAGTCTGCAATGGGTCGTTTCGTGCTAGGAACTACTCCGGCCAAAATAAGAAACTCAAGGTAACTCTGCTGGGAAATCAAACTAGCTAAGTCGGTTTTTGGGACTTTCTCATACCACAAATTGGACTTCACCATTGGATTCCTCCTGTTGATGTGAACAAACTTCATATAGAAAGCCAAGTTTGGAGAACGGGAAAACTAGCTTAGGCCAATTTCCAAATTGGCTAAGTCAGATTTTGGGACTTCCTCGTAATACAAATCGGACTTCGCCATTGAATTCCTCCCGTTGATGCGAAAAAACTTCATATAGAAAGCCAAATTTGGAGTACAGACAACTGAGTTACGCTTTCTGGAAGATGCATCTTAGAAAACCAACCTAGGTTGATTTTCAAAATCGCCTAAATTGGTTTCGGCAACTTCTTCAAATTGCAAAATGGACTTCGCCATTACGTCCCTCTCGTCGATGTGATCAAAAAGCATATGTAGAACGTCTAATTTGGCATCCAGATTAGGATATTACAGCTTTGCAAAGATTCAGCCCACACAAACCGACCTAGATTGGTTTCCAAACCGGACCGAGTTGGAGTTGTTTTTGCACAGATTAGTAAGAGATTTGAAAATCCCCTCAAAATGGGATAAGACCACACTCCTCTCTATATATATGAGAGGATCACAACTAATTGTGTCATCCTATCGATTAAAAACAAAAACAATATACTATTTTAGCTTTTCTAAACCCTAGCTGTTCTAGCCCCTGTATTTGTTGTTCTATGCATCTCTTGACGAGATTCATCGACATCCTAAGCGGCCTTTGAGCCTAGGGACCCTAGATTTCCATGGGGTTTTGCGTGAAGAACACAGAGAAACCACCCTATGCTGGTTCTAGAGTCAGCCTCGACTATTTTTCTTGCCTCCGTATATTTTGGACGTTTAAAGCATGTGCAATCTAGCCCTCATGGTGTGTGACGAGTGCTATGCCAAGAAGACGCAGTCTTTATAGTTCATCATCAATGGGTAACATCTATCGAATTACAGCATCAATACCAAGGTAATAAATAGCGGCGGTAGCGGCCGCAATTACGGTAGCGGCCCATTGCCGCAACCACTACGAGATAGCGCTCTGAACTTTGCAGCCTGGAACTTTACGGCCGCTATTCTGAATAGTGGGGCGATATTGCGGCTACAATTGCACGTATCAAGCCGCAATAGCGTGGAAGCAAATAACTCTTATGCAGACGGAGATGGTACAAGTGACCATGAGGCCGATGATGTTGTTGCTTCTCACAATGACAACGAGTGATAGTCCTGTGTACTATTTTATGACTCATAAGTCATAATATGTTTCTTTGCAAACTCTTAATGTGATGATTTAGTGAGTGGAAAAACCATGTTTGTTTTCTTAATTTAAGTATATGAGACATAAGTTCTTTGAGTGCGATTAAATGTCTATTTATACTCATTTTTCATGATATATGTACTTAAAATTATGTGAGATTATTAGGTGCCGCTATTGAAACTTATCGTCCGTAATATCGCCCACTATCCACAATCCGCTACCTCGACACCAATCCACTATCAACCCGCTATACATTATTTATTACTGCTGGTGGAGTGGTGGTCGCTAGCTCGATCAAGCGAGAGCAGAGGACTACCTCTTCTCTTTTCTGTTTGTGTAATGTAAAATTACGAATACAGCACCGCAACCTATAGTTGGCCAACGGGCTGGCCCGGCCCGGCACGGCATGGGCCCAGGCCAAGCACGGCCCGTAGGTGGTCGTGCCGGCACGGTACGCCATGCCTCCCGTGACGTGCCCCTCCGGACGTCGTGCCTGGCCTTCGGCTCAAGCGCGGCCCTACGGGCCGAAATTCGTGCCGTGCTGGCCTGGGAAGCACGACTAGAACTGCGGGCCGGGCCGGCCCAAAGCCCGGTGATCGTAAGTCACCTCAAAATTCTTCTCATCCAACAGTTAGCACAGATTCATTCATTTAAATTTTAAAATCTCAATTCACAAGTCAAGAACTTCTAAGTCACAAACTGTCAAACTGATCACAGATTCACAAACTGTCAAACTGATCACAAATTCTTCTTAGATTCTAACTTCTAAGTCAAGAACTAAGCAAACTCCAAAATTCTTCTCATTCTCATCCAACAGACCAACACTCAGCCACAAACTGATCACACACAGATTCTAACTTCTAAGTCAAGAACTTAGCAAACTCCGAATGACCAAATCCAACAAAACAAAAGGCACCAAATGAGATAAGATAAATGAGCTGTTTGTGCAATGCTGCCTCATTAAAAACCTTTCTAGGTAAAACTTACCCTTATGAGAAACCCTAGAAAGAGAAAAAGAGTGCAGCACAACTCTTAATAACTCTTCCATCATTGTTCAAAGGTCCCAAGTCACACTTGTCAGTCACAGATGACAGATACAAAATAGAGATAACAGATTAACTACCAGCAGCTCTAGTCCTAGATGTACCAGCCCCAGATGAACCAGCCCTGGTCCTAGATGTGTTAGGGTTAGGGTTAGGGATGTACCTGCGCAATCGGAGCCCGGTGCCGAAGAAGACGAGGACCACCCAGAGAAGACGACAGTAAGGTTAGAAGGACGGCGAGCGTCGGAGGAGGGGCACACGGGGACATAAACTCACATAATCACCCAAATCTAGAGGGGAGATAGGGATAGGGAGAAGGGAGAGGCGGAGAGGGAGCAGGGAGGGGATCAGGTAGGACTTAGGAGTAGTAAGGAGCTGCTCGTCGGCGGTAGGCGAGGTTAGGGTTAGGGATGTACCTACGCAACCGGAGCCCGGTGCCGGAGAAGACGAGGGCCACCCAGAGAAGACGACACACCGGTTAGAAGGACGGCGAGCGGCGGAGGAGGGGCAGACAGGGACACGAACTCACATAGTCGCCGAGATCTAGATGGGAGATAGGGATAGGGAGAAGGGAGAGGCGGAGAGGGAGCAGGGAGGGGATCAGGTAGGAGGAGTAGGAAGCTGCTCGTCGGTGGCAGGCGGATCGTCGAGGTCACCTCACCGGAGTCGGGGAGGACGAAGCCGAGAGCGAGACTGCGAGGACGAGACCCGAGAGCGAGGTGAGGCGAGCGAGTGAAATGAGCTAAGGTTCGGGTGTGAGCCGCCGCGGTCGCGGCGTGCGTATATATATGAGGAGGGGGGGAGGCAGGGATGGACGGACGCTGGGCTGCGCTGGGCCGTGGGGAGCCCGAGAGGGGAGGAGTGGAGTGAGGAGGGGGAGGGGGGTGGCCGGGCCGTTGCCGGGCCGGCTGACGCAGGTCGGGCCGTGCCGTGCCAGCCCACGAGCCTGAGCAGCGGCCCAGGCACGGCCTGCTCCCTCGGGCCCGCATGTCACCGGGTCGTGCCGTGCTCGTGTCGGGCTAAAAAAGCGGGCTTCGTGCCGTGCTGTGCCGTCGTGCCTCGGGCTGCATAAACATTTATACCGCAACCCAGCTCGGGCACGTGGCACGTGGCGGGTGGTCATAGCATATTATTATAGCTACCTGGGGCCCACGGGCTGCCTACCGGTGGGCCATGCATGAGAGAGGAGCTGCCGCGGTGATTAGACAGAGAGAGACACGCGGGGCCCCAACTCGCCCTCCCCCCCCCCCCCCCCCCCCCCCCCCCCCCTCTCGTTTCAGTCGAGCGAATCGACTACTCCACCTTGCTACACTCCACAGCACCCTTGCTTGCTTCGTCTCCCTCCGCTACACACAACACAAAGAAGTTCCGCTTCCGCTCCAGCCCAATCTGGATCGATCCACCCCGGAGCCAGCTCTAGCTCGCTATAAAGGCACCCTCTCCCTTTCTGTCTCCCTCACAACTCAGTTACTCACTCCGGCATCCTCCAGCTTTAATTTGCAGAGCGACCCCCAGTCCAGCGCGCGCGGGTAGCCCACACACCTTCGTTCCCAGTTCCCACGCAAGACACAGCGAGCCAGCGATCCGAGCCGCGCGCCGGTGGACGCACATACACGCGGTAGCTTAGCTTCGTCCTCAAGCTTAGCCCGGTCCTGCGCGGAGTGTTCGTCGTTCGTCCCGGCATCAGGCGGCGGCAGCGGCGAAGCACGACGACGACGAGCTAGAGAGCGAGGATGTCGAGCCGAAGGTCGTCGTCGCGTGGCAACATCTCCGAGGACGAGATCAACGAGCTCATCTCCAAGCTCCAGGCCCTGCTCCCCAGCTCCCGCCGGCGCGGCTCCGGCCAGGTGCGTCGTTGCTTGCCAACTGATGACCGCTCAACTCGCGTTCGCATCATTATTCATTCGCTCAACTCGTTTACCATGCAGCTAGTAGAGCTAGCTAGCTTCTTAGTCCATAAACAGTGATGTAGTTAGGCTGAGTGGCCAAGCTAATAGTTAAGTAGGTGGTTCCGGGGCTGTGCCTGCTCTGTTTAACTGTTTTCTGTTTAAAACGTCTAATGCGCGCGGCGCGGATGTAATGCAGGCGTCGACGACGAAGCTACTGAAGGAGACCTGCAGCTACATCAAGAGCCTCCACCGGGAGGTGGACGACCTGAGCGACCGGCTGTCGGACCTCATGTCCACCATGGACCACAACAGCCCCGGCGCGGAGATCATCCGCAGCATCCTCCGCTCCTGATCACGTACCACCTCCTACTGCGGCGCCGGCGCCGGGGCTGCGCGTGAGAGCTAGTAAGGTCAACGTACGCCGGCCTCGCCGACGACGACGACCGCATCCGTTCTCCGGCCGATCCGGCTGGCCACGTGCGGGAGCTGAGCTCAATTAGCTAGCTAGGGTATATATATATATCGTCTCTCTGTCTACAAGTATGTGTATCTTTCTCTTCCTTTTACCTGTCTCCTCCCTAGATCTGAGATCATGTGGCTAGCTCCATTATCAAAATGTAGTAGCTACACGCACACGTATGATGTTCTCTGGGTAGGGTACTACTATCTAGCACTAGGGCCTAAGCAAAGCTGTCCTCCTCAGCTCCTCACTTTAGCTCCTCGCACTCTCTCGATTCTCGTCGTCGTCCTCCGATCCATATGATGGATGGCTAGCTCCATGTGATCTCTCTGCTGTGTATGTCCTCCTCCTAGTCCTAGCTCGCACGTACCGCCTCAGCTTCTTCTTTTCATGTTCCTCGTTTCCCTTGTAAATTTAGTCGGTGGCTTGGATCGAGTTGGCTAGCTCTCTCTACAGGCAAGAGACAACCGACCGACCACTACTACCCTAGAGCAAATTGATTACCATCATGATGATGTACTGTTCAAGCTTTTTATTAACGACTTTAATTACTTGCTACGTACAGTACGTACGTCCTACGAGATTTAAGTGCTTTATTTTTCACTCCCCATGCCATGGTTAAATAAGAAATGCAACCACTGTGTACTACATGTCTTTTATATGTAGCCGAACGGTGCCCTGCCTTTCGTGGCTGCTTCCTTCCTGGCGCTCGGTCCAGTTTAGTCCGTACGCTGGGACGTGAAACGCCGCGTTTACTTGGGGAGATCTGCGGCAAAATGCCTCTACTTGGCAAGCGGTATATGTAAGCATGGCGCCCGTGGCCCCCGCTCGGCACGCCGTGCACTGTGACACTCATATACCTGCTGCGTACGTCCCCGGCCGCCAGGCGTCGATCCACTGTTGCGATATGCTACTGATACGTACTAGCTAGTAGCGACTAGCCGATCGACGATTGTGCGTGTCTAGCGAGCTACGTCGACGACGAGCGTACGACCGATCGGTGCATGGACGCCGACGCCGACGGCACGCACGGCGTCGTGACAAAGCTCTGCGCGCGTCGACCTCTCCCCCCACTTGGACTTGTCCCTTCTTTTAATTCTCCACAAGCCTGAAAGGATTCGGTGAGCGGATCAGGAAAAGGCTCGCGACCTCGCGTCAACGACTGAATATAGCTAGCTAGCTAGAGCGCAGTATATAGCGCTGTCTTGAAATCGATCATCACATCCTTAGCCGATCGACCGATCGATCACCCGTTGCCCTCCGCGACACGCGCCCCCACATGCCGCGGTCGTCGATCGATCGGCGACCGAGAGCCCCGGCCGGGGCGAGGAGTCACGCACGCTAGCTAGCTCCAGTACGTGCCACCAAAAGGCGCCCGGCTTCCTTGCCGTCTCAGTGCTGTAGCGCCGTCCATCGTCTCTGCGACTGCGCGGCCCCCCTGTGTTTACTGTGTGAGTTTGGCTGCACACCAGACAAGCTAGCCATATCCATCGTAGCAAAAAGGAACGTGCAATTGGCCACCCGGCCCAGAATGCACACGACTCTTTCGTATGTGTGTGAACAGTGCCTCTCTTCTGCAAAGTGTTATTTATGGACGCATGTGAGCTATCCCGTAAGCAATTATGTCCGTTTACTTGCTCAGATGATGGCCGTTCATGCACTCGGCCGGCCGGCACCATGGCTAAGGTCTGCAAGGAACCCAACCCCCCATGCCACCAACAGTGTAGTACGTACGATCTATGCGCGCCGGGGAGGCTAGGGACATGACGAGAAGCGAAAAGAAGTAACACCTCTCTGTTTTGAAATATAAGAGATTCTTAATTTGTCTAGAGAGAGTGTTTGGTTCGTAACCAGATCGAACATGCCAGATGTTTCTATAGCTCACGACGCCCAATAAGCTAAGCTTGTGTTTACTTCATAACAGGACTTGTGGCGCGACGAACCTTTTCTAGCGTTGCTCGGTTTATTTTCAATGCCACATCTCGCCAAATGTTTGGTGCGAAATTCATCAGCTGCACTTGCAGCATATGGTCAGAATGAAGCTTGCCGTGGACTAATTATGGTATTATTAACCACATCATAAGTTTATATACAGAACATTATTAACATCTATCACATCAAATAGATAAATTATGAAAACATATTTCATAACGTATCTAATGATACTAATTTGTATCATAAATAGTATTCATTTGAAATATTAGAAAACATTCTTTTTTTGTCCTAAGTCTAAAACTATTTTTGGTCTGACCCGTTTATGTAACTAACATCCACCATATTGAATAGATAAATTATGAGAAATATATTTCATAATGTATACATTGATGCTAATTTGATATCATAACATTGTTCTTTTCTACTAACTTGATTAAACTTAAGCTAATTTGACTTAGGTCAAACTCATGGTAGATCTCGGGGCTTAGTGAGTACCGTCATTTCTTTCTTCGAGGGGCCATCGACTGATGGATGATCCCTCGATCTATCGGGAGTTACTACTAGTTTGTTGCAGTGTTAGTTGAACCTAGGTACGGTGTAGCTAGCTAAACCTAGTGTGGTAGCGGCAGTACTTTGCGTTTGGTCGATCTATGTAGAAGCTAGCAGCGAGCTAGGGAGCGGTGCAGTAACTACCACTGCAAAGTCAGAAGAGGTCCATCCTCGATTCATCAGTGATCGTTTCCGATCGACCAGCTAGGCGCAGCAGCATATGCATATGTGTAGTAGCTGCACCAGCTAGGCGCGCGGTCAAAAAAAATGCGAGGACCATCTGCACTGCTCTGCGCCTAGTCAAGATCTGACCACTCAAAGCTAACGACTGCCAGAGGCATCTTTTCACATGAGAAAGTAGCACAGTAATCTCTGTCCAGCACTTTAGGTCTGGACCATCCTACTCCACTCCTCCATAGGTTGCCATCGGGCGCATCAGCAGTGCCCTCCGTGAAAATCTCAGGCGGCAGAGGTTTTTTCCCCTTTCCTTTCTTCGTGCACCAGTCCTCCTCGTCCTGCTCACATCACAGGCTCACCACAGCTTTATGTGAAGCGAAGAACGAAGACGGATCGATGGGGACTCCCGTTGCATATTTGCATGTTGCGTGTGTGTCATCTGCTGGCCTGCTGGGAGTATACCGAATCCGCTTGCATCTGCGAACGATATTCCTGACACATGCACCTCTGCAAAAAGTCTCGGCGCCAGCTATCTCTGCAGCTTTCCAACGAAAAATGATTGCCCCGTTCTTTGACCCAACACGGCACTAGCACACGTCCACGATCGACGACGCGAGTACTTGCATTGGGCCTGCTGTACTGTAGTATGCAATGGCAAAACTGCGACGACCTGTGTACAGTACCTGGTAATCATGTACGGAGATACGTTCGTGCAGTGCTGCATCTGCATGGCAGCATGGGCGTGTCGTGTCCGTGTTCGCCTGTGGAAAATGTGCGGGGCGCACCCGGTCGCTCGCTCGTCCACCGCGCTGCCGCCCCGCGCGTACTCCATCGGAGGCAAGGGCAGCGGTGGTGGTACGCGGGCGAAGGCGTCCCCTGCCCCGGCCTGCGTCTGCGGTTCGTGGAAGTGGCCGGGCCGGCGCGTCCCTGCGCAGGCGCAGCGTCGTGGGGGCGAGCAGCCAAGCAAGCCAGCGGGTGGAAGTGGGGGAGAAGGACCGGGCGCTTTCGGCGGCCCCACGCCGGCGGAGGGGACTCGTCTAACGGCCGGCAGCCCCTGCGGCCAACCAGAAACCACCGCCGGGCGGTTGCGGTTGGGTGCCGCCGAGGCGACGGTTAAGAAAGGCAGAGGCGCAGAGCGAGGCTCCAGGCTCGCGCAGGTTTGGTTGAGTGCGCAATGACGGGGTCGCCCCTACCCGGTGCGGCAACAGGATCGGTAAAAGGCTACGCCGCACTTGCGCTCCGTAGGGATAGGGGCGGATCTGCGAAGCGGGGCCTGAAACGACCAGTGAAAAAACTAGCGCGCGGCAGTTGCGCTGACGCGATCGCAAGCGGGTCCGGTAGGAATTGGAAAGGCTACCCTGATAAAAGTTCTGCTGCAGTAGTAGTAGAACAGCCAACGCGTACAGATTTGCACGTACGTACGGACCGATACTGCTGCTAAAAACTAGCCAGATGGCCTGCATAAATAGTCTGAGTGGGTACTCTCACTATGATAATTATTTTTTCTTACTTGAAAATTATTTTAGAAATAATTATGTTTTTTTGTTTGATTGATCAATCCATCGACACGAACAACTATCGTTGATGATTTTTTTTTTGTTTAAAGCTAATTTTGTCTCTCTTTCCCTCTCATTCTTTCATCTTTTTTTTATCCCACTACTATCTTGTGGTTGTGTAATTTCTATTGGTGCCGAATTAAGGTAGGCTTTAGGTCCATTCTAAATAAAATTATTGTTCAAGTGTCTTACAAATTGTTTAGTTACTCAAGCCCTCTTCTAAATTTAATTTTTGTATCATCTTGCACCACTGATGATGTGTGGCCTACTACCTCTTGTATGATGAGTCAAATCCTACTTGGAATAGGACTCAAGAGAGGTATGCTATAACGGCTTCTAGTTTTGTTAGGTCTTGAGTGTAGAATCCTACTAGGAATAGGACTCCTATTTGCTTGTACGAGGGCTTTTGTAGAGGACTATATAAACAAGGGGTAGAGGCCATAGTCATCAACCAAGCCAACACAAGGGTCTCATCTAAGGCTTGTACGGAGCAATTAGGAGCGCTCAAGAGGATTAGATTATATAGTTCTATTGCACTATATTCTTGTATAGGGCAAGAATCAGTGGGCCCTAGAGGGTAAAGTAGCATTGTGAGAGAACGACAATCACTTGTACTCTTTTGGAGTTGTGCTAATAGAATTTGCGGCTGGCTTCGCCAAATCCTAATCTCTTGTCGTGGTTGCTTCATCGTCATCTAGGGCTTTCTACACGATTCGACTACATCGTTCTTGATACGGTGCAAGCTTGTGTCATACTCGCAACATCCTTTCAAAGATCCGAGGGCTACTGCGCATAACTAGGGGTATCATATTCTAACACTACCCATGCCACTTTACTACATTGTTTGTCAATCTTGATGTGATCACTTCATTTCTACTTGTGATAAGCTTCTCGCGAAGAAAAAAACTTCATAATATATTTTGCTTTGTTACGAGCTTCTCATGATGGAACAATTGCACGTAGGGTATTACAAGCCAAAAGTGTTTTTTTCACTTGGTTACAAACATTCTTTTTGCTTGGCCCATCCATCCATGTTAGTGGGGCTGCAAAACTTTTCCGCCACAAACACAATAAAAAATGACTTGTTGAGCTTAGAGCCGTATCAAGAGGGCATGACAAAAGCGGAATAAATGCTCCGAGATGGTGAACTAGAGGGGGTGAATAGTTCTTTCTAAAACTTAAATGCGTCGGCTAACCGAGACAAAAGCGAAATTAAACTAAACGGTCTAGCCAAGAGTACACCCCTCTATTTATCACAATGCACCTTACAAAAGATCCTAATTGAGCAACTAAGGTGCCGGGCTAGGTAGACTCACCTAAACAATTTTGGTTGGGAAGGTTACACAGACCTATGCAATTAGTATTTCAAGCAAAAGGGAAGCACTTATACATACTAGTGAGCAAAGCGCACAAAGCCTAAGCACACTAGCACTGCTCAACTAGCAAAGCTACACAAGCTAAACTAGAGAGCTAAACAACTTAGCTACACAAGTTAAGCTAAGCTACTAAGCTAAACAAGCTTACTAGCACAAGAGAGCAACTAGTGAACTACACGAGTCAACTAGTTACAAGAACAACTCTAGTCACTAGCACAAGTAAGAGTATGTAAATACAAGCTAGTGAAGGGAATTGCAAACCAATGGGATGATAGAATTCAGTTCAAGTTGCTGTGAGATTTTAATAAATAATAAACAACACCGCTAGGTCTCTTATTTTCCATGTTCTAGAAACATTTCTATTTTCCTTCATTTTTTGGACATTGTTCCTTATGCTATTGGACAAAGAGATAGAATGAAAGTTAAAGAATGCGGATAACTATTGGTTGTTCACGATCCTTTTGTTGAAATTTGCTTAATGGCACGGAAAAAT
Source organism: Miscanthus floridulus (assembly GCF_019320115.1). Taxonomy (NCBI): domain Eukaryota; kingdom Viridiplantae; phylum Streptophyta; class Magnoliopsida; order Poales; family Poaceae; genus Miscanthus; species Miscanthus floridulus. The sequence continues at coordinate 120,271,194 of NC_089586.1, read as the reverse complement.
AATGTAGATCGCCAAGTAACATCCCGTGTGAAAATAAAGACATCGACTTATTATTGTCATGCAACTAGCACAATCTTTTTATACTCTTCTAGTGTTTCCTCTGTTTCTGCCATGAACCATAATGGTTCAGCTGCTCATCATGTTGAGTGTGAGTAGTGGCTTAAATATCACATCATCCATTAGCAATGAGAATTATGTGAATCAAGTTCTCTGACTGATCATGCTGAAACATGAATGCTCTTGGGTTTCACGACACTTAATTTTTATTGATCAAGGTTCTTTTTTTTCGCGACTATGCTTGGCTTGTATATCATTAAGTAGGAAAAAGAGTTGTTACAAAGTTAAACGACGTTGGCATAGGACGCGAGTGGCACACTATGGCCAAACAAAGTTAACCATGCAACTAGCAGCGGCACAACTAGACTGATATTACACATAAAAGAAAAATTTTGCAACGAAAGGGCAGGCGAAGCTCAACCGCTATCTGTGGCCGCCCAAAGCGCGGCGAGGTGGCCGAACCCGCTTGAGACCAGCGATCCGCTTCCTCCACAACAGAGATAGCAACCGGGACGGCCGTTGGACAGACACCGTAAAAAACCCACTGATTCCGCTCCTTCCAGAGGCACCCCGCCCTAAGGATTATGAGGGAGTCGAAGCCTTTGCGACGCGCCGACCCGAGCTGGAGTCGGCTCTGCAACCACCAATCAAGAAACGATGTCCCAGGCTGTGGCGCTAGATGATCCATGCCGATGGGTGCAAGCACCCTGTACCACACTTCTCTGGCGAAAACACAACCTTCGGCCAGGTGTTGCGCCGTTTCCTGCTCCTGGTCACAGAAAGCGCACATATCATCATCCTGCAATCTGCGACGCTTCCTTCTCGCCGCTGTCCAAAATCGATCGTGCAACAGTAACCAAAAGAAGAACTTGCATTTGGGCGGAGCCCAAGCCTTCCATAACTCCTTTGCGCCTGTAAGGGATGTCGTTCCAATGAAGAAGGCTCTGTATGCAGAGGAGGCAGAGTACGTCCCGTTTGCAGTCCAGCGCCAGATGAACCTATCGCTTGTAAGGTCGTCAAGGACCACCCCGGCAACCTTCTCCCAAACGACGACATAGTCACAGAGGACTTCGGCGGTAGGTGCCCCTTGGATGTCACGGACCCAGCTTCTGTTGGTGATTGCCTCTCGCACCGATTTCTTACGGCAACGCCTGCCAATGGCGGCGAACAAGTGAGGAGCAAAGAGATAGATCGCCCCGTCCGGAAGCCATTAGTCGGTCCAAAACCGAGCCGACTGCCCGTCTCCAATGGCGACCGTGACGGATGACTGGAACATGCATTGGACCTCACGTTCCTTCCTCCCAGGAAGGCCACACCACCCCAGATCAGGTCGAACACGGCGCAGCCACTCCCAACGCAGACGTAGAGCGAAGCCCGTGAGTTTCAGGTCCAGGACACCTAACCCCCCATAGCACGTGGGAGCGTTCACAGTCCGCCAGGAGACCCTGCACTTTCCCCCGGCTACGGCTTCTGTTCCAGCCCAAAGAAACGCGCGGCGCCGCTTGTCCAGCTACCTCAGCGCCCAGTCGGAGAGACCAGAGGCGATGGAGACATGAACAGGAATGGCTGAAAGGGTGACCTTGGTCAGTGTTGCATGTCCCGCGTCATTGAGAAGTCCCGCCTTCCAGGTGGGGATCTTGCTGCCACTTTGTCAATCAACGATTGTTCATCAGTTCGACGAGGCTTCAGTAGAGTAAGCGGAATTCCCAGTTACTTGCACGGAAAGGGGGCAAGCTGTCCCGGGAATGCCTCCAGGACGGCGATCATGTCATCGTCAGTGCAGCGGATAGGCGAGATCGAGCACTTGTCCATATTCGTGACAAGCCCCGAGGCGTCAGCGAAAAGGTCGAGGATGGCCCGTATGCACCTCAAGTCCGCCGCTGTGGGCGAGAGAAAGACGACTAGATCATCCGCATACAAAGAGGCACCTCCATAACGACGACGAACAACATGGGGAAGAGAGGGTCGCCCTGCCATAGACAGCGCGCGTGGCAGATTCTCATGCCCGACCTCCGGTTCACCACAACTCTCGTTGTGGCCATGGAGAGAAGTATGGCGATCCATTCGGTCCACCTTGCGGGAAAGCCCATGAACGTAAGGAGTTGGATGAGAAATTCCCAAGAGACTGAATCGAAAGCCTTGGCGATGTCGATCTTCATCAGGACGGCAGGGCAGCGACGGCTATATAGCCAGCGACAGGCGAGCTGAACTGCCGTGAAGTTGTCGTGAATGGACCTTCCCCGGATGAAAGCGCTTTGGTTGTGCTTGATGAGGGCAGACAAGTGCGGTGCCAGGCCAGTGGCCAGCGCCTTGGCAACAAGCTTTCCGATGCTGTGCATCAAGCTGATGGGTCGGTAGTCCTTCAGGCCAGACGGGGCGGCAGTTTTTCGGAGCAGTACCATGTTGGCCGTGTTGAGCAAATGAAAGTTTCTTCGGTCGAGCGCCCAGAAGGAGTTAAACACCGCAACAAAATCATCCTTTATGATGCCCCAAGTTGCCTTGTAGAACCTACCGGTAAAACCATCAGGCCCCGGAGCTCGGTCGTTCGGGATCTCTCTGATGACGGCCTAGACCTCATCTTCAGTAAACTCGGAGGCGAGGTCACTGAGGTCAAGCTGCGCCATGCCAATCTGCGCCAAATTGATGTTTCTTGCGCGCGAGAAATAGGTGCCCAGGATGTTGTTGTAGTACTCATAAATCACGTCGGCCTTGGTCTCCAGATCCGAGAACAAATGGCCATCATGCTCAAAAGTTGGGATGTAGCTTTTTTTTCCGATGGCACACTTGCAGGTGAAATAATTTGGTGTTTGTGTCCCCTTCGTGCAGGAAGCGGATGCAGGACCTCTGCCGTGCAATCGTCCTGGACAGCGACGCGAGGCCAAGGATGGTGTGCTTGAGCTCCCTTCGCAGTGCAATCTCATCGTCCGAGAGAGTTCTGGCTTCTTGAGCGATGTCCAATTCGCCAACAATTAGCCTAGCCATGATGAGCTGCGATCGCACGCTTCCGATGGACTTGGCGTTCCAGGCACGCAGTGCCTTGGCCGTGTTTCGCAGTTTGAAGTCAAGCAGCCTGCATGCATCGGCGTTGTGCAAGCCGACCGACCATGCCGAGGTGACAACCTCAATGAAGCCTTCCATAGACGGCCAGAACGACTCAAACCGGAATTGTGGTTTGGCCGAGGGCATGGCGTTTAACCTCAGCGACAGAGGCGTGTGATCAGAGCAGTCAGTGGAGAGAAAGAAAGTAACTGGAGGATGGGATCCAACATACACAAAGAGAAGTTTTTTCCCGTTCTGGGGATCAGTATTAGGGGCTCGGTGTAACATGAGGGTGTATCCATCCTATGCAGCAGCAGATGATAAGATGGTGCTTGATCTTGAACTGCTTCGTAAGAGAATGAGCAATGGGCTTTCTCCAATTCCTAATCATGTTGGGTTAATCGGAAAAATTCAGCGACTGACAAGTACTCGTCAATCAAGAAGGTGCAGTACAGCCGCATTCCAAGCACTTGCGAAAGTGCTAAAGAATGCCTGAGTAGAAAGGTATGTCATGAGTTTTCATTTTCTTCTTGAAATATCTGAATATGCCAACAAAAACTGCATGCTAGGAAAGAATTAGTTTGACACGCATAATAACTGAAAGGAGAATTGGTTTTCCTGCCCAGCAGTTTGTTCGAGCTAGGGATTTGTTATATAATTGTTTACATTTTCCTGCACATAATTTTTCCCTTGTTCAAATTCGATTTTGCTTAATAAATCTGTGTAAATACTAAGATTAACTCCAGTCATCTTTTTTTTTAAAAAAAATTACACAGTACAACGCAGAGGCCCACAACACGCACGCATACTCATCCCTATGTACACACGTACGCAAACCCTACCTCTATGAGCACCTCTGAAGGACTAAGCTGGCAGATCTCGAGATTCACTAAGTCACCACAGGCGCCTCGCTGTCGACGGGAACGTCACCTACCATTGAAAGCATAGCGCCGTTAAATCCTGAAATGAATCTAAGAAAATGCGTGCACCCGTACCAAATTGAGGACTTAAACCCGGATAGACAGGTTCCATAAAAAAAAAAAAAAAAACCTAACCAACTGATCCTGGTCAGATGGTCAGTTCGCAACTCTTGTCATCTTGATGTCTTGTTTCTTTGTGCAGGTGCCTCGTGGCATGCCATGCTATCGATCGCTGCTATGGAGTCCGTGTTTCTCCCAGATCGGACTGGTTGGTGATAAGTTCATGTATTTTGAGGTCACACTTTATAAGGAGGCTGCCGACCATATATATGATGTGGCCAAACCATAATTATGTGTCATGCTAAGTTGCTATGGCCTGCTGACGTGCCTTGGTTCGAGGTGGCTGTTCTGTAACATGTAACATGTGATCTGCATATTGTACTTTGCTATTATAGGCGACATAGCCGTACTAATCTGCCTCGATGCTCACTTAACATTGAACATGGTAAACGTGTTGCGAAATATGTGTCTTACCGCACCTATTTATTTTGCTTCCTGCTCAACGCCAGGGAGCCCGATCTTGACTCTTCCGTGTGGTATTCACTAGTCCATCACGCACGTCCTTGCGTGCGTCGGCTATCCAACTAAAGATGCTAATGTAAGAAAGAAAAAAACGGCATGTTTTGGATCATCAGTTAAAAAAGGTTTTGGTCAGAAAGCAGAATGCGTAGCAACCCCATTTCCATGTGCGTGTGCATGAGGAACGAAGCAGCACAAATTTCAATATGAGAGGAAAGGAAAGTAGCACAAATGCTAACACCTTTGCTGCCCCATTATCTGCATACAATTGCTATCTGCAGGTCTAGTGTGTAACCAACTGCCATAAGCATGGTTTCTATCAATTAAAAATAGTCGTTGTGGAATAAGGACCAGTTTTCAGTATCAACTAATCAAACAACTGTAACAAGCATTTTAGAATTGGGAGCGGATAATGCAATCCTATCAGATGGGGATGTTTCGTAAGGAAAATAAGAGGGAAGAAAAAATAAATAAAAGGGCAAACACCATAATGGCGTTTTGAGAAGCCAGCACGGAAAAGCAACAAAGAATTGGAGAAAAAAATGAGGGGGAGAGGGGGCTTCAACTTGTGAGCAGTAGGTTTGCAAGGATTTAAGTACATTTCTAATCTTCTAAAGTAAAGTTCATTAGGCAGGGTAGTTACTCAATGACTTGTACGGCTGTCCAAATAGTAACAATAATAATATTATATAGTTCTTTCTTTTGTAATGTATTTCAGTCGTTGAATGACATCTAGCATGGCAAAAAATTAACATTTTTATAGGAAAAATTATACACATTATTGTGGGGAATTCAGATCTATATTTATGTACACACAAATTTATCTATGCATATACGATAAACAACAATAATAAGGAAAAGCAAACAATGCCAAAAGCGAAAGAATGGCTGCACAAATTGGAGTGGAAATAGGCAGACTGCTAGGAAAAAAGCAGAGCAAGGCTGAACCAATAACTGCAACAGTGTGCATAACATTGACTGAACAACTTAATCCTACGTCACATATTGCACGTAGTAGAGCAATGGAGCAAGCTGGAAGATGGCTGTACCTAGGCAGAATTGGGCTGTTGGCACATGTCCTGGCCTCTGCAATTGACTGGATGACTGCACCAAAGGCTGTGAGGGGGAAAAACAACTATTCAATGACAACAAGCATGAACTAGAAGTATCAAAGCAGCGAGACGCGGAACTTACCATTGCAATAGCAACGCGGTTTCTGTTGACACTGCTCTATTCAGATCAGGCAAGAAGCTCCAACACTGGACAGGTAATGAACTTTTTATCCTCGCTTAACCAGAAAACCTTGTTTTGACAACAGTAAACTAGGAGATGCAGATGAACTGATTTCCCATTTGTCAGAAAGATAAAACAACGAATTTCAAACTTTGAGCAACCCAAATAGGACAGAGGATGACAATGCGCGCGCAGACAGTACGTATCTAAGTTTGGGACTAAATGGTGCATTGACTGTAGAAAATTTAATAGAAACTACTAAAATGGCAAGAGCTGACTATGGACACTTAGAATAAGTTAGCAGAGCACATTTACATTTCCATCAACAAAATTCTGAAAAAGTATTCATCAGTTGACACCTAGTTGGTCTTGAGAAGCACCCTAATTTGTAAATGTATAATTTCAATACAAATCTGCACTGCTCATGGGCTCAAGATATACCCTAGTTTATCCTAGTTACCTCCCCTAATAATTTCCTTTAGTATAGTAGTACTAAAGATAATTTTAAAATTTCACGGTGAAGCACACTGCATTTCACTATCATTAATATGTTTTAAAAAATGCTTCATGGGTTGGCAACAAATTGTACCTAATGCAGCCTGTCCAACTGTAATAATTCGTCATTGATGAGAAATAGCATCTGTTGCTCACGTATCTAAGTTTGGGACTAAATGGTTCATTGACTGTAGAAAATTTAATAGGAACTACTGAAATGGCAAGAGCTGACCATGGATACTTAGAATAAGTTAGCACATTTACATTCCCATCAACAAAATTCTGAAAAAGTACTCATCAATTGACACCTAGTTGGTCTTGAGAAGCACCCTAATTTGTAAATGTATAATTTCAATACAAATCTGCACTGCTCATGGGCTCAAGATATACCCTAGTTTGTCCTAGTTACCTCCCCTAATAATTTTCTTTAGTATAGCAGTACTAAAGATAATTTTAAAATTTCACGGTGAAGCACACTGCATTTCACTATCATTAATATGTTTTAAAAAATGCTTTATGGGTTGGCAGCAAATTCTACCTAATGCAGTATGTCCAACTGTAATAATTCGCCATTGATGAGAAATAGCATCTGTTGCTCACATGTTCCTCCTGTGTATCCCTGATGAGCAACCTCATATAATAAGACCGGAAATAAAGGTCTTACGTAGAATGAAATTACAGCCAATAGGAAGAGACATACAAGGGATACCTGAAGGATTTTTAAGCATTAGCGTCATATAGTATGGCTTGGAAACAGAGGACTATTTTACTGAAGTTGCTGCCAAACTGAAAAGGGCAGAGGAAAAAGCACCAATTACCTAGCAACCATAAGGTTTCAAATAATAATCATAATCTGGCTGTAGACATACAGGGTGACCTTTTTTATCATAGATACTTGTAAAAAGCTAAGAAAGCACACCTATATTCATGGCACAAAATTCTAGAAACAAGCGATAAGCAGAACAGATATTTAACACTTAGCCGTTCTCCTCACATGTCAAGCTCCGTAGCAGTGTGTATAATATGAATATCCCCAAATAAGTGCATTAGATATTTAATATTCAGCAAAAAGTGGACATACTCTAAGATTCTCCTTACGGGTCATCCAGTGGTTAGAAACGAATGCATTGTACGAAAAATCACCAACAGTCATATTCAACCTTTTCATATAATTATTCCACAAAAATATGGTGAGAGATCTATGTTTGGAGTAGTAAATTGTATATAAAGGTCAAGAACGTCCACATTTTATATCAACCAACGGAACCCTTTTTTTCAAAAATGTAGACAATACACTATTGCTGTCAATAACGGCTGCAGTTTCAAGGAGGCAACCATGTCTATGATTTATGTGGAAGAATTAGTTGCTTAGCGGGTATTTCTTCATTTCAAAGTATCAATCATCACAGGATACAGAGAACGGACACAATTTTGACCAGCATTTCATTAGTGCAAACTAAACCTACAGATCTCGTGAAAAGTAGTAGACATGGGTACAAAAAGCATTAAACATCTCCATTCCAATAAACAAATAACAACTAATAAGTAAAAGGCTCCAGATGTGAAACATAGGCCGCACCTTAGATTATTCAGTTATGTTAAACTATCATGTAAAATAGTTGTACCGGACATTTGAACCTGCATAAGCACAGAATAAACATTCACACGTATTGCTTCCTGCATGCAACAGAAAAATTTTAACACAGCTAAATAGGATGTGACAAAAAAATAACTCAATTCATTTAGCAAGTCAATACGCCATATTTGGCTTATTCTGCAAGTTTGGCAGGGGACAATGCTGCTTACAAACACACGAAGGATAGAAATTGCACACAATCATTTTGTCACTCCCGGAGAGTGAGAGAGAGAGAGAAAGAGGGAACCAGGACAAGTCCAGCCCGCGTCGGTGTCTGTGGGGGAGGGGCATCGGCGACGGCAGCGACCACCGACGCGACGCTTCACAGGGAGGCGGCTGGCACGGACCCCCCTAGCGCCGCCACCCCGCCCAGCCTCAGCGCTAGGGTTTCATGGAGCACAGCAGCAGGCGCGGGATGGCGAGAGAAGGCAGCGCCGTGGGGCAGCGACGCCGGCAGCCACTAGCGTGGCTTGCTCGCGCGGAGGAGTCGCCGACGGCGGTCACCCATCGGGGCATGGACATGGTGGCGCGCCGCAGCCCACACGCGCCGTCACGTCCCGTCAGCCCCTCGCGCGGTGAGGAGGCGGCGCGGTTCCGGCCGGCAAGACGTGACGCGAGGAGGAGGAGGAGGAGGAGGAGGTAGGGTTTTGTGTACCGCACGCGGAGCGTCTGGAGGAGGCAGCGTCGGGTAAGCCGCTGCGGCGGCCACCGGCGGGGGCACGCGCGGCGCTGCGGCGCGTGCTGAGGGCGCCGCCGCTCCGCCCGCGTGCTTTTTTTGAGTCGGGGAGGGAGAGAGAGGGAAGAGGAGAGAGAGAGGAGGGGGAGAGGAGAAGTGTGTGGAAGCTAAAGCGGAAGCTAGCTGATATATTTGGCTGACCGGATTCGGAGCAAAAGCCAGTGAAGGTAGAAAGAAGCTGAGAAGAAGTCGAGAAAGGTAAAGAGAATCAGGAGGAGCCGGTTCCGGTAAAATTCGATTGAAGAGATCTGGAGCATGTAACGGGGGATCAAACGGCGGGAAGAAATTCGGGCGACGTGGATGCCCTAAACTCTGGCCAAAGCAAACTGACTCAATGGTAGTAGATTCTTGTTCGGCCGTCACATCCAGCAGTGGTTGGAATAGCTCACAAAATCCAACCACTTCACCTACTTTATTGCCCCCAACTGTTTGTTGTACCCCTATAGAAATAGAAGGGTTTCATGTTCTTTCTTGGATTGGGTATCCCTCTCCTTTTGTATCACTTTATCCAATTACGGTCTCGATAAGATTGAATGGCCAAGACATGGAAAAGCCATTATTCAATTGTTTTAAAAGAATGTTGAGCCAGGCCCTGGTATGTAAGTTCAGCGTCTCAGCTATGCGATCATTGGGTGCTAAATTACCTGTGTTCTAATTGTTTTAGGCAATCTGTGTTATTTTAAGGATTTAATCAGTGACTTGGTTTTTAGTATCCCGCGGCCTATCTTTACCCCTATTTTCACCGAAAGTGTCGTCCCCGAATTCGATTCATGTAGTAATCTGCAACGTTACGTTTCTTTAATCGCATTTATTTTGAATGCACATGTATTGTACTCTCTTGATCGATGAGTGCTTGTCAGTTGCTTAATTCATCCCATTAATCCAATATGATCAAGCATCGTCCTAACGTTTGTTGCTGCAACCTTCATGTTGTTACACGGAGGCACGGAGCCCTTAATACTAATCTACAGTCGGGGAAATTCAATACTCTAGTTTCTTTCTCGGAACCTAGATCAATAAAGTGTTGTCGTGTTGTGAGGCCCCAAGAGATTCATGTTTCAGTATAGTCGGAGAGCTTTGATTCATAGTATTTTCATTGCCCATGGAGGCATGAATGGTGTGACATTTTGACCACTACTCACAATCAACATGATAATCGCCCATCGGGGAAATGAAAGACCTCTCCCCTCTCCTCGCACCACCGTGTTCCCCTCATCTGCTCATCCGCCACGTCACTGCTCGCGAGCGCCTGCAGCGTGCGAGCGCAGCAATCAGAGGCTCCATGCGTCCGTCCACCAGTCTTCGCTTCACCGGGCTCTCACTGGCCACCACTCTGCAGACCAAAATTCAACACATCATAGGCTCAAAAAAAAATCAACACATCATGAACTTTCCCGGGTGAAAGAATACACTCGGCGCTGGTCGTTCCTGCACCTTTCCAGCTTGCCGCGCGACTTGTTCTTCCTAGATTACCGCCGTCCCTCGCTTGTGCACGGGCGGACAGCGAAGAGCTCCCTAGGGACCCGCCGTCGCCGAGGCCGTCACCGCCATCTCGGGCATCCCAAACAGACCGGCGCCGGGAGCGCGTCCAAGAGAAACCAAGCACCGTGGCAGCGAGGTTCGTCAGCAATTTAGCACGCTCATGTGGAAATGGTGTGGGGTCGGGCCGCCACGTCCGTCGTGCAGCTCGGCGCGGTGGATCACCAGCCGGCGGGTGTGAGGATAAAACGGGACAAGGAAGGACGCGGCACGACCCGTAGCCGCAGGTAGGCAGGAGAGGCACTGGGTTTTGTTTAGAGAACGACGTTTCTTGTTCTTTACAAATAGCATCATCAAAGACCCATCGTAGTACTAGTGATACTTAATCCAAGCTTTTCCCTATCCACAAATTCGAGATCAAAGTCATAGAAGGGTAAAGTGCCTTGATTGATACCAGATTCAATGGCAAGATAAACTAATGAGCGACCAATGCACAGGTAAAGACGGGATTTTTTTTTGTTTCTGATTATCCTAAATACGTAAGACAGAAGCAAAATTGTGCGCAGGCCAAAACTTGTGAGAATTAGATAGCTACAGGCAAATGAGCAAGCCCACCTCACTGTTAGGCACTACAGGACCACCGAAGTTGAGTGCAACTGTTCACGATGTTTGCAAAGGCATTGCCAAAAAAACAATAGCAGGTGACAGTCTCCAGAAAGCACATCATTTTCAAGTCACATTTCCCATTGTTCAGTTCAACCCTTCACCTCCAGCTTTTCCCTTCACTTCGTCATCTTCTTGTACTCACATCCAATGCTACACAGCACATTGAACAAAAAATGAGAAATAAGCCACACATCCAATGCCCACAGAATTAGGGTGAGGCATGATCATTTAAACTAATGATACACTCACCGCGATGGAAACAAGCCACACATCCAATACCTCGGCGAAATCACTGTCATTACATAGATCCAGACATCCAATACACTCACCGCGATGGAAACAAGCCACACATCCAATTCTGTGGGCATAGCGAGGGACGGCTTGTTTCCATCGCGGTGAGTGTATCATTAGTTTAAATGATCATGCCTCACCCTAATTCTGTGGGCATTGGATGTGTGGCTTATTTCTCATTTTTTGTTCAATGTGCTGTGTAGCATTGGATGTGAGTACAAGAAGATGACGAAGTGAAGGGAAAAGCTGGAGGTGAAGGGTTGAACTGAACAATGGGAAATGTGACTTGAAAATGATGTGCTTTCTGGAGACTGTCACCTGCTATTGTTTTTTTTGGCAATGCCTTTGCAAACATCGTGAACAGTTGCACTCAACTTCGGTGGTCCTGTAGTGCCTAACAGTGAGGTGGGCTTGCTCATTTGCCTGTAGCTATCTAATTCTCACAAGTTTTGGCCTGCGCACAATTTTGCTTCTGTCTTACGTATTTAGGATAATCAGAAACAAAAAAAAATCCCGTCTTTACCTGTGCATTGGTCGCTCATTAGTTTATCTTGCCATTGAATCTGGTATCAATCAAGGCACTTTACCCTTCTATGACTTTGATCTCGAATTTGTGGATAGGGAAAAGCTTGGATTAAGTATCACTAGTACTATGATGGGTCTTTGATGATGCTATTTGTAAAGAACAAGAAACGTCGTTCTCTAAACAAAACCCAGTGCCTCTCCTGCCTACCTGCGGCTACGGGTCGTGCCGTGTCCTTCCTTGTCCCGTTTTATCCTCACACCCGCCGGCTGGTGATCCACCGCGCCGAGCTGCACGACGGACGTGGCGGCCCGACCCCACACCATTTCCACGTGAGCGTGCTAAATTGCTGACGAACCTCGCTGCCACGGTGCTTGGTTTCTCTTGGACACGCTCCCGGCGCCGGTCTGTTTGGGATGCCCGAGATGGCGGTGACGGCCTCGGCGACGGCGGGTCCCTAGGGAGCTCTTCGCTGTCCGCCCGTGCACGAGCGAGGGACGGCGGTAATCCAGGAAGAACAAGTCGCGCGGCAAGCTGGAAAGGTGCAGGAACGACCAGCGCCGAGTGTATTCTTTCACCCGGGAAAGTTCATGATGTGTTGATTTTTTTTTGAGCCTATGATGTGTTGAATTTTGGTCTGCAGAGTGGTGGCCAGTGAGAGCCCGGTGAAGCGAAGACTGGTGGACGGACGCATGGAGCCTCTGATTGCTGCACTCGCACGCTGCAGGCGCTCGCGAGCAGTGACGTGGCGGATGAGCAGATGAGGGGAACACGGTGGTGCGAGGAGAGGGGAGAGGTCTTTCATTTCCCCGATGGGCGATTATCATGTTGATTGTGAGTAGTGGTCAAAATGTCACACCATTCATGCCTCCATGGGCAATGAAAATACTGTGAATCAAAGCTCTCCGACTATACTGAAACATGAATCTCTTGGGGCCTCACAGCACGACAACACTTTATTGATCTAGGTTCCGAGAAAGAAACTAGAGTATTGAATTTCCCCGACTGCAGATCAGTATTAAGGGCTCCGTGCCTCCGTGTAACAACATGAAGGTTGCAGCAACAAACGTTAGGACGATGCTTGATCATATTGGATTAATGGGATGAATTAAGCAACTGACAAGCACTCATCGATCAAGAGAGTACAATACATGTGCATTCAAAATAAATGCGATTAAAGAAACGTAACGTTGCAGATTACTACATGAATCGAATTCGGGGACGACACTTTCGGTGAAAATAGGGGTAAAGATAGGCCGCGGGATACTAAAAACCAAGTCACTGATTAAATCCTTAAAATAACACAGATTGCCTAAAACAATTAGAACACAGGTAATTTAGCACCCAATGATCGCATAGCTGAGACGCTGAACTTACATACCAGGGCCTGGCTCAACATTCTTTTAAAACAATTGAATAATGGCTTTTCCATGTCTTGGCCATTCAATCTTATCGAGACCGTAATTGGATAAAGTGATACAAAAGGAGAGGGATACCCAATCCAAGAAAGAACATGAAACCCTTCTATTTCTATAGGGGTACAACAAACAGTTGGGGGCAATAAAGTAGGTGAAGTGGTTGGATTTTGTGAGCTATTCCAACCACTGCTGGATGTGACGGCCGAACAAGAATCTACTACCATTGAGTCAGTTTGCTTTGGCCAGAGTTCAGGGCATCCACGTCGCCCGAATTTCTTCCCGCCGTTTGATCCCCCGTTACATGCTCCAGATCTCTTCAATCGAATTTTACCGGAACCGGCTCCTCCTGATTCTCTTTACCTTTCTCGACTTCTTCTCAGCTTCTTTCTACCTTCACTGGCTTTTGCTCCGAATCCGGTCAGCCAAATATATCAGCTAGCTTCCGCTTCAGCTTCCACACACTTCTCCTCTCCCCCTCCTCTCTCTCTCTCCTCTTCCCTCTCTCTCCCTCCCCGACTCAAAAAAAGCACGCGGGCGGAGCGGCGGCGCCCTCAGCACGCGCCGCAGCGCCGCGCGTGCCCCCGCCGGTGGCCGCCGCAGCGGCTTACCCGACGCTGCCTCCTCCAGACGCTCCGCGTGCGGTACACACAACCCTACCTCCTCCTCCTCCTCCTCCTCGCGTCACGTCTTGCCGGCCGGAACCGCGCCGCCTCCTCACCGCGCGAGGGGCTGACGGGACGTGACGGCGCGTGTGGGCTGCGGCGCGCCACCATGTCCATGCCCCGATGGGTGACCGCCGTCGGCGACTCCTCCGCGCGAGCAAGCCACGCTAGTGGCTGCCGGCGTCGCTGCCCCACGGCGCTGCCTTCTCTCGCCATCCCGCGCCTGCTGCTGTGCTCCATGAAACCCTAGCGCTGAGGCCGGGCGGGGTGGCGGCGCTAGGGGGGTCCGTGCCAGCCGCCTCCCTGTGAAGCGTCGTGTCGGTGGTCGCTGCCGTCGCCGATGCCCCTCCCCCACAGACACCGACGCGGGCTGGACTTGTCCTGGTTCCCTCTTTCTCTCTCTCTCTCTCTCACTCTCCGGGAGTGACAAAATGATTGTGTGCAATTTCTATCCTTCGTGTGTTTGTAAGCAGCATTGTCCCCTGCCAAACTTGCAGAATAAGCCAAATATGGCGTATTGACTTGCTAAATGAATTGAGTTATTTTTTGTCACATCCTATTTAGCTGTGTTAAAATTTTTCTGTTGCATGCAGGAAGCAATACGTGTGAATGTTTATTCTGTGCTTATGCAGGTTCAAATGTCCGGTACAACTATTTTACATGATAGTTTAACATAACTGAATAATCTAAGGTGCGGCCTATGTTTCACATCTGGAGCCTTTTACTTATTAGTTGTTATTTGTTTATTGGAATGGAGATGTTTAATGCTTTTTGTACCCATGTCTACTACTTTTCACGAGATCTGTAGGTCAACAAGCACGCGTCCATGGATGATATGATCAATAAGGGGCTCCCTCTCTGATTTCTTCAAACCTTTCATTCTCAGTATAACATACAGGGAGTTTTTTTTTGAAACAAATCATCCAGGGAGCTTAAGTACAGTACATTAACCTTATTCCATAAACCACCCCATGAAAGAAGGTTGTCATATCATGATCCACAGTAGAGGGAAGGATCAAGCAATGAAAGTAAGCAAGGGACGGATCTCTCTTTCAAACTCAGCTCTGAGTAACCCAATGTCAAGCTCCATACTGAGCCGGCAATATCCACATGCTAAATAAAGCCACTGCTATCATCAGGTCCAAGGTTATGGAAATTCTTGGTATAGTCAAGCTCACTGTCTAAATTATTGGTACCAAGATCCTATCTATCGTCTGGATCTGTCTTTGTGCTGAAGTGCCTCATATTTTGGAGAAAGCCACAGCTATCACCAGGACAAGCTTATGGAAACTCTTGGCCAAATTCTTGGCACCAAATTCCCAATCATCTTCTGATCTGGCTCGGTGCTCAAGGGCCTCCGGGGAAAACAAATTGTAAGGGCATCTGATAAGAAAGGACTCTTCCATGATTCATCAGACAGCTCTGCTCCACATGCATAGTTTTAAATAGCCCGCTATAGCTACGCTATAGTTTCACTATAGCATTACTGAGGGTCTACTGATACGCTATTGATAATTATTCCACTATTGCCGCTAAGACATTTTAACTCCACTGAACATTGCTATTTAGTTTAACCACGATATATTTTTAGCATTCTAATCCTGACCGAGGTAGATATTTATTTTTAGTTTATAGAACTATAACCTATCTTTTGCTTTAGGTTCTTTACTTAATAAATGATGTAACAAACCATTAAATAATTATTGAACAATTGATTATTGAGTGTTGATCATAATAGTACGTTGATCGATATGATAAATGTTAAATGATGTGTTGCAACTGATGGTTCCGAACAGGAGAGAGGAGAGAGCTCAACGGTGGAAAGGGATGCTCTAGGGTTTTGAACAAGTGAAAATGAGTGGGATATGAGGTCCCTTGCCCTCATGTCCTTGCGCACTTATATAGGCAATGATTACTTACAGGTGGCCTCTTGGTGGAAGTTGGATTTCACATGACAACCTCTTCTAGGGGGAGATGTGGCACATATACGTCATGGGCTCCCACAACAATAGCCCCTCAACTATTGGCTATGGATGGTACAACATGAGCTAAGTACGATCACGAAATGAATACTCAATTCAAGTGATTCTATTCATTTTGGTGTTTGGATCGAAGTTGTCTTCACCCAACACTATGTTGGACAGCTGTTGTGCATGCTCCTAATAACTCTCATAGACGTTCATGTAGTATAGTTTTACTTTATATTAGTTGAATTAGGCATGGACTTTTGGTTAATCTAAGTCGTTAAATCATCACAAAATCTAACGGTGTATTTGTCTAGGAAATTGACATGCTTAATGCTTCATGCATATGCGCGTACATGGTTTGTATAGTGACACACATTATGCATATGTATCTTGAGTTAGTTTTTTTTTCTAGGTTGACAATGATAGAAGTAAATAGCATAGGATAATATGGAAATATTTTAATTTTTTATACCACATATGTAGGTTGTTTTAGAGATTATTACTTTAGGTTATTTTTAATTAATAGTATATACAAGTAATTTACATAGAAATGTACTTGCTACTTTATATTAGGTTTCATAATAGTATACGTGGACAATTTAGACGAAGATTAGAGGTTCACTTTAGGTTATTTTATATAACAGCAGTGGTGCGTGCTTTAGATCAAGATTTAGGGTATAACTTCAGTATTTTTTATTAGCACAGGTAGGTAGTTTTTTAGAAAACAGGATAGTTTTATTATAATGGTAGACAACCTGGTGCTTCTGGTTTTGTTAGTTTCTATGATTCTCGTTTTCCTAATACATCCTGTGATAATTAACATAGAGATTTTATTAGGAATATTTATTTTGTAATAGCAAGGTTTTGTGATATTTTAAATGGAAACCTACATAATAATTTACATGTTTCTAGCCGACGCTTTGAGACTAGCGAGTCGCTCTCCCTAGCGCCACCGCCGCCGTCGCCTCAGCATCCACCACCGTTGGTCCCCCTCCCTTCCCCCTCCGGTATCTCGTTGGAGGCGGAGGGAGTGGGGATCCATCGTTTTTTATAAGTTTTCTAGTAGATCGAGTCATCTAGGGTTACAGTCTCTCCATGCCAAGTTTCTTGGTACTGGGGTTTTATCTCCTCCTCCCCGACGACGATGAGGCGCAGGGTGGATTTGTTTTCTCCATGGCGGCTCTGTTGAAGATAAGGGCGACATCAGTGTCAGCAACTTCATCGGCTTGACGACATGGAGACTTGGCTTTCTGGATGACGACATCAAGGCGGAGATGATGTCGTCGTTATGGAATAACTTTCTCCGGTCTATTCTCCGTTTTGTCGTGGTTAGATCTGACTACAATGAACGACTAGGAAGAATAAGTTTTTGATCAGTCTTACTTATTCTTCGGTGACAGAAAGAAGAAGGAAGACACCGGAAAGAAGAATCTTCTCCACTTCGCCTGCAGGAATGTTGGCCGTCGTTTGTTGGGCATATGTTCTCAGGCCTTTTGCCGAGTGTTTGCATGTGCTGTCGTCTATACGAATCGTCATACAGGTTTGGAGTTGAGGTTTTGGGCTATACAAAGCATGGATACAATTTAGATGATCATGTTCTGGATATACGTAGTGTATTTCAGTGTGCTTGTAACGTGATGATGTACTCAGCTATGATCTAATATAATTCATCTTTCGTCTAAAAAAATAATTTACATGTTTCTAAACTAAATAACTCACTAATAGTTATTGATGTTTATATCTTTTAAGGTTTATTAACTATAAATCTTATTCTAAGAAAATATTATTGTGATGGGACTATGGGAGGGAGTATGTATAGCAAGAAAGCATCAGGATTTTAAGCCCGATCAAGTAGCAAGCGCACCTTCCTTCCTGCGCCTGCAGTCTCCGATGTCTTCTCCGATAGGCTACGGCCGTCGAGCAGTCAAGCGCTAGTCGTGCTGGTCGTCGACACCAGTACACTGACGCGTACTAGGTGTCACGTTCTCTTGTGGCTTGTCAATTGTCACAGCACCACTGCAACCGCAGCCCAGCAAGCTTTTCCTTAACCCATGCCCTGCAACGGCAACGGCCTGGAAGTTCCATGCCCTGCTGCCCACCCAGCCACAGCCTGAACGTGACCGCTTCTCGGGAGATCTGGGTGTCAGGCCGGCACCAGGGGATAGGCCTGAGGAGATCTTTGACCGTGCCCGCCGATCGGAAAACACACAATAGACAGAGGAAGAGGACTCGTTCTGGAAGCGAACAGGCGCCACAGGTTCTCTGGTCGCTGCCCCCGAATTTTTTATATTTTAGTTTTTTTTAAGTTTCTTATAAATAGATCCTCGAGAAAAGATTTTAGAACATGGATTTAGGCGTCATTGATGCTGGCCCCGAGCTAACACGTCCGAGCTCCTAGGCTCAACGCGAACGTGAAAGGTGACATGGCAGGGAGCTCGACGCCAGTCACTCTGGCGCCGTAGATCTTGGCGCCGAGCTCGGTGTCAGAATGACTGGTGCTGAACTCCCTATCATTTAACCTGACCCAAGCTTCATGCCCGAGCGTTCTTCAGTTCATATCCCATCTTCCGCGTTTATTAAGCCCGAGCGTTCCTCTAACGTCATCCGTGTCTCCAATTCCCATTTGTTAAGCCCAACATCGATCGGGTTATAAATATCGTGTTGTCTAGCAAACTCACGTATTTTTTCTTTGTGATGTTTAACGAATAGGTTGACGTACTCAGGTCCATATCCTCTCTTCCGTGCAATTACTTGTCTCTTCTTCAGTTCATCCAAGAACTTAGTTTGACTATCATAATATTTTCACCTGTATTTCTTAGTGCTCTGTTCAAACGCAAAATTATATCATATATGTCTTAGCAAAAGAAACAAAATACGATTTTATGTTTACTACAAAAATAACCAACCTCATCATACTCAACCATATGGCCACAATAATAGCATATTCTTAGCCCCGAAGGGACCATAGTTGGATTTAACACCACATTCGCACATGACAGGAGGTGCTTTGTAAATTACCCTTTCTTTCTTCTTTTCCTTAACATTTCGCGGTTCTTCCGACCATTGGTTCTTAGGACCATACAACCACTTCTTGAAACGACACTTCGCCATTGAAAACACCTAATTAAGTAGACATTAGTACATAAACACATATAGCTCAACATTTCAACACATACACTTTGCACTTACTTCATGTTTGTTTGGACACACAAACTCCAACGTATTCTCAGGGTTTATCACAGCTCGATCTCCACAATCGCACAGAGAAGGTTCCTCGAGTCGTCTAACTGTGGCTAGGTGCTTCTCCTTAGCCGTCATTGACGGAGGGTTAGGGGGTGGAACCCACCGCTTGAAGTGCTCACGTGGATGTCTCCATCTAAACTAATCGTCGAAAATGAGGTACCTAGGATCAAACTTGTCTGCACCGTCGATCCACTGAAAGAAAAAAGCACCTCTCATGGTCCTACACAACAAGATCCCAACAAAATATTAGTACCATACTTACACAAATAAAGAAAAAGGATAGTGGAAACGATTTCTTACATTAAAACGACTGCATGTGTAGAAGCAACGTGCTGCTGTGTCCGGATGTTTCGATTGAAAAACATGGACCGGGAAACCACAGTCACAGTTAGGGACAGGGAGGTCAGGAGGGACGGGGGCATCTTTGCTAGACACGTCGGGGTATAATTCTCGAGGACGACACCGTTTTCGCTAAAACTCCTCCTGAAATATTTCTTGCATCTAACAAAACGGATGTAATTTAACAAACATAAATCAAAACATCACAAATAAATATCAATGAGAATCATAACTACAATACAACCAATTTCTTCCTAAGAACCGAAAGCAGTTAACATTAAATCCTAAACCTAGGGCGTTCCATTTGATGCACAACAATGAACCTATAACATAACTACATGCACCTAGATTTGCTAGCTTTTTCACGACTTAGCATCATCCACGTTTGTATAATACATATATTGAGGGATAGAATGAAACCCTAAGTGATGACGATTATTACGTTTAAAAATCCGACTAATATATACCGAATCGATGCGAAAAAAAACTAGGAGGGGAGCGGGGATACCTTGCTCTCGAAGATCTACGGATCAAATCAAAGTTTCTAAAGTCCAATATGTCGATTCGTGAGGTAGGGTGAAGTGGGGAGAGAAAAAACCTGAGAGGGAGAAGAAAGAAGAGGAAGAACGCTCGGGCACGAAGCTTGGGTCGCACTGGCGCCGAGCTCGGCGCCAGAGTGACTGGTGCCGAGCTCACTGCCATGTCACCTTCCACGTTTACGTCGAGTCCAGGAGCTCGGCGTCAGGGACGCTTACGTCGTCTTGGCGCCAGCATCAAAGACGCCGAGCTAAGAGTCCATATTTTAAAATCTTTTCCCCAAAAAGGTCTATGTATGAGAAATAAAAAAAAAAAAAAGCTAGACGTAAAAAAATCGGTCGCTGCCCCCCTTTTCTGTGCCTCGCTCTGGGCCGCTTCCGTGCAGCGCGGCGAGGGGGCGAGCAGCCGGTCATGGGCGGGCTGCTGCGGTGCTTCCGCATGATCCCTTTTCCGGTTTCCTCGCCCGTTTCGGGGTTTCCTCGCCCGTTTCGATCCGTAGCGTCGTAAACGCACGCAGCAGGGACATGTGTGGCCTGGACGAACCAAACTGTCCTGCAGCTTCTCTGCGTGTTTGTTTGTTGGCCGACCGGAACAGAGGGAGTGACCACCAGGGCACCAAACGAAATTATACGGAGAGCAGCGAAAAAAAGAGAGCGAGAGTGGGTTTTCAAAAGCACAGAAATTAAAAAAAATGATTAAAAACACGATAGCAACCACTTGGGTTTCAGTTGCAAAACTCACAGCTGCATCCTCTCATCCTCTGCCCTGCGCTTCCTCCGCAAGCCAAAAACAGGAAAAACTTTTGTGGGAGCCGCCTATTTTCATAGACCTGTTTGTCTCATAACCATTTACGATGATAGAATACGATAACAGAAATGTATAACAGGGGGTGTTCGGCTGGTCAGGTTACAGCTTGTTCCAGCTTGTTTCAGTTTGTTTCAGCTTATTCTCTCTCACATAATACTATTGAATCATCCAAAATCAGCCTAAACCTGACCAGCCGAACTAACGATCGTCTGCTTTTGACATGCCGGCCTACATTGAGCCTAAATCTTACACCCACACCCAGGCCTGAGTGATCATCCAAAGCTCGTACCCAAGCCTCGGGAGCTGACCATCGTCGCCGCTTAGGTCGGGCCTAGGGATAGGGAGAGGAAGGGAAGGGATAGGGACGACCCTGGTTCGGAGAGAGAGAGGAGCGAGGAGGAGGAATGGAGGGGCACTAGCCCTAGTGGCATGCCTGGTGGAGAGGAATGAGAGGGATAGAGGGGGCATGGAGAGAGAGAGGAATCACCAAACAAAACAAGAGAGAGAAAGAGTCGGCGAGGGGCTTGGTTGTGTGAAGGATGAGTCCTTTTGCTAGTGCGACAAAGGAATTCGAGTCTGAGCGACAGATGAAAGAGATAGGAGAATTGCTCAAGTACTTTATTAGTAGGAGAAAAGTAAATTTCAAATATGACTATTATGGGTGATATGAAGTCATTGGTTTTGCCTTCATCGAGTTAGCCTACGTGAGTGCATTTTATCTTTACAAAATCATCAAAACTCTTACTTAAACATTGCTACTAACCTTAGGTATGCCACTAGAAATTAGGTCATGTTTGAATCTCATGGTCTAAAGTTTAACCATTGAACTTTACTACTTTAGCTCTTGAGGCTCCAAATAGATAGTCCAAGGTGTTTGGTCAATCTCAAAAAACCATTAATTCATTATTAGACTACACAAGTGTGCAAAAGTAGAAAAGTTTAGTAGCCAACTAAACTCACTATGAGATCCAAATAGGGTCTTAGTCTGATATAAGTCTTAGATATTGGCGTATAATCTTGTCATTAGGCAAACTGATATACTTCCGTATATGATATCTATTCGGTTGAAAAAAGAACTTAAGAGAATGACGAATACAACTATGCAAGGATTTCTATCTAAATCATTCTCAGTTTTACGTTTTATAGCAATTACATGCATTTAATAATTTACTAATGCTGCTTTTTAAAAACATTAAATTTTTTTCCAAAAAACACTACACACAGTGTTATTTTAAGGATCTGTCAAACTGACATTCAGTTGTTTTGGCCCCTGCTATCAACTAAATTTTTTCCATATACTTACACTGTCTTCTACCTATATTTACACTAACTTATTACTATATGTACAATGACTTGTTCAGTGTAATTTATTGGACATAGTGGTGTAATTTGAGGATAATACAAATATATGCCAAATTTTCCAGAAAAATTTACAAAATATTTCTATGGATTCCAGATATCAAAGAAATATATATCAAATTGTTCACAGATATCATCAAATTGTTCACAAATTATTCACTAATTTCAGAAAAAATACAAATATACATGTGGGTTGGGCGTACACGGTACATACTATGTGTATTTCGCTGGAGCTGTACACGGGCGTAGACGCGGGCGTACACGGACCAACCACGGACGTGCGTGTATTCTGGACGACCGGGACCTGGAACGCTGGAGCACGAGCACGTGGTGGGGACCGGCAGCCTGTATCGGGCGACCAACTGACGGAGCACCGCGACCGTGCGATTCCTGATCTGGCGGCCACAAAATCACATGTCGCAGGGGGCTAAATGAACCGACTGACGTATATCAATTCAGTATTTTAAACGTTAAACGGTAAGCAATCGGTCATTTGTCGTTTAGCCATTCTTCATGCAAAATGACCATTTAAACGAGTAAAAATGACCATTTAAACGGGATAAAATGGATGATTATATGAAAAAACGTACTACTATGTAGCGTTTAAACGACGTGTAAACATGTTAAATGACTAGTTCGGAGAATATGGACTATAGAGCGTCTTACCCATAAGTTATACTAATGAAAACGAGAACCAGTACATGAAAGTTTATTCAAACAAGCAAGAAAGTTACAATCAAATTTGACGAAGGCTTTACCTCTGTCGTGTTTATCATAACCATGGCAACACTATGTTTTCCTTCATCAGCGTCGACCATGTCGCTGTCGCGTTTCGTAATGGCAATACTATGTTTTCCTCCATCGTGTCGCCGGTACAAATGAGTACAAACAATTAGCCAAGTAAGATGTAAACAAACTCCGCTGGTTTTTGGAGTTCGCAAGAGTCGCTCTCGGCATCGTAACCATATAACTGCGCTACATGTCCAAACTTGATCTGCTCATGTGCCGCCATCAGTGGCGGAGCCAGGATTCCAAACTTGGGTATTCCTACTTTCACGTCAATAAAAAAAATCAGTTGTTTTTAACTGCAATGAGTGAAAATACTACAAAATATGAGCCAATTTGAGAGGTTGTTTTTTACTGTTTTGGGCTTCAATGAGTGAAAATACTACAAAATATGGCATTATACATATACATATACAAGTATATACACATATATACATAGAAGTGTGCTAAAATAGTTGGGTATTCCTAGGAATACGGGGAATACCCTCTGTATCCGCCCATGGCCGCCATCCGTTGAGACAACCACAAATCACACACTAGTGCCGAGTGGACCACCCTACTGGCGAGATGAAGGCATGAAGCGACCTAGATGATTTGTTAAGAAACTTCGCTAACAACTCCGTGCAGATAACAACACAATCAGGAGCGAAGTCGAGTAGAGACAAAATTGGGCCCCCACCCCCTTGCCCCGATAGTTATTTTCAAGGCCCATTGACTACCAAGCTCCAGCCTAGAGTTATTCGGCCTGTTGGGCTGGGCTTATACGATCGTATACGATCGTGGATTATACGCTGGAACAATATTTTTCTCTTACATCAAACTTGTCAAACCAGCCAGCAGTAAATAATACATGATCGTTTATGACGAAACGAACAGGCTAATTAGTTCTCAAAGAGGCCAAGCAACCAGCCTACAACCACCAGCTAGCAGCAGTCCACTCATGTTGTCACGCACGCACAGGCGAAGAAAAGAAATGTTGGGAGAGATGAAGGAAAAGAAAAAAAAATATTTGAAATGTTATTTCTTTTAATTATAGCTGACCTATTATTATTCTTTTAATTATACGCTTGGGTTTGCCAATGGCTGCTGGCGGCGTTGGCAAGCGGTGGCAGCCGAAGGATCACGAGCCACGCACGACCCCTAGAAGCGTCCGCCGCTCTGAGCCGTTAAAGGTTAAACGTTCCCACGCGGCCGCGAGGGCCTCGACACACGACACGCCTCGAGATAAGCTTCCGCTCCTCCCGCGGTCTCGCCCCTGCAGAACGTTCATGACACCCAACGGCGCAGAAACCGGAAGCCGCATCCGCACCCGCACCCGCACCGTGCGCGCCCTCACGAGCCACTCCGTCGTGTGGGGCCTCCGGGGCAGCCCCATGGCACGGGCCGCCTGCCGCCCGTCCCTCCCCCACAGGCTGGCACGCATCACGAGGGGCGTCGTGCACGAAGCAAACGGCCCCCGTCAATTAGCTCACGCATAATCACCCGGTTAACGCCAGGAAACAAATTATAAACACCCCTTAATTACCTATTGCCTTACGTCCTCACCAATAGCCCCAGTGCTGCAGTTGCGCTCAGCTATCCCAGATTGTGCTCTGCTGCGGCGATTAGATAAATCCGGCGGAGCAAGAGGGGAAAATTACCCTGCGATTTTTTCGTTTTGCCCGAGAAAATTTTCGTTGTTTCCCTCATCACTCTCCACTAAGCCGCCGCCTCCCCGCTGGTGCTCGTCGCTTCCTGCCCAATTCGGCGCCATTCGCGCAGCCCCCTATTAATTCCCTGCCTCGGTAGTCGCTGGCCGATTGCCTCGTGAAATTTCCTGTTTCGTTGCCTCTCGGGGTGTTAAATACCCACGCTGCTAGGGTTCAATCGTCGTCAGGAGGCTTTACCTCTCAATCACTGCGGGCTGGCGGCGGTTCGAGGTACTGGTTTTCCACTGCTTCCTTGGTTTCTCCGATTCTGGATGGGTTATAGGCGACTTTGTGGTTTGTTGTTCCTTCTTCGGATGGATCTAACTATGTGGTTTTTTATTGTAATAATGTTTTCCATCCCCTTTCTTGCAGAGTTTGTGGATAGTTTGCGAAGAGATAGTTAGGGTTCTGGGAATTATTATTTTTTGTCTCCCCTGTCAGATGGAGGAATTGGACGTAGGAGTTAATCCTGGGAAGCAAGTGGAAGAGGATAAGGCTGCGGGAGAATCGGGAGACGAGGGTAAGATTGAGAGGAGCCACTCTATCAATCTGAATAGGGTGCCAGCAGTTGCTGTGGAGGCGAGGAGCACCCAGGGGAATGGTGAGACGCACGGTGCAGCGGTGTCAGGAACCAAGGATGCAGGCACCGGAAAGGCAGAGCAATCCAGTGGTGATGGTCAGGAGAAGTTACCCAAGTGTGAGCAAGTCGACTATGAAAGTGAAATTGAAGGCTGTGCAGATGATGAGAACCCTGTCAAGAAGGCTGCTCTAGTTACTTTGGTTGGAAATGAATATTGTGGTGATGATGATGATGATGAGAGAGTTCAAGTGCTCACCATTGTCAAGAAGGATGAGCCTGCAGATGACATTGGCGACTGTATTAATCCTGGGACAGTTGCAGGGTACAGTGAAGTGAAGGGTGGTGTAGGTGCTTCTGCCGCCACTTCTGCGGTGCGACCTGCTGGCTCCCGATCATCAAGTTTCCATGGTGTGACCAGGTGAGTGTGGTGTGTGTCCTTGTAATTTGTAATAGTTGCTAAGGGGAGACAAACAATGCAATTGATTTATCACTTTGGTATCTTATCTTAATTAAATACGCCTTGTCTGCTTATCATACTGGGACAATTTGCCAAAGTATCTTCAATTTGTGCAGGCATAGATGGAGTGGGAAATATGAAGCTCATTTATGGGACAGTTCTTGCAGAGTAGAGGGACGTAGAAGGAAAGGGAAACAAGGTATCCATTTATTTTTAACCATCTAACCAGCAGTATGAGACCTTTAATCTAAAGGAGATTTACTGTTTATATACTGAACCATTACCATTTTGTTAGTAAATATTGATTACATGGCATTACCAGATATAGAAATATGGCCATGTAAAGAAAATATGTTTCCATGGGAGCTAATATTGTGCATTTATTTCTCTGTCCTCTTCTCATTTATCTACCATTGAGTGAGAATCTTGGGCAATACTTTCTGTAGCAGTGAGAGAACAGAACTAGATTCTTGTCCAATTATAGAAGAGCTACAAATTTGATAGCTTTGTCCAGGCCACCTATCATTTAGTACAAACTATGCCTTTCTGAACCAATACTAAAAATTGTATGTAATTATGTATGCCATATCATTCTTCAGTCGGTGTCATGTTTCTTTTGTTGTCAGTCAGTATTGATTTTTTTTTTTTGCATTTATATAACTTTATCATCTGTCCTAGTTTCACACATGCGTGTTAAGATATTTATGTGCCCTATATTGGTTGGTTCACTTACTATTTCTGGCACTGCACACTTGAGCTGCGATTATTGGATTAGCGAGCTCCTGCAAAAGTAGGTCAGCTTACATTTAGATGCAATGTGCGAAAAGTATGTGATGTGCCTCATTATTCTCACATTTTGTCACCTTCTAAACATCAATTACCTTGTACTCTTAATAGACATTGTCTTGTAGTGGAAGCAGCCAAGTATAGCTACAAAAATGGTTGCATTCTTTATTAAACTCCTGTAAACATTAATTAATTTGTACTCTCAATAGACATTGTCCTGTAGTGGAAGCAGCCAAGTATAGCTGCAAGCCTACATAAATAGTCGCATCCTTTAGTAAGTTCCTATGTTCATATGGGATGAGGGAAAACTATTATGCACTGTCTTGTGAGAGTGCTTTTCGCTTAACATATAATTTTGTATCATGACCTCTTATAGATCATAGGAGGGGAGTTTTCAAACACGTACTGTCAGATGCCTGTTGGGGGGCGTGACTTCCCCTTGATTAGAGGGAGGATAGGGGGAGTTGAGGGAGGATTAGAAGGAAGGAGCGGCAGCCCTAGGGCTGGCCGCGCCTAGGTAAGGAGGGGGAGTGGCAGCAGCGAGCGGCTGCGGCCGTCCACGCGAGCGGTGAGCGGCTTGGCCGCTGCGGTGATGGCTGGAGGCGATTCTGCGGTCTGCATGGGCGCGGTGGGGAACAGCAGCGGCTGCTAGGGCAGGGAGGCGCAGGGAGAGGAGGGGCGGCTGCAGGAGAAGAAAGGGAGAGGGGTAGAGGGGTTTTACCCCGAACTGTTCTTGCTTAAGATTGAAAGGATACATCTCCCTTTATATATATAGGGAGGACTCGACTCGACTTGACCTACAAGCAAACCTAGCTCCTAGACCCTATTGGCCCGACTTGGGCCCCATACTTCCGTAGCCCATCATGGCTATATCGGCCTGTGACACGTACTAAATAATTGTTTTGCCAATGATCAGAATCATTTTGTTGTTAGTTATTTAAGCTGGTTTAACCTAGTATGTCATATCAACTGTTTCTGTTTCTGGTTTTCTGGACTGTATATATATCTTAAGAAACATCAGTGACGTTCCCTACTGTTTTTTTCCTATATAGTGGCTACCATGCACGTGCTGTATATCGATTCAGTAACAATGGAAAAAACCATATGATGGAGCAATTTATCAATAACTGTGAAATAAACATAAACAAGTAAAGCCTTAGATTTAAAAAATAGCTCGAAAATTGACAAATCCAAATCCTATGTGAAATTAAACGGAGCAATCCACATATCTAAACTGATAAGATACATATTCTAATTTGTTTCCATCCATTCATTGTACGTTTTATCATGAGAAAATAAAGTATTGAGAAATTACTCAGCCCTGTTCTAGGAGCGCACTCTTCCATGAAATAGCCCTATGAACTAGTAAAGCTAGTACTTCCCCGAAAGACCTTTTCCATCGCTGAAGGTTAAGTACCACCATCAAAGATGATACTGTTTCTATGACAATTTTTTTTACGATGCTGTTTCTATGACAATTTATTATCTTATATCTTTCTGTATGATGTGTATTTAGTTATCTGTGACTTAGTACTAACGGTTTCTTGCAATGTTCTGATGTGGCGGTGCTTCAGTTTATCTAGGTAACTATTGTTAATTCATTTATCTTTGTCTTGGTTCTTGTGTTTAAGGTTCGATTATTTCCCCCTAAATTCTGTACCTTGCAGGAAGTTATGATACCGAGGAAAAAGCTGCCAGGGCTTATGATGTTGCTGCTATTAAATACTGGGGCCAAAATACCAGACTAAACTTTCTGGCAAGTTCTTTTCCTTTGGCTTCAGTGATATTTTTCAGTTACATGGTCTTATACATGACAGAATTATTCCAGATTGAACAATATGGAAAGGAATTGGAGGACATAAGGGATTTATCTCGAGAGGAATGTGTGACATACTTGAGAAGGTATGTTATCAATCTTCCCCATTTATATCACTGTAGAGAAACGGCTACCACAGTAATTTGTCTCATCCTGCAGGAGGAGCAGCTGCTTTTCAAGAGGAGCTTCTATTTACAGAGGAGTGACAAGGTTACCTGTCTTTTATTTGTTTTGGATAGCTTGCTGAGACTTCAAGGCATTACCTTTTTGTTCTGTATGTTATACTGAAACTAACTAAAATCTTGTCCAATGCCAGAAGGCAGAAAGATGGGAGATGGCAAGCACGCATAGGACTGGTTGCTGGAACTAGAGACATTTACCTGGGAACATTCAGTATGCAGCACATGAACTGTGGTTTACACATGCTTTTGAAAAGTAACTGATTTGAGTTTACTGATGATTTTAATTTTGTTTCAGAAACTGAGGAAGAAGCCGCAGAGGCTTATGATATTGCTGCCATTGAGATACGTGGCAAAAATGCTGTGACAAATTTTGACAGAAGCAACTATGTCGACAAGGGTATGCACTGTATAGAAGGAGAAGGCTTGAGGTTGCTCGCATCCAAGCCAGAAGAATGACTTCAAGTTCAATGCAGTGAGTGTTGATCGGGCAGATTTGGCCAGACATATATGGAGCTTAGTTGGTACATACAGATAGAAGAACTGGTTGCAGTTTGTCAATATTCCTGCTTTACAAGGCTTAAGATTACAGTTAAATCGACCCACTAGCAAAAATTGTTCCAGGAAGATTTTGAGCTTGTGTATCATAAGGTTTTGTAGGATAGATCTGTCTGCAAATGTTAGCAAGTCGATGTTTACTGTTTGATAGCTTCGTGTTATCAGATTGAATGTTCCTCAAATCTTTCTGAAGAACGTCCTTGTGTATTATCTTGAGAGAATGCGTTTTACCTAGGCTATTGCCACCTTTTTTTTTAACCTTTGGTATACATGCCTTCTGCTTGCACTTTCCTCACAATAAATGCCCACAAGCCGCATTTACGTTCCTCTTGTATTCGTAATTTTTACTTTTCCTTGCGGTTGTTTGCAAGGTGCTCATAGGGTATTCGTAGTTTTTCTTGTAGGATAGGCTTTGCGTACGTGTTTTCTTCGTAGGGGTGAGTGCATGTGTGTTGAGCGTCTGTAAAAAAAACTACTTGGCGTCTAGCGGCCGCTTGTCGTATTTTGCTGGCACGGGGTTGGTTGGGTCGGAACGTGATCGTTTTTGTGAATGGAGCGTCCGATGTACCGCACAAATGTCACCTCCAGCAAGATCCACGGAGGTGGCGCGACGGTGTTGCAGGAAAGTGGGCGGCTCTTTCCTACACCGGCGCGGCGCCCTCCCCCCTCTCCCCACCCCCGACGGCACCCTCACCCCGGTGGCCATGGCGCTCCTCGCCCCATCCCCCACTATCGCTGTCGAGCCAAGCCCGGTACTGGTGGTGGTGGTGCTCGCATGCAGCCGCTCGCCGTCGGCTCCCACCCTGTTGGTCGAAATTGATCAGTCCAGACCTCTCTTTCTATATTGCAAATGTATGTTTTAATTTGTCGGTGCGAAATATGGCCAAGTAAATATTTGTAGTTTTACCGTGCGCTGTGATCGAATGTGGCCTAGCACACGATGACACATGATTTATATTGGTTCAGGCAACGTGCCCTACATCTAGTTTCAGTCAGTCGGTGACTTTATTCCTGAGCCCAGGTGCTCGAAGTTTGTTGTGGGGTTACAAACGAGTAAGGAATGAGAAGGGGGGTGTTAGAGGTCCGGTCGGACTCGGAACCGAGTGGAAGAGAGTGACGGATGCTCAAACGTGCGCTAAGTATTGGAGCATATGCTCTGTGTGTCCGAGCTTATCAGCTGAGAGCGTGTAGACTGTGTAGCTGTTGAGTTCTAGAGCTATGTAGCTGTCGAGTTCTAGAGCTGTTGAGGCGTCGTGTCTTAGGAGAGAGCGCATCCCATTTTATAGTTGAAGGGGATGGCCTTACAAGTCAGAGAGAAAGAGAGAGAGTGTATACAGGCGCTGTCTAGTCTTGTTGCCCACGCCATCAGGTACGTGATGGCCGCCATCGCCCACCATACTATTTACGCCGCCATCGTCCACCTTACTGTTCATGCTCTGTTCTATCTGGCAGGCTGCACAGTGTTCGTCTGGTACGGCAAACGTCGACGCCCACAATACTGTTCATGCTCTGACGAGTGTGGCAGGCTGTATAGTGTTCGCCTGGTATGGCAAACGACGACGCCCATAATACTGTTTATGCTCTGACGCGTCTGGCAGACTGTACAGTGTCCGTCTGACATGGCCCGACGGCACCGTCCTGCAGGTGCGCAGGGTATAGCAGGGTACGATCCTCGGTATTGCGGTTGACTTGAGCGCCTTACCTTATCTACTTCGCCTGCTCCCCGAGCCCACACCGAGCGGGCGTCCCCGGTCGGTCGTTCCTAGTCGGCCCCGACCGTATCGGTTGGGAAAGAGCAACGAGCGGAGGTCCAGCGTATCCTCGGTCGGAGAAAGGGGGTCAGAGTCGAACTGTTGTCCCACCACGCCTAGGCCTTCCGGTCGGGGTTCTGACCAGATCTCCTGGCCGGAGGTGCTGGTCGGGGACCGGATCGTGTTATTGGCCTGTCATTGTGTATCTAGGCCAGCCTAGAAGCGTGCTGTCGCTGCGCCGCCTACTGGGCCGAGTTTTGTAGGGAAGCGGGTCCATTGGGGACCTCGGGTTTATAAACCCGACACAATTATTTCAGAGGTTTAGAGGTATGTTGCAAATGTTTAATATGGATGTTGCATATGTTGCAAGTGTTTCAAAGGCATGTTGTAAGCATTTGTTCAAAATGTTTCATTTGTGTTATGTTGCAAGCGTTTTGATCTAGATGTTGCATATGTTTTCATACATATGTTGCAACAATATGTTGCAAAATGTTTCATCCGTTTTAGTTTTCTATTGCAGCAAGTGTTTTCATGTTGCAAGGTATTAGTATTCTATCTGGATATTACATATGTTCACACACATATGTTGCAAGTGTATGTTCTAGATGTTTCATCTGTTTCAGACATATGTTGCATTCAAGTGTTTCATGTTGCATGTGTTTCATGCTGTTCGAGGAGTCAGGGGGCGCGGCGAGCCGGTGGCCGGCGAACGCGGCGCCACGAGCGGATCCAATGGGCTGTCCGGGTATGGCAAGGCATACCCTAAGCCTAGCCCAACAATGGACCAACCCCTTTGTAAAAAATGGAAAAAGTCTACGTAACCCCCTTACCTTTGGCATTGCAGCTACTTCACCCTCTGAACTTCGAAACCATCTAACGAGCACCTTAAAGTTTTCCAAACCATTTAATTAACCTCCTAGAGTGGTTAGGACAGCCTGTTTGCCTACGTGGCACTCCAACGTGGCAAGACATGACATGGTGGTGGTGGGCCCTGATGTCAGTCCCTTGGCTCCCCTAGCACAGCAGAGACGCCTCTACAGATCGGAGCGCGTGGTGTTCGCGACAGCCAGAGAGGACGCCGTCGCCTTCACCCTCTCCGTCCTCGATGACCCCTACGCCGTCATCGATGGGATGGTTCGGGAGGATCCTTCCTTCGGCACGGCTAGCTGCTACGCTAGTCTCTCCGCCTTCTCCTGCCGCGACCCGCCCCCTCCTCCTCCTCCTCTTCCCTCGCTCCAAAGCCGCAGGCCGCCGCGTGGACCTAGCCACCGCACGGACCTGGCCACCCGTGGGCAAGCGTAGGGCATCATGGCGTCCGCTGCGACCACCTCGGGTGGCACTGCAGCGATGTCGCGTCATGGGCACCCGGCTCCGTATGCCCCTGTGTGTTCTGCGCTGCCGCCGCCGTCACCAGCGGTGAGGGAGGCGTGACACGGAGCTCCACTTCCTCGAGGCCTCCTTCTGCCATCGTCCCTCCTATCTACCGTCTGTTAGTTGATCTCTACCAATAGGCCCAACGGCCTATTGGGCCCTTATCTCGGCTCCCTGATCGGGGGAGCCCAACCCTAATCCGGTTGGTGGGCCCCTGTCGCACAGCACACATAAAAGGAAGGTGGGGGTGAGGGCTCGGACTACGAGGTTGACTGGAGCCGCCATCCCACCTACAGAAACCCTAATACCGATCTAAAGAGCTGCTGCCAGCGACGGGATGTGCCCCAACCACCGCCGTCGCCCCTGCAGGTCTACACCGGCACCTCTGCAGCCCCACTGTATCGCCACCTCTCCTCTTCACCACCACGCCGTGGCACCGGCGTCCGCGAGGATGCATCCACGGCGGCATCGGCGTCCACGCTGCCGCTGCGGTGAAGCTCCACAAGGTCGAGGAGCCTAACTACGGATCTACGGGTCACAGTGAGGTACACTCATCGATCCTAACAATGGTACCAGAGCCAGGTTCACTCTGTGTAACCCTAACCCTAGATCGGTACGGGAAAAATGGACACGGTTTCAACAAAGAACCCTAGCAGTTCGTCAGCCTAGGGTTTCAGATTGAAAAACAAAGAAAATGCCCGATCCAGATCGGATCGGGACGGAACTCGAACCCTAACCCTACAAGAGAAAGAGGACGGCCATGAGGCTACTTACCTGGAGCCTGGCCGTCCTGTCACTGCCGTCGACCAAATCTATGGCCGACGAGAGAAAGACAGAGCCGTCGGGCTGGGTAGCCTGACGCGCGCGAACAACAGGGCACCGTCGCGAGACTACTCGACGGCGGCGTGCTCCGCAACTGGGCGAGCACGCACGCCGGCGAGGAGCTCCACGGCGGCGCCATCTTGTCTTCCTCCTTCGGTCACCGTAGGTGGCCGCCGCTCGTCCGCCGCAGCGCGTGAGAGTAGGAAGAGGAGAAAGAGAAAGAGAGAGGCCAGGGGAGCCGCGGGTGCGAACTCCACCCACCCCTCGTCGCCGCCGGTCGATGGCCACCGCGGCCGCGGCCACCGCCGTCGCTGCGTGCTGAGCTGGGCGAGAAAGGCGGAAGGGAGAAAAGAAAATGAGGGTTAGGGTTCAGGGAGCGACGGCGGCTGCTGATTTTGATCCAGCGAAAATGAAGGCCAACCGTCCGATCGCGTTGGACGGTCAAGATTTACCGCGCCGCGGCTCGGGCTTCTTTTGGCCCAGGCGGGCGATGATGCTCGGCCGGATTCCCGGCCCAGGCCCACGTTGCGGCCTGGGCGCGGTAGAGAGACGGCGGCGCCAGCGGGGCCAGGCCGGTTCGGCCGCTGGGCTGAGTGACGCGCGTTGCGCACGTGGGCCAGGGCGCGAGCAACTGGGCCGAAATGGACAGGAGACATAGTTACACAGTCTTTTTGTTTTTTAATTTGCCAGAAACAATTTTGATGTATTTGAACAATTCGAATTGAATTTTGATGTTGAAATCTGTACAATTATGATCACAACCTCAATTTTGTTCAGAGAATAGTAAAGTGTTGTAACAGTTTATGGAAAATAAAATTAAAAGATTTATTAAAGTTTCCGCTGCGTACTTAAAGATTGTTGCTTTCATTATTAAATTCGAACCAACGGAAGAATTTGATTTTAAGAGCAAAGAAATAAATATGAGTTGATTGTGGTATTTAACTGGAGAAAAGAAAAGATTTTCCAGAAAATGTTTATTTCCTGGAAATTGATTAATGGATTAAAGAAAATAGAAAAAGAAATTTTCCCTGTGGGTAAAATTAAAGGAAAAGAGAGTTTTTCCACAGTCAAAGAAATTGTTTAAATCTCCAGTTAATTTGTACCAACGTGGTATTTAATTGGAGAAAAAGAAAGTTATTCCGCTGCTAAAGAAATTGTTGATTCTCCAGTTATTTTGAACCAATGTGGTATTTAATTGGAGAAAAAGAGTTTTGATTATGATGTTGTTATTTACTGACCAACGTTGTTAATAACAATATCGTAATGTTAATGATTTATGCATTAATTCTACTTCTGCCCAACGGTGATGTAGAATTAGTGTATAAGAAAAGTTGTTAATTTTAATGAATTATGCATTAATTCTACTTCTGCCCAACGGTGATGTAGAATTAGTGTGTAAGAACGGTTGTGAAAGTTAAAGATTTATGCATTAATTCTATTTCTGCCCAACGGTGATGTAGAATTAGTGTATAAGAATAATTGTATGTTTTGATTTTGACCAACGTTGGAATCAAGGCATGCAAATGGTGTTAATTTTATGTTAAGAAAAGTTTTGACCTGGTTTTCATCTTGTCTAAGATGGACTGGGTAGTCACCTCACCATGTTCCACTGAGATTGTGGCACCGGTGAGAGAGACAAAAAGAGAATGATGCCACTTGGGCAACTAAAGAAAGGGATTTTGAATCCCAAAAGATATCCTATGGCTTTTGAGCATAGGAAGTGGGTCACTACAAACAAGAAATGTTTGGCTGTGATAAAGAACATGATTGGACCTGCAATTATGGGCTCAATCCCAGAGTGTGACACAGTCACCGAGTACCTCGATAGAATAAAGAGTCAGTTCACTGGCTCTTCAAAGACATGTGCTATCCAGATGATAAAGCAGCTGGTGACAGATAGTCACTCTGGAAATGGTGGCATAAGAGAGCTCACGATGCGTTGTCGAAATTATGGCACTATCGTTCAGGCCATATTTCAAGGGGGAGAATAGAAAGACTAGTTAAGAATGATATTCTTCCTCCATTAGAGCTCTCAGATTAAGGACAATGCAGAGAATGCATAAAAGGAAAGTATATAAAGAAAGATGACAAACGAAGCACAGGAATTTTACTGATTATCCACACTGACATCTGTGGTCGGTTTTCCTGTAAAGAGTGTGGATGGTTATGATTCGTTCATAACATTCACAGATGATTACTCCTATTATGGCTATATTTATCCAATCAAAGAAAGAAAAGATGTATTGGATAAATATAAGATATTAAAGATTAAGATAGTCAGGTCTGACCATGGGAGAGTACTACGATCGGCATACCCTAAAAGAATAGCATAGTAGCCTAGTATTCTATACCGGGTGAACCTCAGCAGAATAGAATAGCTAAAAGAATCAATCGTACCTTGATGGATATGGTGGGCAGTATAATAATTTACTCCACCTTATAGTTGAGCCTGTGGATGGAGGCGTTAAAACCTCCATTCATATTCTCAATAGAGTATCAAGAAAGTCGGTGCTCAAAACACCGTATGAGTTGTGGACAGAAAGAACACCCTCACTTAACCACTTGCGTGTGTGGGGGGAGCCCTGCTGAGGCTAAAGTGTTTAACCCAAATATTGAGAAGTTATATTCCAAAACAGTAAGTTGTCATTTATTTGGCTACACAGAAAAGTCAAAAGATTTTCGTTTCTACTGTCCAGAGAGATATACAAAGTTTGTGGAAACGAGACATGCTGTCTTCCTAGAGGACGAATTGATGAGGGGAGCATGGTAGCTCGAGAAATTGACCTTGAAGTGAAGCGGGTGTAAGCGCCCACTCCAATGATTCATGAGCCAATTTTTCTCACTACCTGTTGTAGCTGCACCGACAGTGCTAGATACTGTGGTGCCAGCACCAGTTGTTATCCCACCTGTGGCAACAATGAATGAAAATGAGAAACCTGTTCTTCAGGATCCAATAGAACCAATTGCCACACATGAGGGGAGCAACAACAGCCTCAAACAGAAGATGTGCCAAATGTGGAGGCCCCTAGAAGGTCTCAAAGAGTTAGAAAATCAGCTATTCCTGCTGATTATGAAGTGTACAACACTAAAGAATTTCAAATGGAGGATTATCAAAGCCTCGTTTGAAGAAGCCATGAGAAGTGATCATTCATCAAAGTGGCTTGGGGCCATGGAAGATGAAATGAAATCGATGAATGTCAATAAAGTTTGGGATTTGGAAATAATTCCTAAAGGAGTCAAAACAGTAGGCTGTAAATGGGTCTACAAGACTAAACATGACTCTCAAGGGAATATAAAGACATATAAAGTGTAACTTGTGGCAAAAGGCTTTATGCAAAGAGGATGGATTGATTACAATGAGACATTTTCTCCAGTCTCATGTAAAGTTTTCTTCAGAATCATAATGGCATTAGTGGCACATTACGATTAAGAATTACATCATATGGATGTAAAGACGGCATTTCTCAACAGAGACTTGGAGGAAAATGTTTACATGGCACAACCGGAAGGTTTTGTCATGGAAGGAAAAGAACGAATGGGATGCCGCCTAAAGAAATTCATTTATGGATTAAAGCAAGCTTCAAGACAGTGGTACTTGAAGTTTGATCGGTCAATAAAGAATTTTGGGTTTTAAAGAAAATGTAGAGGACAATTGTGTCTATGCAAAGTTTAAGAATGGGAAGTTTATCTTCCTTGTCCTGTATGTAGATGATATCTTACTTGCTAGTAGTGATGTCAGTCTACTACTGGAGACAAAGAAATTTGATATGAAAGATCTTGATGAAGCCTCGTTCGTTCTAGGGATCGAGATTCACCGAGATAGAAGAAAAGGGTATAAGGATTGTCACAAAAGGCATACATAGAAAAGATCTTAAAGAAATTCAGTATGCAGAAATGTAAGTCCCTCACCTGCTCCTATAGTCAAGGGCGACAGATATGGGGATTTTCAATGCCCTAGGAACCAATATGAGCTCAATCGATAAAGTGAAAGTGGTT
The DNA here is from genome assembly GCF_019320115.1 of Miscanthus floridulus. Classification (NCBI taxonomy): domain Eukaryota; kingdom Viridiplantae; phylum Streptophyta; class Magnoliopsida; order Poales; family Poaceae; genus Miscanthus; species Miscanthus floridulus. Next base: position 120,234,418 of record NC_089586.1, on the reverse strand, counting down.
CCACATGCTTCAGCTGTCGGAAGCTTGCAACATGCTCAAGTATGTACGCGCCTTGACTTGGCATTTGTTACCGGGTTTTACTTGGCAGATTCCAGAGTAATTCTGGAATAGAACACTGAGATTGATAAAGAAAGTCTTGCATTATTTACAAGAAACGAAAGGCCTCATGATGATATATAGAAGATCTGATTCACTCTACATGGTGGGATATTCAGATTCTGATTATGCGAGAGTGAATACATATCCAGACGTGGATTTTCTATCATCTCGCAAATGGGAGCTATTTCATGGAAAAGCTCAAAGCAAACCGTCACTACATCGTCCACAATGTATGACAGTTTGTAGCATGATATGAGGCAACGGGGTAGGTAAACTAACTAACGAAGTTTATACCCGGTTTGAAGGTGGTTGACGACATCTATAGACCACTTAAAGTAATACTGCGATTATAATCTGGCAGTACAGTATGCTCACAACATAAGTCAAGTGGTGCTGCCAAACACATTGACATATAGTATTATGTTGTGAAAGATAAAGTCTGGGATCAAGTCATAAGTCTTGAGCATATATGAACAGAAAGGATGCTCGCGGATCCGCTTACAAAAGGCTTACCACCCAACATGTTCAGAGGACATGGTGTTCAGAGAACATGTAGCTAGCTTGGGTTTAAGGGAAAGCCTAAAATATTCCTGGACAAAAGAAGGCCCAATGATAAGTATCTATTTCAGAACAGAGTAGTGAGTTGTAGCTGTTAAGTCTATCGGCAATGGACCGTGACGATGAGACATGCTCTATGAGCTAATCTGTAATGGAATGAACAAAAGCAAATGATATGAAAGTGAAAGATGGAATGAGATCAAGGGGGAGAATGTTAGTTGATCTCTACCAATAGGCCCAACGGCCTATTGGGCCCTTATCTCGGCTCCCTGATCGGGGGAGCCCAACCCTAATCCGGTTGGTGGGCCCCTGTCGCACAGCACACATAAAAGGAAGGTGGGGGTGAGGGCTCGGACTACGAGGTTGACTGGAGCCGCCATCCCACCTACAGAAACCCTAATACCGATCTAAAGAGCTGCTGCCAGCGACGGGATGTGCCCCAACCACCGCCGTCGCCCCTGCAGGTCTACACCGGCACCTCTGCAGCCCCACTGTATCGCCACCTCTCCTCTTCACCACCACGCCGTGGCACCGGCGTCCGCGAGGATGCATCCACGGCGGCATCGGCGTCCACGCTGCCGCTGCGGTGAAGCTCCACAAGGTCGAGGAGCCTAACTACGGATCTACGGGTCACAGTGAGGTACACTCATCGATCCTAACACCGTCACCACCGGCTGTGGAGCCTGCCGAAGTGGGGACACCTGCCGCTGCAAGGCACGCGACGTCGGGGGCTGCCGCGACAACCTCCAGTGCCGCTACCGCATCACAGGCGAGCACGGGGTCCAGTGCAAGATGCTGAGTCCTCGTGCTGCTCTCCAATCTCATACATACATGAATTACGATAGGTAGCAGAACATCTCCAATTGCAGTGGGAAACAATATCCATATTATACTCCATGGTCCATCACGCTGGGCATGTCCTTCTTCAGCTTCGACATCATCGTGGCCGCCGCCAACTTCCTCTACAGCCTGGGCATGCTCCTCGAGTTCGCCGCCTTCGTCTGGCTCTACGTCAAGCAGCCCGGCCTAACACGCCCATACCGTGTCCTGGCCCGCCTGTCGGCCGCCGTTGTGCTCTGCCTCGTCCCCTCCGCGTTCCTTGTCTTCGTCATGGCCATTGCCTGGTGGAAGGTGTACGCCATCAGCGCTGCGTTCACGGCGGCCTGTGCAGGTAGCTGTTCGTTGTTGTTTTTTTTGTTTCTCAGTGTTTCCCGTTGGCATAGTTTGTGTGTTAGGCTTTCGGCCTTTTCAGTTTTTAGTCTTTCTTTTCTTCTCTTGTTGATCAGATAGTTGTGTTGGCCTGTGCAGGTAGCTGTTCATTGTTGTTTTCTCTGTTTCTCAGTGTTTGTAATTGGTTGTAAATTACCATCAGCCCATAGCCAGAGCCAGAGGAGATGGTCTCCTGAGTGTTTGAGAAAAGAAAAAAAGAAGAGCCAAAATCTAGAAAAGATAGCTTATAGGATGTTGTACCTCAAACAAATGTACTCTCTGTCCCTAGATGTTTGTCGCCACAATTTGCGTATTAATAATTTTGACTTGATTTATAAAAAATACGTGTAATATTTTTGTCTCTAAATAAATTTATTAAAAAACTAGATTCAAATATATATCTAATGATACTAATTATGTATCATAAATATTAATATTTTTAATATATATTTAGTTAAAAAAATTTCTCGAGAAATAAAAACGGCACACATTTAGAGGAGGGAGCAGTACCTAAGGTAGCACATATGTTATACAGCAATCGAACATGCACTAGCCATGCATCAGGCAATAAACTAACCCGAGCTTGTCAAGGCCAAGCTGCAGCTTCTGAGACTGCGCGTAAGGAGTGGACGAGGCGAAGGGCTTTCCCTGCAGCGGAGGAGGACGGACGAACGGGACGGCATGAGCGGCGTCCGGAACGACGACGGCCTCTTGTCGCCGCCGCTCATGAATCTAGGTGAGCGCCCCGTCCTTCCTCGGCCCTTTGTTGCCCACGCCTCACCGCCGTCGCCGCGGCACAGGCTCGCATGCCCGCTGCTCTTTCATCGGCTAAGTCTCGTGCTGTCGCCGCTCTTGCGCCGCGAGCACTCGCGCGAGCCAGGAGGCCGCCGCTAGGCCAAGGCATCTGTATTTGGGGAGAAGGGGACTGACATCAGGGGCCCGCCGCCATGAGTTCGCTCGTCGCGACCGCCGATCAGGAGAGGAGCGACCGAGCGCAGCTGCGCAGGGGTAGCCCCCACCGCCAGTCGCTAGCGCCCACCACGGCTGGCTATGGCAGACGCGCGGCATCCTACGCCCACGCTTGGTCAAAGGCGCCTAGTGTGGTGGTGCCCTGTCCGGCTCCGGATGTCCCCTCCCTATCCCTGCGTCGCATATCCTGGCGTCCGGCGACCAGCGTCCCCTCCCTCTCCCCACTGTCTGCTGAAGCTGCCACTGAACCAATTTTCCCCCAAATCTCTAACCCTAACCGTTGGTTGTTGTTCAATTTCTCCCCAGATTAGATCAATTGATGTAGCTGTATGTCCTTCGTAGGATTTGTGAACTGTGAAGAGAAATGGAGACATTGCTTCTATGTTTTAGAAACATGCTGCAAAGAAACGTGCTTCTTCAAGTCCTATTGTGGAAGAGGAAGATACAATAACCGAAGAAATTGTTGCTCCTTCTGTAGAACCAACTGAAGATGTGACTGCTGTTGAAGAACCAACTTCTGCTCCCGCTATCACTGATGTGTTGCCACCAACACCCCCACAGCCACCTTCAGGCTATGATGTTGATCGCCTTCCACATGATCCAGGTGAAAGGTTGCCCATTGCAAGTTATCATGCTAACGATCAAGATGCAGTTAGGAGAGCATACATTCTTAGAGGGTCATTCCAACCTTGTTTTGCAATAAACATGGTGTCGGAGTTCCTGATATGGAGGCTAATTATGTGCCTTATGGAAGATCAAGAAGGTTTGTCCTAGATCAAACAAGTGATGATCACTTTAGAAGAGAGGTATACATTGGGGTTATTGATAAAATTAGTCAAGAGCTTGATAATCGGTTTGATGAGGTTAATTTGGAGTTACTTTCTTGTATGTCTACCCTCAACCCTTCCAATTCATTTGCATCGTTTGATGCATAGAAGGTACGTTGACTTGCTGAATTCTATCCTAAGGACATATTTGGCTCTGAATTGCAACTTGATACCTATATTGATGTCATGAGACAAGATGATAGATTCAGTGGTCTAGAAAACCTTGTTGACCTCTCAGTTAAGCTAGTGGAAACATGAAAGGATCAAGATGCCCAAGAGGGGGGGTGAATTGGGCTAATTATAAATTTCTTCGCAATAATTAAAACCTATGGTTAGCCCAATTAACCCCTTGTGCCTAGAAAGTGTTCCTAATTGTTCTACCGCACAAAAGACTTGCAACCTAAGTTTCAATCCTACTCTAGCATGGCAATTCTAAGAATATAAAGACATGAATTGAATTGCTCAAAGTAAATGCTCAAAGTAAATAGAGAGTAAGGAACGCGGCGATGTTTTGCCGAGGTATCGGAGAGTCGCCACTCCCCACTAGTCCTCGTTGGAGCACCCACGCAAGGGTGTTGCTCCCCGTTGATCCGCGCAAGGCTCAAGTGCTCTCTATGGGTTGATTCTTCGACACTCCATCGTGGTGAATCACCCACAACCGCTCACAACGTGAGTTGGGTCACCCACAAGCTCCGTCGGGTGATCACCAAACTCCCAATCACCACCAAGCTATCTAGGTGATGGCGATCACTAAGAGTAACAAGCACGAACTCTCACTTGACCACGACAAGCCTAACGAGAAGGTGGATGCACACTTTGCTACTCTCGATCTTCACTAATGAGGGCTCTCTTTTGGATTCTCAAATCTCAATCACCTCACTAGGACCTTGCTCTTCTTAGCACTCTCTAAGGTGTTTCTCAGCTGTTGAAATGAGAAAAAGTGCCCCCACACACGAGTGGAGGCTCTATTTATAACATGGGCTAAAAAATGAACCGTTATGTGCCTCTACGGGGTGACCGGACGCTCTAGTCAGTATACCCTGAACTCCAGTGTTTACAGTGTGATCGGACGCTGGGCAGCGTCCGATCAGCACTGACCGGACGCGTCTGGTCATGATTTTCCCTCTTTGGAACCTTACTGGAGTCGACCGGACGCTGCCTCTCAGCGTCTGGTCAAACTAGATGCAAACAACTTGGTCAAATGAACTGATCGGACCCTGAGCCAGTGTCTGGTCAAACCAGAGCCAGCGTCCGGTCAGTATTTGACCCTCCATTCACTTCCAACTCTCGATCATATGTGAATGAAGTTTGTTCTATTGGATCTAAGGGCTATCTTGGAGCTACCTAGTGCTAGTTTTAACAAGTGTGCACCACATCTAACTCACTAGACTCACCTAGGTCAAGCTACCCATCCATAACCCCCTTAATAGTATGGCCAAAGGAAAAAACAAAGTCCTAAACTACTCTAAGTGTCTCTCCAACTCCAATCGACACTTAGAACTAGTCATCCTTAACCTTGTCGTCCATCCTTTGAAACCAAAATGATTTCCATTGTAGGGGCATGACCACCTTGATTGCCCAATCGATCTCCATTACCATGACCTAACTTAATTGCCTCTGTAAAAGTAAAACACACGTTAGTCATAGTAATCTTGTATTGTCATTAATCACTGAAACCCTACTAGGGGCCTAGATGCTTTCAATCTCCCTCTTTTTGATGATTGATGACAATACCACCTCGAGTATGTGAAAGAGTTGAGGTTTTTAATATGCTTGGATCATATAAGCTCTTGTCAATAAGAACAAAAAAGATAGGCAAGCTTATATGAACCAAGCCAACATGATGTACTCAAAAGATATGAAATAAGCATGAGTACAAGTAATAAAGCTCATTTGCATCGGAGTAAAAACGCGGAAGCAAAGGCAAATGAGCATACCACAAGTGCTATGACATATAAATAATTCAAAGTAGAGAGCACACGTCATATATCACAGTCACGTATCACATATATATAGTTCAATGCTTGAAAGTAAACACACGATGAATGCATAATAGTGTATCACACATAAAAACTCCAAATGTAATATATAAGCTAATATAATAACTAAGCTCCCCCTAAATAGTCGCTCCCCCTAAGACTATCATACTCAAACCCTCTCCCCTTTGGCGTCAAACACTAAAACCTAAGGGTCGATCGGTGGGGCTACAGCGAACGAGCCGAGCATTGAAGTACGAGGAGCAAGCTAAAACTGAGTGCCATCATCATCGGACCCTGAGCTCTGAGCAGTCTGACCCTCTACAGCTAGAAGTGATGTTGTAGCAGTCTGGGTCAGATCAGGAACTGGAGCTGCTATAGACTGAGCTGGTATGACTATAGTAGGCTCCGATGATGCCACTGAGGAAGGGAGCGTCTCTGTAGTCCTGGTAACAGGTGAAACTGTAGAAGGACCTAGGACATGTAGATATGGAGGAGTGGGCATCCCTGTCAACTCACTGAATGAAGCACTAAGGCTCCTGGACACGGTGGTCTCTGGCACAAGCAGCGAAGATATCCCAGCCGGTGTGAAGCCCATCTGAAAAGGTGTGAACTGCGGGGCTAGTGCTGGCGAAGCAAAGTACTAGGACACCTGCTCTGTAGGAGAAGCAAACGACATTGGTGGCTGTTCCTGACTCTGAAGCCCACTGGGCTGTAACGCTGGAGTCATCGAAGTAGTGACTGCCTGACCAAGCTGGGGCGAAGGTTGTGTCGGTGGAGCCCCAATGGCTGTCACTATATGCTACATAAATCTAAGGAGCTGCTACTGCATGAGTATCTGCTGCTGATGCATGGCATGCTGCTGCTGCTGTAGAGCCTGAGTCTGCTGCTGAATAGCTAGCTGCTGCTGCTGGATCACCTGCTGCTGCTGCTGAAACTCATCCTGCCGAGTCTGGAACTGTGCAAACATAGCAGCTGTCTCCTGAGCCTAGCGTGCCTGGTCCTGTCTCATCCGCTCAAGTATAGCAAGGAGAGCGAGGTCTGTCTGCGGGGTAGGTGGCGCTGAGCTAGAACTACTGGCCTCATGATCATGTCGCTGTGGAGGCATCCGAGGAACGAGCTGGTAGTCATCATCAAAACTATCACTAGGGTCACTCACGACTACACCCTCCTACTGAGCAAGCTCCTCCTCCTCAGTAGCTGCAATGCCCCTGATAATATCATCCTGCTGGGCTGTAGACTCTAGCACCTCAGGACATCGATGCGGCTGACTAGGTGCTATAGGTGTACTGTGCCTGATCATCTATGTCATGTTATAGGCAGAAAACTCTGTGGTGGCACCACTGTACTCAGCAAGCATCTCTGGTGGCCTCACTGTGACTGCCCTGTGGATAAGCCACGTAATCTAGTGAGCATAAGGTAGCTGCCTGTGTCCTCTGAAGCCCTCAGCTATAGTGTCCTCTATCTCTGATAGAATAAGATCCTAGATATCAAAGACTATCTGCTGCATCAGAGAGTTGATTAGCCATAGCTGAATACGTGTCAAGCCCTCTCTGTATCCCATCCTAGGAAGCAGTGTCCTCCTCATAACAGCCTTAAGTATGCGAGCAGTGGGATTTAGGTCACTAGGGTTCCTGCGTGATCCTTCACCGAAAGGCTCGGTGAAGCAGTGGCGAACCAAGTCAGTAGGGGGCACATTACCACCATGAGGGCGTCTGGGGGTGCTGTTTGGCCATAGCACACCTTGTAAAGTCTGACTGGCTGCTCCTGAAGCCTCAGTATCTCCTTGACTCTCTGGCTCATCAGGTGGTAGTCTCTTCCTTTGAATGTGAAGTGAATATATCTATGCTGTGGGTCAATCCAGAGGGAAGCATAGAACTGCCGAACCCAAGATGGAATAGATAGTCCAGTCTGTCCAATCAAACCTGATAGCCCCAGTAGATATGTAAGGTAGGGGCAAATATGCTCTCCAGCTGCTGCAACTATAGAGTCAATGTGGCACACCCTCTGAGATCTGAAAACTACCCCACTGTTGAGATAGGCATTATAGAAATCCTCCTGTAGTGGAGTGTAGAAGCCCTCTAAAGCTCTCTCATCCCTCCTTGGCGGAAACCATACCTCAAAATCAACAAATCTTAGCTGCTGAACCTACTTGGCCATGGTGGCCCTCAAGTCAAGATGGGTCACTGGAGGCAGACCCTGTGGTCTGGGTCATTGACGAGAACCCCTTCGCTGTGTGTCAGCCCTCGGTGTGACCAGGGCACAGGTATGACCAGAGCGGCGAAGCTGTGGCTGAGGTGCCTGCTCTATCTCCTTGGCCTGCTGGCCCTCCTAAGTCTACTCTGTCGGCTCTACTAGTGGGGGCTGCTGCTGTGGCTCCTGCTGTGACTCCCCCTAAGGCTGAGGCTCCTCAATGGCAAGACATCGTCCTTGCATCATGACAGTCCCATGTGGACCACCATGAAGATGCTCAATACGCTCAAGTCTACCCTGTGCTTCTGGTGATAGATGATCTGTAATAACAACTCCACTACGAGTACCTCCTCTCTTGGCACGCTCTGCGGCCTCTGCAACTACAGCTGCTCTGGCTATATCTGCATCTGGATACTTGCACTTCCTGACTGCTAGCTTCTTGGTCGCCTTGCCTTTAGGATCTGTAGGCTGGCGAGGCGGGGGCCTCGGATCCTCGTCACTGGGACCACCACCGACATTCTTCATGTGAGCCATCTGATAATCTAAAGAAAAACTACCGCTGATAAAGAAACAACTGCCTCTGTCGAAGATCAACTGCCGCTGACACTTTCGAGGCTTGGCCTCGATCCTTACTCGCGAGCTTGGCCCTGAGTTAACTGACAAGTGCCACATGATTTCAATGGCACCGACTCGCTGCACGATGGAATAGAAGGATATATAAATAAATACAATGTATCTAATAGATGCGAAACCCTAGGAAACAAGCAGTTTAGATATGAAATAGAGACGCAGGGCTTGCTACCTGACGAAACAGCAAAACAGCGAGAGGAGGAATGGATCGGGGGACACCAAATCGAGGGTTAGGGTTGCGGTGATGGATCGACGGCTCTGGATGCAATTCAAGTCAGTGCTTGCAATGAGGATGCTGAGCTCGGTCAAGTGCGACGGCGTTATGACAGGGCGTTACCAGCGCTGGACGTGGATGGCACTGCTACGGTGAAAGTTCACCGACTGCTCTGCTGTTGCGGTGGCTACGACGTGGAGGCTAGGGCACTGGCGGCCTCTGCAAACTATGGGTGGCGACGGCGCGTGGTGCTGGGTGCGTGGGCGAGCGGCGGCGTAGGAGGCAAGGGCGCGGTGGCGCTCGGGAGCGAAGCAAGGCGGCGGCGCGTGGGCGAGCAGCGACAGTGCGTGAATCCGGCTACTGGGGCACGGCTATGGCGGCGTGGAAACAGCGGCAACATGTGGCAGAACCTCCTAAATTATAGGACCCACATGCACTTGTCACTGTCCAACGACCTTTGACAACTATGCATATGTTCTTGGTAACTTAAGAAGTCTGTCGGGTGTCCTCGGGGAACCCCGAATCATCCATGATTTCCGAGCAGGATCATATTATAGAGTCATTGCAGTATTACAATATTTATTCAAATATATATATCAGAGTAAAATAGCGAAAGTCTTACGATAACTTAATTTACAAACCAGATATTTCAAACCTTACAAACTAAGTTCAATAATTATTACAAACCATAGTAGTAGTGGAGTGGCATAATTAACATAAACATAGCACACAAAATAAGCATCCTGCACAAGGATCACACATTCACTTATCGTCATCGATAGGAACAATAGTCATGCAGCAAGGTCCAAAACAGACCTGCTCATGAGGCTCACCTGCAACAAGGGTCAATGAACCCTGAGTACAAAAGTACTCAACAAGACTTAACCGAAATAAAACTGAGAAGACTCAGGAATGCAGGCTCAGGGATTCAAGGTATGGCTTTGGCAATACTTAAAGTTCTTTTGCGTAAAAGCTCTTTACAAAATTTTAGTATATCAACATTTAAACTTCATCAGAACCATATATGAATCCACCATGATCCGTAATGAGATCATGAACTTCATATCAAACTCCTTCTCAAATCCAGCTCAAATTTCAGTTATTAACTACGATGATGAACAGTGAGTTGAGTCTCCATAACCGAGGAGCAACGACGATTCGAACCGATTATAAACCTAGCTGGGGATTCCAGACCACACGACATATGTAGGTCCCTGACTTACATATATCAACCTACCCTCGGTTCTCCTAAAACAAGAATGGGTCCGCGCCACCCGAGAATACAGTACTCCACCAATCTGGCCCATTGCCACGTGGGTACATGCTATTCCTGCCATCTCTCCACTCCTAGTGCGCGATTAGCCATTCTTGTAATAGAATCGTCAAGATAAGGCTTACCGGAGTATGTGGTTAGTACTACAAAGTCTCATCTTATGCAATTCAACAACGGACGGACCTTAATCGACACAGGCGGAAAGAAGCCGCTCATAAGACCTCCATGTCTTGTGGCTCTCACACACCAAGTCCGCCCGGTCTAGATTTATTACTTCCATGCTCATATCTCAAGATAACATAAGTAACCAAAGATCCATTTAAAATTCTCAGGTGATAGGTAATCACCCGACTAAGCATGACTAAGCATATCTAGACATTTACGATTTAAACAGGTAATCAAGGTAGATATAGAAAAATAAGGTTGGTAATGCACCAATTAGGTTTCCACATGACTAAGCAAAACAAATTTTATAATTTTTGGATAATTAATTGAGCCTAGAAAAATCATGGAAATCCATTTATTAATTAATTGAGCAATTTTCATCACATTCAAAAAGTACTGTAATTCAATATTTCATATTTTTCCTAAATAATATTCATCACAGAGAGGTCACACAAAAATTTTCATAATTTTTGGAGCTCTAAATAAATCTACACAAAAATAACAAAAATAGACACTATTCATTGAATTCTGAAAAAAGGAAAAATTATTTTCAAACTGCACAGTCGCTGACATACGGGACCCACTTGTCATCCCTAACCTTCGGCTTTGACCGCGACGATGATGGCACTGACCGACACTAACTCGCCGATGGTGAGTCCAACGGCGACAGCCAAGGTACCAAAACAATCACCATGACTAGGCACATCGATTGAAGGCATTAACTTAAGCTATTACAGCATGAATCAAGGCTGATGCCGGCCACGGCGGATGCAACAGCACGGTGGTGCAACACCGATGAAACAAGGCCGGTAGAGATCTTACAAAAGGCACAGAAAGGTTCAGCAGCTCACCACGATCACGGTGACCGGAGAAGCTACGGTGATGCGGTTCGACGGTGAGAGCGATCACGGCAGAGCAGACTTCGTCGACGGCGGTGTTTCGGCGACTGCAGTGGGCAAAATGAGCAAGCAATAGGTCATAGAGCATCACGGGAACAAGACGGAGCTGACGACATACCAAGCACGAGTAGAGACAGACCGTGGAGCTCTGGCCACGGCGAAGCGCGCTCGACGGAGATGCTGCCAGTCGCGAGGAAGAAAGGCTACTAGCGGTGGTTCCCGGTGGACTCAGGCAACCACAGTTGGTGGGATGGGTTCGCAAGGAGGAGATGGAGCTGGAACACTGCTTTGCCGAGACTGGCTTGCGCTGAGGAGGCGAGGGGAGCTTGACGGAGCTGAGGCGGCGGCGTCGGGAAACAGAGGAGAGAAATGAAGGTCGACGACGACGTCTGATCTATATAGCGCGGCCAAAAGAGCGAGGAGATGGCACGCAGTGACCCGCTTGTGCCAGCGCGAAGCTGAGGGCGGCCACAGACGTGACTAGAAGGCCGGAGAAGCAACACCGGCGGTGGGGCGATGGTCGTGGTACTGTTCACAAGAATTACAGAATTGCCATCCGTTTTAAAATTCAAATTACTCCCAAATTTGTATAACAACTCAAAAATCTCCAAAAATAAAAGTTGCTCAAAATCCAAAGTTCTACAACTTTTCTTTTATAACCACCCCCTAATTCAGTTTACATTTTGAAATGAACTTTTGAATTCAAATAGGGGACATTTAACGAATTACGCCTTTTCAAGTTACTTCAAATTTTTTATAACAACTTTGAAAACTCCAAAAACAAACTTTGTATAACTTGACAAGCTCTACACTTTTGCTTTAAGGCTCAACCCAAAATGTGCTTAGATTTTGAAATGAGTTTTCAGGGTAGGATTTAAATACTGAAAAATCAGAGTTTTTCTTGAAAAATTCAAAATCCAAACAACTTTGAACTTGATTCAAACAATACAATTCAAAACATACCACATAATGGTAAACTTGTTTTAGTGTATGCAGATCAAAGTTTTTACCAAATACCAAATGCTTTGCAATGCATATGATGACATGACAGGTTTTAGTAATTAAACACCCGAGGTGTTACAATGGCGTGCGCGGCGGCTCGAGGAAGATGGCGTGGGATTAGGTCAAGGAACACGTGCACATGAATTATATGGGTTCCTCGATGGATCAGAAAAGGAAACGAGAAAAGAGATCTGATGCCGCACGTTTTCTACTAACCGGACGTTCCGGTGGTAGCGACCGGACGCTACCACCCAGCGTCCGGTCGATTCTAGAGAGGTCCAAATCCTCTGGAATCGTGACCAGACGTGTTCGGTGGACACCGACCGAACGCAGCTAGAGTCCGGTCACCTAGCTTTGATGTCTTCATGATCGACCGGACGCTGAAGCTCCTCCTGACCGAACGCTGGAAGAACACTGTGTCAGCGTCCGGTCACTCCTTCGGCAGCAGGTTCACCTCCTGTGAACTGACCGAACGCTGGACATCAGAGTCCGATGCAGCGTCTGGTCACTCCTTCTTCAGCGAATCTTCAAATTCCTTCACGCTGTCTGTTCCCAATCAAGTCCCAACTCTAATAAGATCCAAATAAGCACAATTGGGACTGATATGAGTGAACTCTCTCAAACCCTTAAGTTTTTCAAAATATTTTGCCTTAGGCTATAATTCTTTTTAAGAAAATAGACAATAAGAGGGCAATTTGAAGACAAACGACAAACAACAATCATGCATATGCAATGCAATACTTGAAAGTAAATCTAGTTACTTGTCAAGTTTGATCCAAGGTTAAGCTTCTTCACACGCTTTTCAGCGGTTATCTTAACCATGTTAGATAAGCCCTATATGCATTATAAAACATTAAACATGTTGTATATTACAATGCAATGCAAGGGACAACACAAGCTTAATTTTTTGTGAACTTACTAAAATCAAACACATTTAGTTCATTCCGCAATCTACAAAATGTTGCCTCATCTAGTGGTTTAGTGAAGATATCCGCCAATTGATCCTCGGTCCTTACACCTTCTAGTGATATATCATTTTTAGCAACATGATCTCTAAGAAAGTGATGGTGGATATCTATGTGCTTGGTGCGAGAGTGTTGAACCAGATTATTTGTAAGTTTTACCGTACTTTCATTATCGCACAAGAGAGGTACTTTATCTAGAACTATACCATAGTCTAGCAAAGTTTGTTTCATGTAAAGTATTTGTGCACAACAAGCACCCACGACAATGTATTCTGCTTCGGCGGTGGACAAGGCCACACTATTTTGTTTCTTAGAGGACCAAGACACAAGTGATCTGTCAAGCAAATGGCACCCTCCGGATGTGCTTTTTCTATCAACTTTGCATCCGGCATAATCCAAATCAAAATAGCCAATTAATTCAAATCTAGCTTCTTTGAAATACCAAAGGCCAATGCTTGGTGTATGCTTAAGATACCTAAGGATTCTTTTTACGACAATTAAATGTGATTCCTTAGGTTTAGCTTGAAATCTAGCACACATACACACACTAAACATGATATCGGGCCTAGATGCGGTTAAATATAACAAGCTTCCAATCATAGAGCGGTAGTGAGTTTGATCAACTGGGTTACCTCCCTCATCTAGATCGAGATGTCCATTGGTTGCCATTGGTGTCTTGATTGGCTTACATTCATCCATTTTGAATCTCTTGAGAATATCATTAGTGTATTTCTCTTGAGAGATAAAAATCCCTTCTCTCATTTGCTTGACTTAAAAACCAAGAAAGAATGTAAGCTCTCCAATCATTGACATCTCGAACTCCTTCGACATCAATTCATCAATTTTTTTGCATGAATTTTCATTTGATGATCCAAAGATAATATCATCAACATACACTTGACAAATAAAGATATGCCCATCAAACTTTTTGGTGAATAGTGTGATGTCGACCTTCCCAATGATAAAGCCCTTCTCAATGAGGAAATTCCAAAGGCGCTCATACCAAGCTCTTGGGGCTTGCTTAAGCCCATATAGTGCCTTGGACAACCTATAAATATGATTAGGATATCTTGGGTCTTCAAACCCGAGAGGTTGATCAATATAGACTAGTTTATTAATAAAGCCATTTAAAAATGCACTTTTCACATCTATTTGATAAAGTTTTATTTCATGATGTGATGCATGTGCAAGGAGGATACGGATGGCTTCTAATCTTGCAACCGGTGCAAAGGTCTCTCCAAAATCCAAACCTTCAACTTGAAAGAACCCCTTTACAACTAGTCTTGCCTTGTTCCTCACAACAACACCTTGATCATCTTGCTTGTTTCGGAACACCCACTTTATTTTAATGACTCTTGCACCTTTTGGCCGCTCTTCAAGAGTCCAAACTTCATTGTGAGTGAAGTTGTTCAATTCTTCATGCATGGCATTTATCCAATACGGATGTTGAAGAGCTTCTTCTACCTTAGTAGGCTCAAAGCAAGAGACAAAAGAGTGATGAGCAATAAATAAAGCAAGTTTTTGAGATCGAGTCATTACACCCTTTGATGGACTTCCTATGATGAGATCTTGTGGATGATCTTGAAGTAGGGGTGTATTTCTTCTATTGACCACTTGAGAGGGAGGTTGTGGAGCATCAACATCTTGTGCTTGTACCACCATTTATTTATGGGAGACATGAGTATCTTTATTTTCTACTCTCCCATCTTTTTTATCATCTTGTGGCACATTTGATGAAGAAGGTGGATCAATCACTTGTACATCATCTTCATCATCTTTAGGCTTGATGTCTCCAACCGGAATGTTTTTCATAGCCTCCCTCAATGGTTCATCACCTACATCATCAAGATTCTCATGTGCTCCTTGGGAGCCGTTAGATTCATCAAATTCCACATCATATGTTTCTTCAACCAAGCCGGTGGCATAATTAAATACTCTATATGCTTTGGACTTTGATAAGTAACCAACAAGAAAACCAATATCACAACGTCTTTGGAACTTCCCTAGGTGTTGCCGCTTCTTGTAGATGTAGCATTTGCAACCAAACACCCTAAAGAAGGAGACGTCCGGCTTCTTCTCATTGAGCAACTCATAAGGTGTCTTGCCAAGGAACTTTTGAAGGAATAGGCGGTTTGATGCATAGTATGCGGTGTTGATTGCTTCCGCCCATAGAGCTTCGGGGGTGTTGTACTCATCAAGCATTGTTCTTGCAAGAGTGATCAATGTCTGGTTCTTTCTCTCAACTACACCATTTTGTTGAGGAGTATATGTTGCGGAAACTTCATATTTGATTCCAACTTCATCACAATAAGCTTCTATGTTTGTGTTGTCAAACTCTTTTCCATTGTCACTTCTTATCTTCTTGAGCTTCACTTCAAATTCATTTTGTGCTCTTTTGGCAAACTTCTTGAAGCAAGATGCAACTTCGGATTTGTCATGAAGGAAGAATACCCATGTATACCTTGAATAATCATCAATAATCACAAGACAATAAAGATTTCCTCCCAAACTCTTGTATGTTGTTGGTCTAAATAAATTCATATGAAGGAGTTCTAGCACTCTTGCGGTTGACATGAAAGCTTTTGTTGGATGGGTATTTGCAACTTGCTTGCCAGCTTGACATGCACTACAAAGCTTGTCCTTCTCAAACTTCATATCCTTCAACCCTCTCACCAAATCATTCTTCATAAGCTTCTTGAGTGAGCTCATCCCAACATGAGTAAGTCTTCTATGCCATAGCCACCCAAGTGTTGTTTTGGTGAATAGGCATGTCTTCAAGTTTGCATCTTCGGAGGTGAAGTCCACTAGATATAGGTTGTTGTATCTAAATCCTTTGAATATCATATGATCATCATCCTTATTGGATACAACAACCTCCTTCTCGGTAAACAAGCATTGGAAGCCAAGATCACACAATTGTCCAACGGATAGCAAGTTGAAACTCAATGAAGCAACATATAGCATATTGGAGATGGAATGATCATTTGATATTGCCACTTTGCCCAATCCTTTGACCTTGCCCTTTGAGTTATCTCCAAATGTGATTCTTTCTTGCCCTTCTACTTCTTCATCTAGTGAGGTGAACATACGATGATCACCGGTCATATGTTGTGTGCAACCACTATCAATAACCCAATGACTTCCACCGGTCTTGTAGTTCACCTACACACAAGAGATCAAGCTTTAGGAACCTAAACTTGTTGAGGGCCCTTTACCTTCTCAACAAGTGACTTTGCAACCCAAATTTTCTTAGGCCTATTCTTGTTGGGAGGTCCTAAGAACATCACTTTCATCTTTCCACTAGAATCCTTTCTAAGCATGTAGTGAACATTGAATGCAAAGGGTCTAGCATGCTTAAGCAAGGGTTGTGGTGGAGTTTGGCACTCATGAGCAAAGTGACCTTCTTGTCCACACTCAAAGCATCTCTTTGGCTTTGGCTTTGGCTTTGGCTTTGATTGTTGTAGTTGAGCTTGAGCCTTCTTCTCTTTGTTTGCCATGTATCCAATGCCACTTCTATCTATCTTCATGATGGTATTTATTAGGAGCTCACTTTGAAGATATTTGCCTCTAGTGAACTTGCTCAATCCAATCTTGATATGCTCTTTTTCCAACTTGAGCTTCTTATTCTCTTCCTTGAGTGCATCACTACTTTTATCTTCCTTGAGTGCAACCTTGTTTCTTTCTTCCTTGAGTTTCTTGTTTTCTTCTTTTAGCTTCTTATTGTCATGCTTGAGCTTGACATACTCATCATAGTCATTGCACTCAACCACTTGCTTGCCTTTGCCACTAGATCCTTGCTCAATGCTCTCATCAATTAAATCATCACATGATGTAGCTATATCAATCTTAACAATATCATTAGTAGCATCATGTGGCTCATTGGGTAAAACTTTTTGAGCAATAACATGATTGTCATGATTAATCTTGAGAGTAGTGTATTCATCTTTTACCTTGTTATGGCTAGTGATGAGCTCTTTGTGCACCCACTCAAGTTTATCATGTTTATCTTTAAGCTCTTTCTTAGAAGATTTGAGCTCCTTGAGTTTGGATGACATAGCATCATTTGCTTCTCTAAGCTCAACACTAGCCTTTTCGGCTATCTCACATTTAGCTAAAAGAGAATCATTCTTAATCTCAAGCTTTTCATTTTTAGCTCTAGTCTTTATAATGATCTTAGTGTATTTCTTTAGTAATTTAGCAAGATCATCATAAGTAGGTGACTCATATTCATCATCGCTATCACTATCACTATCATCATTATGAGCATGATCATCACCACTACTATCATCATCATATGATACCTTGCGTTCACCCTTGGCCATAAGGCATAGGTGTGTAGAGGATGATGGCGGTGGTGGCGGTGAAGATGATGAGTCAATAGCAATGGTGGCCACCTTCTCATTGTCACTTTCATCATCGGATGATCCACTAGATGAATCAATATCCGTGAGCCAATCACCGACGATGTAAGCCTTTCCACTCTTCTTCTTTTTGTGGAAGTCCTTCTTGCTATCTCTCTTCCTGTATGGCTTGTTCTTTTTCTTCTCATCTTCATCTTCATTGATTGAGTCATCTTTCTTGCCCTTGTTCTTGTTCTTGAACTTGTCTTTCTTGGGCTTTGTGCATTGGTGAGCTAGATGACCAAGTTCTCCACAATTGTAGCAATCCATCTCGGAGATTGGCTTCTTTCTAGAGCTTGTGAAGAACTTCTTCTTCTTGTCATCAAACTTGATGCCATTCTTGTTGAGCTTCTTTAACATCTTGGCGGTCTTCTTCACCATGAGAGCAAGACTTTCATCATCAACTTCATCTTCACTTGAGCTCTCATACTCAAGTCTTGCTTTGTCCTTCTCTTGTCTAGCCTTGAATGCTAAATCTTTTTCTTTCTTCTTTGTAGAGGATGAGCCATCTTAAGGTGTGATGTGCATATCCATCTCATGAACATTGATCTTTCCCAAGATTTGTGTCGGTGTAGCGGTGGAAAGATCACCTTGATGTAGCATGGTCACAATATGCCCATATTTATAAATGGGGAGGACACTCAAGATCTTTCTTACAACATCGGACGGTTACATTTGAGTGAGTCCAAGCCCATTGACTTCCTCTACAAGAATATTCAATCATGAATATATTTCATTAGCACATTCTTTAGGAAGCATTTCAAAAGAGTTGAGCTTTTTTATGATAAGATGATAGCGTTCCTCATGCTCACTCTTAGTTCCCTCATGGAGCGCACAAACGTCCGACCATAGTGCATGGGCGTCTTTGTGGTTCCTTACCCGATTGAACACATCTTTGCAAAGGCCTCTAAAGATGGTATTTTGAGCCTTTGCATTCCACTTCTGGTAATTTACCTCGTCGCCTTATAGGTTAGTAGCATCCTGAGGTTTTGGGAAGCCTTGTGAGGCGGCTCTAAGTATACCAACATCTGGAGCCTCAAGATACGCCTCCATGCGAATTTTTCAATAAGGAAAGTCATCTCCCTCAAAGATAGGAGGAGGTCAATTCCTGTGAGACATCTTGCTCTAGGCGATTAAGCCTAAAGACGTGAGCACGAGGCTCCGATACCAATTGAAAGGATCAAGATGCCCAAGAGGGGAGGGGTGAATTGGGCTAATTCTAAATTTCTTCGCAATAATTAAATCCTATGGTTAGCCCAATTAATCCCTTATGTCTAGAAAGTGTTCCTAATTGTTCTACCGCACAAAAGACTTGCAACCTAGGTTCCAATCCTACTCTAGCTTGACAATTCTAAGAATGTAAAGATATGAATTGAATTGCTCAAAGTAAATAAAGAGGAAGGAACGCGACAATGTTTTGCCGAGGTATCGGAGAGTCGCCACTCCCCACTAGTCCTCGTTGGAGCACCCGCGCAAGGGTGTTGCTCCTCCTTGATCCACACAAGGATCAAGTGCTCTCTATGAGTTGATTCTTTGACACTCCGTCGTGGTGAATCACCCACAACTGCTCACAACGTGAGTTGGGTCACCCACAAGCTCCGCCGGGTGATCACCGAACTCCCAATCACCACCAAGCCATCTAGGTGATGGCGATCACCAAGAGTAACAAGCATGAACTCTCACTTGAGCACGACAAGCCTAATGAGAAGATGGATGCACACTTTGCTACTCTCGATCTTCACTAATGAGGGCTCTCTTTGAGATTCTCAAATCTCAATCACCTCACTAGGACCTTACTCTTCTTGGCACTCTCTATGGTGTTTCTCAGCTGTTGAAATGAGCAAAAGTGCCCCCACACACGAGTGGAGGCTCTATTTATAACATGGGCTGAAAAACGAACCGTTATGTGCCTCTGTGGGGTGACCGGACACTCCGGTCAATATACCCGGAACTCCGGTGTTTACAGTGTGACCGGATGCTGGGTAGCGTCCGATCAGCACTGACCGGACACGTCCGGTCATGATTTTCCCTCTCTGGAACTTTACTGGAGTCGACCGGACGCTGCCTCTCAGCGTCCGATCACTTGACCTCTCAGCGTCCGGTCAAACCAGACGCAAACACCTTGGTCAAATGAACTGACCGGACCTAGAGCTAGCGTCCGATCAGTATTTGACCCTCCATTTACTTCCAACTCTCGATCATATGTGAATGAAGTTTGCTCCATTGGATCTAAGGGCTATCTTGAAGCTACCTAGTGCTAGTTTTAACAAGTGTGTACCACACCTAACTCACTAGACTCACCTAGGTCAAGCTACCCGTCCATACCCCCTTAATAGTACGGTCAAAGGAAAAAACAAAGTCCTAAACTACTCTAAGTGTCTCTCCAACTCCAATCGACACTTAGAACTAGTCATCCTTAACATTGTCGTCCATCCTTTGAAACTGAAACGATTTCCATTGTAGGGGCATGACCACCTTGATTGCCCAATCGATCTCTATTACCATGACATAACTTAATTGCCTCTGCAAAACACACGTTAGTCATAGTAATCTTGTATTGTCATTAATCACCGAAACCCTACTAGGGGCCTAGATGCTTTCAAAACAAATAGACACAAAGTTTATGATTTGGTTTATTTGCTTATCAAATTGGTATTGCTTTTACCGGTGGTGACGGCAAGTGTTGAGAGGGCATTTTCTGGAATGGATTTTGTCAAAACCAAGCGGAGAAATAAGATGACCGATAATCTCTTGGATGATTGCCTTGTCACGTTCATTGAGAGACATTTTGGATGAAATAGATGAAGACGACGTAAAAGACTTTCATGTCCATTAGAAAGCGTAGGCCTAAAAAGTAGCGTTGTAATCTTATTTGGTCAAATTTCTGTCATGCATATTCTAAACTATGGTGTGCTGTTTGAACTATTTCTATCTTCATTTAAGACTTATTATGCTATTTAGTAGTTGTGTACCGAATTGTGAGGCAATTTTTATGGTATTGTACCGAATTGTAAAATGGATTTTACTAGTTTGCATATATAAATTTTCGTTCGGCGTATCATACTAAAAAAAATCCTAGGTCCGCCACTGCATGGCGCATGGTGAGCCGGGGGCTGGCAGTCGGGGGCACGCGGGACAGGGGTGTGTCTATGGGGCAGGGCGAACGGATGAGGATCGAGACGGAGTGAGTGGATGGGAACAGGTCCGGTGTCAGAGCGGCGTGCGCTAACAATACCCTTTTCCGAAAACAGCCGAAGCAAACGGCCGGCAGGATGGGATCTGGAGGAGCGCGGTCCGCGTGAGGAGCCAGGGCCCAGGAGCGCTTGTGGTGCTGGGCGCGGGCCCACAATATGGAGTGCAACGACGCCCGTGACCTCGAGCTGAATTTCATGAGTGATTGGTTGGGTAAAACGGATGCTGGCCACGACGTCGTAACAGACCGAGATTTTCCATGATTCCATTTCCATTATCAATTCACCACCGCTTCCAACCAGAACTACTGAACTTGCGATTTCACACATATCGGTTGAACCAAAGCCTGCATTGGTTGATCTCTCCAGCTACCCAGTGAATCTCTTTACGACTTGAGGAATTTCTGCAACCTACTCCCAGAGAAAAGTTCAGGTGCTCCCGTGCTCCCACACACCACCACAAAAAAAAACATCAAGAATCACACTCAAAATCACAACCAAAATATGCACAGGTGTACCAAACCTGCAGGGAGTACAGGATACGCTCTCCCTACTCCCAATCTATTGAGAGCCTTGTCTCAGAACTCAGATGGTCGTCGCCGCAATGCTCTCATTTGTGACCTCTCGAACAATTCGGATAGTGAACAGCTCGTAGCTCGGCGGTAGCTCTGGCAGTGGCCATGGGGGCACTTGGATGTCGCACCAAGGGGACCGACTACTGAGCGTGAGGCTCGGTAAGCAGACTGCTCGGACAGCTTCATCCACACGAGTGCACGGTCAGTGCTCCTGGCAGCTTTAATAAAAACATGACATTCGGATAGTCAACCTCCCATGGCATGGCAGTCCACTGTCCACATGGTTTACACCTATATCAGATAAGAGACGAAGAAATACCTAGATCAACAACTACCTTCATGAAACCAGTTTGGCACAAAACTATAGTCCAGTGTCACAAATACATAATTTTCAGCAACATGGAATATTCATGACATGACATTATATGAGGAGTTCCATCGCTACAACATATTTACACCAATTATGGTTGTCCAGCTACACAATATTATCGATTCAGTAGGTGCAAAATGCAGTCATAATATCCAGACATCTTCCTCCAAACTGATCCTAGCATATTCCTGCATTGATATAAATTATCAAAGCACAAATACTTAGAAGAGTTACCTTGCAAAGGTCAGAATGAACACATTTTTTTTCAAGAAAATGGAACATATAAGACTTGAAACATCAATGGGGTCGGACAAAAATCATGCAGCTACGCTCACCTGGCGAGTGAAAGAAAAAGGGTTGCCTAGTATTGATATTCTGGATTGAAGAAAGGATTCACTTCCCTTGCTTCAGATTCTCGTTGAATCCTGGCTCTCCTTTCAACTTCTACCTCCTCCAGAATTGAGCGCCTTGGGTTTGAACTCTTAAACTGAACATGTGAAACGGGAATATTTATGTTCCTAAGATCCTTTTTTTTAGATGAACTCTAAGATCCCTTGGTTTAAAGAAAATATTTGAGGAACAAAACCAAAGATAAATGTTAGCTACAAAGTAGAAAATAATTTAAGGTAATGCGCCGTATGCCATACAGTTTCTTGCAATAAAAATTGGACTAGGTCACTGGGATGTGCCGAAAGCCTTGTGATTCTATAAACAGTAAAATAATGTTTCCACCTTTTGGCCTACGGGATAAAAGAGCACCTGCTAACTGCTAAGGGATTGAGTCCCTTTGATTTTCATAAACTAACTTATTCAGTTTTGATGGCGAGGATGGAAGTTTAGACTTCATCTAAAAAAAACTTAATTCAGTTTTGTGTTAAGCTCAACAATCCAACTTTTGTTCAGTTTTGTGTTAAGCTCAACAAGCAAACCACTGTTCGCCTACACGGCCGTGTAGCCCGTGTACACGCCGTGTACACGCTACACGGTGGTGCGCCGTTTCCGTCCGTTTCCGTTTAATCGTCCATTTACCCCGTTTAATTGATCATTTAGCCCGTTTAATTGACCGTTTAGCCCGAATAATAGCTAAACGGTAGGTGACCGACTGTTTACCGTTTAGCGTTTAGGAAAACACTGAAGCAAACTTAATGAATAATGCCTAAAAGCTGCAAGA
The DNA here is from genome assembly GCF_019320115.1 of Miscanthus floridulus. NCBI lineage: Eukaryota > Viridiplantae > Streptophyta > Magnoliopsida > Poales > Poaceae > Miscanthus > Miscanthus floridulus. The sequence continues at coordinate 120,211,732 of NC_089586.1, read as the reverse complement.
GTGAACCTAGCTCATAAGAGCACCACAAGCTGTCAAACTCTAGGTCACCCTCATTTGCCCTCAGTTTTGATGCAGAGAGTCCTTACACAATTTCTGCAAGATAAAGCCCAGCTATTTCATCCGGACTTAAAGCTCATTCTGGTAATAAGCCTTTCAGTAATAAGGTATAAAGACCTAAGAATGTGGAAAAAGTGCAAAACCATGGCGGCAATGTTTCCCCAGCTGTCGAGTTTTTTTAGAATGTAGGAAATCACTAAAACAATTTTAGATAGAAGACAACGACAGTTGGTAACTGAAATTCTGTAGTATGCATAACAAAAACCACACTGCAATATCAATAATCATTAGGGCAGAATAATCACTGTAGACTTGTAGAATCACTTTCACAAATGAGAATGGTAAAATTTAACAGGAAATAGATAATCAGCTCGCTTGGTCGTAAATGATCGTGGATTATAAGCCAGAACAATATTTTTCTCTCACACCAAACCAGCCAGCAGTAATAATCCACGATCGTTTCAGCCGAAACGAACAGGCTGAATACCTTGTTAACAAGATTCTCAAACGCTTTTGATCCATTTTGCTCAATGTATCTCTGTGCAGCTGAAATTACATCATCAGGCCTACTTGATTCATCCTTCTTTGGAATATACCAGATGTTTACAACTTGCTGATTTACAATCATTGGCCTCACAAAATGCTCATATACATGTGCAGCTCCATTGAACTGTGGCAATACTAACCAGCAATTGAAAAACAGTTTTGCATAAGACCAGAAAGGGAGCCTGCAACGTGCAAAGTTATGCCTGTGATGATCATTTCCATTAAATCCAAGAATCTTATCAACCAAATCATGAGATAGCGGTGAATCATGAAGTGCAGTAGTAAACCAGAGAAGGTCAATAGCAAAGAAATCAAGGTTGTTTATAGCCCTAAAAAATATTCCACATATGACCATCATGGTAAGTTCCAAGATGCACACCAAACTAAAGCTAAGATGAAATGTGCACTTGTGCAGAAAGTTTGTTTTTTACCATTCAAGTACTGGAGCAAAGGTGAGCTCGAATAGAGTGATAAATGAGTACAGCACCCAGTACGTGAGCCATTGCTGATCATCCACAGCAGATTTTGTTTCAATTGCTCTAACAGAGGCATACCTGTGGAAAACGTCCAACGAGGTAAGAGAGAAACAATAACCATCAAATGGAAGACAGTTAGCGTCTATATGTTTATCTAAAAGGTTAATGGATTAACTTACAGAGGATATGCAAGTGAAACTACAGGCCTGTAAAGACAAACAAATAGAGGATTAAAAATTCTTCAAATTGCAGCTGAACATCCATTGATGTTCAAAAACCATAACTGCACCTATTTTTTACTTGACTGACAGAAAGCTAAACAACAACAACAACAACAAAGCCTTTAAGTCCCAAACAAGTTGGGGTAGGCACTGACAGAAAGCTAACACACAGGTAAAAGCTATGACATTTAGCAACCACCAGTTAGGCAGTTTGGCATATTCTCTGGATATCACGTGCTTATGTATTACCATGTTGTATAAGGAGAAGCTATCCTGATTATGATACTGATATGCGATCGAAGATGCTAGTAATTCTGCAGAAGTTGTAAAATCATAAGGAGCTAATAGCTTAAAATTCCATCCTTATGTTTAAAAGGGTAGCTAAACCATCAGCAAAGATCCACTAATCTAAAACGAAAGAACATCAGCATCACCAACAGAATGTCAGCATCATAGGGTCCATCATTTGGTCAAATCTTATTTGCTAACCGATTTTTTCACATAATCTTGGTCGTGGATGGACATAATCATTCTGTTCCTTCTTCGTTCCTTTATGCAAATTTAACACGCTCCTTCCAGGACCAAAATGCCGAAGCCTAATCTGGAAGGTTACATGGCATTTCACGATTTCATTAATCATGTTCAGCTCCACATCAGGTCTTTGGGTAGTTTCGCAATCACTCGCCCTTTGTTTGCTGATACTACTGGTACGAACAACCTCTGCTGAACGAAAAAAACCCTGAACCCAGCCATAATATACGCACCGCAACCACAAATTCCCAGCACCGCTGTCCACAAATCACGCAATGATTCGAGCACGCTCCGTCTATGTGACTTGACAGAACAGGATAACGCTGCATCTCGAGTGAAATAGCAGCACCGCTCACGAATCGTACGAGAAACGCAGAGACGAGCAGCTCAAGAGCTAAGCATCTGAAGGGGGATTCAGATCAGGAATGCGTACCCCGCGACAACATCCATGTTGTTGACCAGGACCTTGAGGAAAGATCCGGATCCGCCCCCCATTCCGCAGTCCGCAGAGCAAAACTGCGAAATCTGTGGAGGAATGCGAGAGCCGACCTGAGATGAGCGGAGCCGCTGGGTTTGGTGGTCTAGAACCTGCGACTGCGAGTGAGAGGCCGCCTTTCGTTTTCTTCGCTCCTTCACCAGCCTTTCCGTGTCTTCGTCGTCGACCTGACGTGATTACGACGCGTGGACCAAGGTCGTGTTACGTGATAGCAGAGGCCCATGAAGTATACCGGATTGGGCCGGATCCAATGGGCCTGTAGGATACAGGAGCCACAACAAGTCACCATTTTTTTTTAATTTTAACACTTTTTTAATAACTAATTTTAAATCTAACACTGCAAGTTTTTTTAAACTAACACTTTTGGCCGCGCCTATTGCCCTGGCGCGGCTAAATGCCTGTGCCACGCCATGCATGGTGGCGCGGCAGAGGTCTGACGTGGCGACGACCGGTTTCGGTGACCGTTGACGTGGCAGCTCTTGCCGCGCCACCGATCTTGGCGCGGCAGTGCCGCGCCCTGATCCATGGCACGGCAGAGCCGAATAAATACCGAGTGGCCGGCCGCCCGCCCGCCCGCACCCCGCCCGCTTGCCGCCAGCGCCCGCACCGCCGCCAGCGCCCACCCGGCCTCGCCCGCCCGACCACGCCGCGCCCGGCCACTCCCGCTCCTAAGGTACCTCCTCTCGATTTCATATATTTTTTTTCTTATTATTGATTTAGGATAATTAGTGATTTAGGATAGTTAGGGTTGATTTCATATTTTTATTATTATTATTGATTTAAGATAATTAGTGATCTAGGATAGTTAGTAATTTAGGATAGTTAGTAATTTAGGATAGTTAGGGTTGATTTCATTTTTTTATTATTATTGATTTAGGATAATTAGTGATTTATGATAGTGAGTAATTTAGGATAGTTAGGGTTTTATGATTGGTAGTGATTTATGATAGTTAGTGATTTAGGATAGTTAGGTTAGTGAATTTGTTTATGATTTACGTAGGTTTGAGGTTGTGTGTTCTAGTATAGTTAGAATTTTGGGTTTAGGGATTGTTTATGTATTTATTATTTAGTTTATAGTTAGTTATTTAGTTAGGGATTTTGGGTATAGATACTAGTTTACTCTAAACCCAAAAGGGTTTAGGTATTTTAGGGATTGATTATGTATTTATTATTTAGTATAGTTAGGATTTTGGGTTTAGGGATTTAGGATAGTTAGGTTAGTGATTTGTTTGTGAACTTACTAATTTTAATTTAAATTTTGTTAATTTAAATACTCTAACGCTTTGTTTATCAATTCGTAACAGGATGGCTCCTCCCACGGAGCACTCGTTGTATTCTATTCTTGAGGTGGAGTACGACGACCAGCACCGAGCACACATCTTAAGTGACAATGACGTAGAGGTGTCGTTGCCTTCTTTGAGGTCCCGCACGCACACCAAAGCGCACCAGTGGGACAAGCGTTATGCGTCGTACATACGGCGTGCTGGCTTCCTCGAGCTTGTCCGTGTTGTCAACAACGGTCTTCCGCCCCTTGACCCAGCACTACTTACTGCGGCTGTAGACAGGTGCGAGTGCATTCTTTGTACGTAAACTTTCTTCTAACAAATTTGAGGCAACTAACAGTCATTCTATTCTTATAATAGGTGGAGGCCTGAGACTCACACATTCCACCTACCTTGTGGCGAGATGACCTTGACGTTGTAGGACGTGAAGGCTATTTTAGGCCTTCGGTTGGGGAGACTTCCAGTGATAGGGATCGTTGACAACGATCACTGGAGGGAGCTGGTGGCTTAGTTTACTGGTTTTCTTCCACCGAACGACGATGCTTTTAAGAAAAATAATTGAGTAATTCAAGCCTATTTAATACTTGCATTGCTTTCCTGTAGCCATGGGGTCTCATTTTCTTTGGTCAATTTCAGGAAAAGTTTTGGGGTTTCGTCGTCCTGGATCACGGAGTGCTTTGATTACTTGGACCCATAGGCTGAGGAGGCTCTGATCGATAGGTTCACTCGTGTGTGGCTCTGGCACTTTCTTGGTGCTTTCCTCTTCCCAGACGTCTCGGGCAACACAATCAGTTGGATGTTCCTTGACATACTACGACAGCCGTGGGAGAACATAGCGGCGTACAGCTAGGGCAGCGTAGTTCTGGCATAGACGTATCGACAGCTATGCGTTGCCTACCATCGCATCTCAGGATATGCGAACCTTGGGGGTTGCTCGTACCTACTCCAGGCGTGGTGTTGGAAACGATGGCCTGTTGGGAGGCCCCTTAATAATGGTTTACCGGTAAGTACTTTAGTTCACTATATTCTTGGAGACAGTTACATATGAATTCATTATTAATGGCTAATTCATTGTCGTGTTCAATGCAGCGATGGAACAGACTGGATACACTCCCTACAGCTATGTATATCTGGACGGAAGCAGAGTTAGTTAGAGGGAATGCGAGGTACAAGTACAGGGAGTACACGGACGGTCTCGACGTCCTGACACAGCACCAGGTTACACTCTCTTTACTACCATACCTGTGTCTTTGTTCGATGTACACTATATCACAACCTAACTCAATTACAAAATTCAGGTGCATTGGTGTCCTTGGAATGCTCCGGAGCTCCAGTACTATCTCAGTCCTGTCACTAGGGACGAGTCAGACGAGTATCGCTGCGATGTCTCTCTTATTTTCTTCCATGTGGTCGAGATTCACTTACCCATCGGGGTCTGCAGACAGTTTGGGAGAATGACAGGCTGCCCACCACCGCTTTACTCCACCAACCAAGAATTGCACGGGTGCGTTATCGATTAATAACAATGCTATAATCCAATGTTTTCCTAAACGGTAAACGGTAGACAGTCGGCGAGGTCTCGTGTAGCGTTTAGACCGTGTACACGGTGTGTACACGGTTTTACACGGATTACTCGTTTTTACTTTATTTATAAAAATAACTATAATAACCTGTGTATATATTCCTATAACATAGATAATATAGAATTACACAACAACGGTTAGTCCAATAATATAGAATTAAGAACCTAAGTGCTAGACCTAATAGCCTAAGTGCCTAATAAAATACTCCCTCCATCCCAAAATAAGTACACATCTCGCTTATCGAGGAGTCAAACTCTTTTAAGTTTGACTAAGTATGTAGAAAATAATATTAATATTTGTATATTCAAATAATTTTATTATGAAATTATATTCCACAACTAATCTAATGGTACTTATTACACATCATAAACATTGGTAATATTTTGAAAATAATCAGTGTTCGCCTACACGGCCGTGTAGATCGATTACACGGCCGTTTTTTACCGTTTACACGGCGATCCCGTGTAACCTATCGTTTATGACCTAAACTGCACGTTAGGCTACCGACTAGCGATTACACGCCGAGTAATCGGTCTACATGGCCATGTAGGCGAACACTGCTATAATCCAGAGGTGTGTGTGGTACAACTAACATCGTTTTGTTGTAGGTATGACCACAGAAAGAGGTACAAGACCAATGATTGGCGCGTGACACACAGCTCGCGCATCCATTTGTGGCAGAACAGGGTATGACATCCGATCCATGCGGGTCCTCCACACGACCAGCACACCTTCGACGAGTACCTGCGGTGGCTTCATAGGTCTACGAGGACACATATCAATCCCCCATACACTAACGTGGCGATTGACGAGGACTCGGAGGAAGATGTCATTAAAGATGTGTACGACGTTACCACTAGGGAGGACACACAGCTGGAGAGAGCCCCACTTCAAAGATACGTGGTAATATACTTGAATGGTATAATTTGTTATCCTTTTGGTATTAAGTATGTGTACTAAAACTGTCCAACCGTATTTCTGTACCCAGGCGACACAATTGTCAAGGTTGTCCAACGAAGCAGCGTTCTGGCTTCACGAGTCTAGAGGTCAGGGGCCAGGCGTTCTCGCGGCTTTTGTGGAGGTAACATAAACTTGTCCTTTTCGAAAATGTTTCTTTAGTGTATATACGTTTGGGTAATACACTAATTTTAACGTCTATTTATGCAGAAGGTGAAGAAGAGCTGTAGGAAGCTAGCTCAGAAGCTGAGCTGCATGGACACTCCTTATGAGGAACCGCCACTCCTGGCGCGGTCGGGTGCAACGTCTTCAGCCTCTTTGAGGACACCAGTCGGCTCTTCTCAGCAGATGACATGTGTCACTTCCACGGTGCGTACACCACCACATCATAGCACTGGGAAGGACCCTGCAACTGAGGACGATGATGACGACGACCCCCCGGGCTTCCGCAGACAGCACGACTAGTGGGACGATTGACCGCAGCACGAGATCGACATGTCTCAGCTAGGTGGTGCCCCGCTTGGTATCCAAGGAGCCTCATATGTACTATCAAAGATAGTTTATTTAAATACGTAGGCTCCATGAACTAACGATCATAAAGAATTATAAGTAATCGTGCGTATCATATACTTGCAGGGTACGAGCTATACGCACCGTCGACGCGACCATACCGACGTTGGCTACACTCCCAATGTGTTATCAACAAATCTGAAGAGACAGAGGCGTCCGAGGGAGCCTTAAACTCCTGGGTCTTAGTTTGTTAGGTCAAACGAATATCGGCGTCCGAAACTTGCGGGGTTATTTGGTTATGTTATGTCAAACTTATGTCAAAACGATAAAAATGTTATGTGGCAGCTTATCAACTTGCGCACGGACTTCATTTATCTGTTTCATATTCGTTTCTTTGCGTCGCGGCAGCACTGCCGGCGAGATTAAGTACCAACTAGTTCGGGAACCGGCAGTCCTGGCATATCTCGACGTCGGTGGCAATTTTTCATAATCGATTAGTTAAATTTGTGGTTAATCGTATTATGAAAGACGGAAAACAAATCATTGGCTTATCAAATTCTCTATTCGACCGTAAAAAATTTCAATAAAAGATAGAAACAAATCTACTCTATTATTGATTTTACGTCAAGCAATACTTAGAATAACTCCCACTATTGGCGCGACGCGTTCAGATTAAACCGTTCAGGTACTGCCGGTTGGGCGGCGGGCGCGGCGGCCAGGCGGGCTTGCTGCTCGGGCAGGCGGGACTGGGCGCGGTATTTATTCGGCTCTGCCGCGCTACGGATCAGGGCGCGGCACTGCCGTGCCAAGGTCGGTGGCGCGTCAAGAGCTGCCACGTCAACGGTCACCGAAACCGGTCGTTGCCACGTCAAACCTCTGCCGCGCTACAATGCATGACGCGGTACAGGCATTTAGCCGCGCCAGGGCAATAGGCGCGACCAAAAGTATTAGTTTTTTTTTAAAAAAAACTTGCAGTGTTAGATTTAAAATTAGTTATCAAAAAGTGTTAAAATTTAAAAAAATTCCATCATTCATCCTGATCGAAACAACTTTCTTTAGATGATTTGACGAGTAAAATATTTTTTTAGATAAAGTGATGAATAAAAATTATCCCTGCCGCTACACAATGATAATGCGTCAGATGTCATGGAAACACCTTGTGTGGAGGAAAAATAGGAATCCATATCTAAACGATTTGAGATCATTAGAAAAATGTTTACAGTCATAAAATAATATGCAGGCTTTGGGTGGTCCGAGCATAAGGCGGTTAAAGGATCTATATATCTCTTGGAAATTTAATTTTCTACGACAAATTCTATCTCAATATGCAAGACATCCACATCATCTCCCATTATTAACTATATCAACATCATCTTCCACTAATAGTCATTTCGTGCCACTAACTTCCAATCTCTTAATAATGCAAGTTATCCACGTCACCTCCACTTAATTTCAGTCCAAATTCTTTGAAATCCCCTCAACAACGCGTAGATTATCTTCTAGTATATATATTGAGCAACTTCAGTGCCACGTACTGTATGAATATAGAAATTTGTTTTTGTTTCTTTTTGTGACCATATTTAAGCACACTTTTCATTAAGAGGAAAAAGAGCTTTTACAACACACATCTTAGTAAGCCTAGGCTTTTAAAGATCAACAAGATCCTTCCGAGACGAATCTCACAAGGATCACCAATGCAACAAAGCTCAAAAGCAGCTAATTTACACAATTTTGTGGGCAGCAAAAGCCTAATCTCTTCAATGCAACCCCAAACATATAAATAAAGTCGTATAAAGAAAACTCAATCTCTATTCTCTTGGGATTGACCTCCACGATGTATATCATCACAGAAGGAGATTTTTTTCTCGAACAGCAGAGTCGAGAAAACAATAAAGTCATATAGTAAAGTACACGATCTGCTGATCCAACACGTTGACTACTTGACTCATCATATAGTAAAGGAGTTTTCCTAGAAAAAATACCTCTTTCTTATATGGCCCTTTTATATTTGAAATTACTTGTATGGTCTTAAAACGAAATTTCCTTTACTTGTATGGCCTCGAAACGAAATTTCCTTCCTTCTATGGCCTTCCGTCCGTTTTTGTCACTTGACGGTATTAAGTTAAGGGTAAAACGACCATTTTACCTCTAGCAAAAAAATAAAATAAAGAGTTTTGTATTTTAAGTACGCAAATAAGTTCACACATAACAGTAATCACTGTTATGTGTAAACTTATTTACGTAATATTACTCAAAATACAAAACTATGTATTTTTTTGCCAGGGGTAAAATAGTCATTTTACCCTTGACTTAACACCGTCAAATAATAAAAACGGACGGAAAGCCTTACAAGAAAGAGAATTTCGTTTTAAGGCTATACAAGTAAGTTCAAATAAAAAAGAGCCACGCAAGAAAGAGATATATTTTCCAAAGCTATACAGGTAAAAAGCTCTGTAGCACCGGCCGGGAGAGGGTTTGCACACCCAACCCAACGCTACCGATCAGAAGCGGATTCGCAGGATCGATGGAGCGACAGCGACCGGCGCCCCCGGCCCCCGACCCGCTCCCGGCGGGCCGCGGTAAACGACTCGCCAGAGCTTTCGCGCAAAAGCCGGGTTCCGCACGGGCGGGCGCCTCGGCCCAACAGCAACAGCAACAGCAACAACCTCGTTCGTTCTCTCGCGGGGCACGTACGATTACAAAGCAGACAGGCGCGGCGGATCGGACGAACCCCGAGGCGCTCCCGCGGGCCGGACGCGGACGGGGGCCGCCGGGGCCGGGCGAGGCGAGACCCCAATCCCCAGGTGGGGAGGTAGCACAGCAGACGGAATGATGAGCGCATGCGTGCCGGCCGGAGTGGCTTGTGCGCGGGCGGGAGGAGATCGAGGTTTCGCGAGGACGAGCACGGCAGCGCGGTCTGGTTGGTCCTCCCGTCCGGGAACTGTTCGTCAAATCTGCCGATGGCCTCAAATGCCTCGCGCCCAGCCAGCCCCGTCCTGTCGTTGTTGGCCTTGGCGGGCCGTGGCCGCCATCCCAATAATCCCAAAACCTGCAGTCTAGCTACGTCCCCGGTTGGGTACGGTCGACCGCGACGTCTCCACCTACCATCTCGCTCGACGTGGATTTGTATAGTATGCGTGATCTCGATGGACGTGACCGAGAGTGACGTAGCGCATGTAGCTAGATTTGTATATATGCCGGTCGGCCGAGACCCTACCCGGGCGGCATGGTGGTGATGAACAACGACGGCAGCAAGGCAAATTGAATCCAGATATGGCAGGGGAAGAAGAGGCATCCTCCTCGGCCGTGCAACGTGCATGCATGAATCTCCCTCCAGCTACTACTAGCTCGCTGCCTGGTCGATCGAGATGGATGGATGGATCGCGCGTTCGCGCCAGGGCGGCACAAACCATGCACTCTCTCGTCTTTTGCTTTTGCTGCTAATCATCGTGTTCCAAACTCGGCAAAGGGGGGCGGGGTAATCATGCCGCTTTTGTTAAGTGCGCGACGTGCGTACGACCCACGTAAAAAATGATTTTTAGCAACGGTTTGAATTTTTTTAGAGGCGGCTGGTGATGTAGCCGCCCCTATAGTGATGTGCTCGGGTGGCGAGATACCAGTCGCCTCCTATAAATGGAACAGTAGGGGCGTATGGTGTTACGAGCCGCCCCTACTAATGGGGTCTGATTTGTAGGGGCGACTCAATCACCAACCGCCCCTGGAGTTGCTATTTGTAGGGGCGGCTGGTGATTCAGCCGCCCCTACAAATGCCCCCGTATATATAGCTCCGATTTGTAGGGGCGGCTCAATCAACAGCCACCCTACAAATGACCTACATATAAAATAGCTGCAGCACCTTCTTACTCATCGGGTCACTCACTCCAACCCGTGAAAGAAAGGTGGGGAGGCCCTGGGCACCTCCTAAAAATGGCTCTACTAAGGGGGAGGTTTTGGTCTCAAATCCTTTGGTGGAGAGGTTGTAGAAGGTAAGAAAATGTTATTCCACACTTTTTTGAAATTTTAATGGTTGGTTAGTGAGTAATTAGAGTTTTATTTTTCTCTATCTTCTATGGTGCTTGAGCTACTTATGAAGCAAATTAGACTCAAGATTTAAATGTACTAGAGTAAATTAGGGAGGGGAACGAGATCATACCCTTATTTGGTCCATATTTCTTGATTTTAGTGAACAATTAGTTAGTTTTATGGATGTTTCATGTGCATGTGGATCTAGATCTAGGGTTTGGTTTTTTTATTAATTTTGTTTTTATAAACTTATGTTTGATGAAATTGGATTAGGGTTTGTACGAAAGATATTGGGTAAAGTATAATTGTTGCTAATTGTTGTCTTTGAAATTGTTTATTGTAATCAATAAATATGTATTTTAATTATTTATGGATAAATAAGCCATTAATTAATTTTTCTCTACCATGGTGTGTTTGTATGCTTCATGTAACTATATTAGATTTATATTCATATATATCTGAAGTGTATACAATTATTCTCAAGTAATTATTAATTTATTTTATTTATATATATATATATATATATATCTGAATAAGTAGTCCTTTAATGTTTGTTTTGTTGTTGTTGTAAAAGATGGAGTACAGGAACTCTTGGATGTATGGTTCGTTAAGATTTAAGGCAGGTTTCCGTGAAGAGGTGGATAAATTTATTGAAGCCGCAAAGAAGCATGCAACGACATTGATAGAGAATAAGGATATAATTATTTGTCCCTGTAAAGATTGTAAGAACCATATGGCATGGACATATGTGACTATCATCAGATCACATTTGATTATGCGAGGATTTGTTGAGGACTACACAGTGTGGATTCATCATGGTGAAACGGTTATTATTAACGACGAGGATGAGGAGGAATACGACGACAAAACCATAGAATCTCTGTCCCAATATTCAGCAGAGCTTGATGCACGAATGGATTCGAGTTTGGCAATGAACAAGGTGCTGATGCTGGTGGTTGAGATGGTAACGACGAAGGTGGTGCCAATAATGATGGTGGAGCACGTGTCGGGGATGAAGATGATTTGGAGGACATGATTCGAGCCATTGGATCAAAGATTTTACTAAATAGCCCAAAAGGTTTAGAAAATTTGGAAAGGGTGACAAAAGCACCGAAGGAGACTGTGTATGGTGTTGAAAAGGGTTGTCCGACACATTGGACATTGATATGTTTTGTGCTTGAGCTGCTCATCCTGAAGGCTAAGTACGGCTGGTCAGACTGTAGTTTCAATGATCTATTGCATCTCCTATCATGGGTGCTGCCGCAACCAAACTAAGTTCCCGCCAACACATACCAAGCGAAGAAGGTCATAAGTCCATTGACAATGGGGGTTGAAAAAATCCATGCATGCCCCAACCACTGTATACTTTTTCGTGGCGAAACGTTCAAGTCACTGGATAAATGTCCCCGGTGTGGGGCCAGCCGATACAAGAACAATGACCTTTACGGTGGGGACGAAGCCTCCATGGGGAAAAAGAGGAATAAGAAGGGTACAAAAAAGGTGGTACAAGAATCTCAGCCCCCAGAGAACACTCCATTAGGCAACGATGCAAAGCAGAGAAGAATTCCTATCTTGATAATGTGGTACCTGCCAGTGACCGACCGCTTGAGACGTATCTTCCTAAACCCTAAAGAAGCCGCACTCATGACATGGTGGGATGATGAGCGCAAGGTGGATGATGATAAGATTGCACACCCGGCTGATTGTAGTCAGTGGTAAAGATTTAATGAGAAGCACAAAGAATTCAGCAATGACCTAAGGAATGTACGGTTTGGCTTGAGCACCGATGGAAGGAATCCCTTCAATGAGAGGATGAGCGACCACAGCACATGGCCATTGATCTTGACCATGTACAATATCTCAACATGGTTATGTCAGAAGAGAAAGTACCTTCTCCTCAATATTCTTATTTTTGGCCCTAAACAACCAGGCATTGATATAGACGTGTTCCTCGAGCCTTTGATGTAAGAAATGGAGAGGCTATGGAGGCATGGGGAGCAGATGTACAATGCGCTCCGAAAGAAGGACTTCATATGTAGAGCAATAATATTTGTTACTACCAATGATTACCCCGCGCTGTTTGCTTTGTCTAAATAGATCAAAGGAAAGACGGGATGCTTGGTTTGCTTGGATGGTATGGGTGTACCTGGATGCATCCAAGAAGATAGTTTACCTAAGGAACCGATGCTTCTTAAAGACAAGTCACAAGTACCGCAACAAATTATTCTTTAGATTTTATGACAACGCCCCGGAGATTGAACCCCCTCCGGAGAGACGTCATAACGGAGAACATGTGTACAGAATGGTGAAAAACATACGTATCGTCTATGGAAAGAAGAATCCGGATGGCACGAACAGAGATAGAAGCACACCTCCTATCGAAGGAGTACCTTTCAAGAAACAATCGATCTTCTTTCAGTATCTACCTTATTGGCCAGACTTGGAGGTCCCCCATGCCATTGATGCTATGCACATGCAGAAAAATGTCTTTGAGAGTCTCATTGCTATCTTGATGAACACAGGCAAGTCAAAGGATGGTCTAAAAGCACAAAAAGACATGGTGCAGCTAAACGTGATGCCACAGCTTCACCCAGTACTTAAGGCTAATGGAAAATACACTCTGCCCACGGCGTGCTTCAACCTAACACCAGACGAGAAGAGAGCTATATGCACTTTCCTGAGGGGGATCAAAGTTTTGACTGGGTTTTCAGCAAATGTGAAGAAGCTAGTGTCGATAAAGGACTTATCAATAACACACTGCAAGGCTCACGATTGTCATGTGATACTGATAGTGTTTCTACCTATTGCAATCAGGGTTATAAAGCTAGAGTTCTTGAAAATGGCCATCACCCACATGTGCTACTTCTTTTCAAAGATCTCACAGAAGACGATTGACAAGCAAGAGCTGAGTGACCTACATGAATTTATGGTGGAGACACAAAATCAACTAGAGATGTGTTTACCTCCTGCTTTTTTGATATAATGCCACATCTCATGATTCACATGGTTCATTAGATACAGGCGCTGGGCCCTTGCTACTTGCATGAAATGTGGTCCCACGAGCGGTTCATGTCGGTTCTAAGTCGATACGTGCATAATCGAGCATACCCAGAGGGCTCCATGATAAAGGGTTACAGTACTGAAGAAGTCGTCGATTGCTGTCAAGAGTACCTAAAAGTACAGAAAGGGATTGGTAAACCCGATTCTCATCACAAGGATAAGCTGGCTGGAAAGGGCACCAGTGGTAGAAAAGTGTTCATCGACCATGATTACAAAGAGGTGAGTCGGGCGTATTACAGTGTCTTGCAGAGTATACAGCTGATGCAACCGTACATTGATGAACACTTGGCTATCAGTATGGCGGGGAGAAATAGCCGTTCGAATGATTGGGTCTTGAAACAACATAAGCAACGACTAACTACATGGTTGAAGGACCAAAACATACCGGCTGGAGAAACCATAGACTCTATTACCATCAGTAGGTTAGCGGAGGGGCCATCGAGATAGGTGACATCTTGGAATGCTTATGACATCAATGGGTATATGTACTATACCCACGCAAAGGATAGTAAATATGTGAACCAAAACAGCGGCGTTCGAATAGAGGCTCTCGATAGATTGGGGTGAAAAATCCAATACTTTGGCATCATTGAAGAGATATAGGAACTTGACTATGGAAGGGATATAACGGTGGCCCTGTTTCGATGCCGCTGGATCAAATAACACCAACTGAACGAGATCGAATTAAGAGTCCTGGACCTCAAGAATCTAGGCTACCAAGATGACCCTTGGGTACTCGCTTCACGTGTCGCATAAGTTTTCTATATGTCTGACCCACAAAGTAACCTCCCCCAAAGAAGAAGACAAAGCACGTGGTTGCCTCCGGGAAACAGCACATTATTAGAGTTGATGGCGTGGATGATGTTGAAGCTTACAATAACTACGATGAGATGCCGCTATTCACATACTTTCCTAAAAAGATCAGTATTGTGAAAAAGAACCTCTCCAAAGATATATTGCCATGGGAACGAAAATGTGTCAAGGGGAAAGTCGTTACAGCGGGCTAGCTAGTTGTTGAACGTGGAGTGTTTATGTAAGTGTGTGTTTATAAGACTTTATTTATAGATGCGTGTGAGACTATATATTTATGTACGTGTGTAAGACTACATATTTTTGTATATGTATGAGACTACATTTATGCATGTGTGTGAGACTACCCTTTGTAACATCTAGATGACTCTATTTGAACATCCACTCTATTACTACTAAAACTTTATGAAATCACTTAACACTTTATGAAATAAAGAAATGACTAAAATAAAAGTTGAAGATCTTGATGAGTTATACAACTTTTATATTCATCACCTTTACAGCTGAAATCATTTAGTGTTTGAAAATCAGGTTTGAAGCTGTCATTTTCTAAAATTTAAAATTTCAATTATCCAAAATTAGTGACAAAGATAGATAACTAGACTAAAATGATAGAGCATGATTTTAGAAAATTTTAGAAAAAACCATCACATTTGGAGTTAGTATGAGGAAGAAAAACTAGTTACAAGTTTCTGCCACAGATTAAAAGAGAAATCACACTTGTTCATCATTGATCATCATAAATAGTTGTGCCTTTACTTTTTAATCTCTTGGTAAAAATTGTAACTAGTCTTTCTCCCTCATACTAACTCCAAATGTGATGATTTTTTTTCTAAAATTTTCTAAAATCTTGCCCTATCAAGTTAGTGTGTTGATTTGGTCATTCTTTTCATTTGACAAAGTTTGAGCACTTCAAATTTTCATACAACTTTTTATGTTTACAACATTTTTATTTTATTTCATTTAATGTTATAAAATTGTAGTTGAAGTTTTAAAATTTCAATTTTAAATTTTTGTTTTTTTGTTTTCTATATTGTTTTGACTACAATTGTTTATATATATATTTCTTCATATATAGAATAATACAAAATATTATATTTATGCATATACACAATTGTTTTTATATTACTTTTATTTTGGTCACAATTGCATATACACAATTGTTTTTATAATACAAAATTAATAATTTAAAAAAATAAAAATTATTTGTAGGGGTGGTTGGATCAGAAACCGCCCCTACAAATACTTTTGTAGGGGCGGCTAGATTAGGAACCGCCCCTACAAATCACCATTGGTATATAAGCTGGGGCGCTCGGGTGACAAATTGTTGGACGCTCTCTTCTTCCTCTAGACGTCGTCAGGCTACCTCTCCGCACCCCCGGCTCGACATCTCCGACGCCGCCGCCTCCCTCTCCGCACTGCCTCCCACCACCTCCTGGACCTCTCCCGACGCCAGCGCTCCCTCTCCGCACCCTCGGGCCACAGCTCGACATCCCTGACGCCGCCGCCTCCCTCTCTGCGCTGCATCTCTGCCACCTCCCAGACCTCTCCTGACGTCGGCGCCCCCTCTCCGCATCCCGGCCCACAGCTCGACATCCCCAGGCCGCCACGACGCCGCGCGCCCCATCTCCACGACGAGTTTAGCAGGGGCTAGGGTTTGAGCTCCACTGGCTCAGACGCGTGCTCTAGCTGGTGTCCCCGCCATCGGCACTCCCTCTCCGACCTCGACCACCGAACTCGCCGGCCCGCGCACAGCCACTGGCGTCTCTCTTTATCAGGTCTTCTACAGGTACTCCCAACCCCTTCTCCATTCCCCTAGTGGTCTAAATCTAAAATATGTCTGTTTATTAAAACCAGGCAAGTTTTGCTGTTTAAGCCAAATCATAGTTATTGGTTGCAAATATTCATAATGAGCTCTGTTCCAGGACTAGACCACATAGACATAGTGATTAAAACCAGGCAAGTAGAACTAGTAGTTTGTATTGTGTTAGGTGATTTATCCACCAGTGGCACTATCTGTTGATTCACTAATTTAGTATCTTATATGTTAAAGCAAAAGGTCATGGCATGATGCTATCAAATTTTAGAAGTTTAGATTACTTCATGTATAAGCTATACCTTTAGATAAGCCAGAGATCCAAGAGGTAGTATCAAGGATACTGAAATATGCTGAAGACAAGAAAAAGAGCTCATTCAATCCTTCCAGAGAGAGGGACGAGCTTAGCCTTGGCTTGGGAAACAAGGAGCACACAGGCCGCACCAGGGGGATAGGAAAAGGACGACCTGGAAGCAATGATTCAAAGAGGACAGGCACATGTACAAGAAACATGGCAGAGACCAGAAGACTAGTCTTGAGCTTCAAATGAAGGCTCTAGTTGCGAATGCGCTGGAGGAGCAAGGACTATCTACGGAGCCATGGATATTAGTGACGCCGCCGGTAGAACTGGCATTAGTTGGTAGCCCTTCGAAAGTTCCTAGCAGCAAAGGTTTCACTGCAGCCACAACTCTCGTCGATCGCATATGGGAACCAACTAGTTGCACCTTGATGTTTCTCAGCAACCGGCAGAACACTGTGATGGAGGTGGCAATGGGTGTGGCACATCCTCCCAGTGGCTTACACCACAATAATAAGATACCACCAGACTACACTAGGGTCGAGGTGCATACAGTGAAGCCCGAGTTCATGCAGTGGAGGATAGACTACGTAACTCCCGAGGGGCTAGTGTTACTCAGAGATATTATAGGGCAGTTCATCCTCTGGCACAAACGGGACATTATATTGACTGCTTCTTCGCCGCCTCTCCCCCTCCTAAATTTGGAGCGAGTTGTTGAGGTCGGGGAGATATTTTCATCGTCTCGTGACCCCCACATTCCTGAGATGCCACATTCTTCCCCGCCTCCTAGCGAGCATGTGCCTGATGAGATGCCACTACCTTCTCCAGCTTGTACCGAGCAAGTGCGTCATGAGATACCATAGTCTTTTCAACAAGCACAACCGATACATGAACAACGAGTGCCTCCTGAAGGTGATGCACAAGAAGATGAGGACGTGCCTGAATGGGAACTTCGAAAGAAGCATCCAATCACCATAAGGCCAGTTTATGTTCCGATCAAAGACGTCTCGTCGGTGTCCAAGTGATTTTCCCATGACCAGTTCAAGCCTGAGAACCAGTTAAAAAAGTCCCATCATGGGGTTCTGAGGAGGCCGTCACTAGCAAACTCCACCAAATTGTAAAGCAGTATCCAAATGTTGATGTCATCGAATGGTCAAAGGATTGCCCGAAAACATATGAAAGAGGCAAGCCCTTCCTACCAAACCGGGACATCCAGCACCTACCACTTGAAATGAGAAGGTTCCATGATTGGTACTTGCATATTCTCCCAACGAGCATAGATCTCATACAAGCATGTTTCCCCACCGGCACATTTGGAAGCGCAGCCGAGAAAATTATCTTTGACTTCAATGCTTTCAAACATGCTTTCACCTGGGAGAAATGGAGATGAATCTAATTCGTACGTGGTGCCTGTAAGTCCTTGTCCTCCCGATATGATATGAATGTAATCTTTGAATTTTGTTATAACTAACCCACGCCGTGATTTGTAGAATGCAAGTGCACATTGTCAAACAAATGCCAAGTGTGAAAGCTGGGTATGTAGACCCTCAAGCTATCGTCCAAACAAATTTTAATTACCCTAAACGGTGGACACTGGATGCCAAAGAGTTAGCTGCTGCAAAGACTCTTCGGGAGAAAGAGCGCATCCGTACGACGAAACTAAGGGAAGAGTCCCTTAAGGTTGCGGCATACATTGCCCTGGCTTTCAAAAATCTCTAACAACACTCTACTATATGACTACCATACAACTTTGAGTAAGTTCAACTCTATACTTAAAGCTTTGTTCGATATATTTTATTCGATACAAAAGAGCTTATCTAGTTCTATGATTAAATCCATGCAGCAACCACTGGATTTGTATAGCCGTCGATGTCGGGAGGAGCATGGCATGGGTCTTTAATTCATTAGATAGGGACATGGTGACATACAAAGATTTCATATCGATTCTCAAGACGTATACATATCGACAATCCTCATTAGCTTATATGTTTGTATACATACTTGTAACATTCACTTTTGGACACTAACAAGTTATATTGGCTAAAATAATTCGAATAGGGCATTTAGGTTCTACGTCACTAATCATCACGGAAGGCATGATCCAGCAAGGAAGAAAAAACTGGTTATAAAAACACTATGTGCTTTAAGTGTAACTTACTTCTTCAGTACTCCATTAAATGGCTGTCAAAAGCATTACTTAACATTTTCATATGCAAAACACACAGTGCCCCAAGCAGAAGCCTGGGAGTGTACATTGTAGATACTATATATGTTCTATGATGAGTAACACCGGTGTCTACAGGAGACACCCCTTAAGGGTAAGTTTGAACATCTTCACCTGTAGTATAAAAACTTCGTACATGGTATGAAATACTCAACCGAAACTTGTTCTCTTGTAGTGGAGAGAAGAGAAAAAAATGAAAAGAGACCCATACAAGGATGACCAACTCTTAGAGCTCGTCGGCGACCTTTGCAACTTCATATTGGAACAGATTGTACACGTCAAAGGCGTCTACCATGACCGAGAGTCTGACTTAGGTAGAAATCCTCAGTACCAACACCTTCGTGAGACTGAAAGGCTAGCTCTAGGACGTTGATAACAATGTGTATGGAATTTGTATATTTAATGATGGATCGTATATATTCTTGTGAATTGGACTTGTAATTGTAGTTTATATAATACTCTTGTGCTTGTAGTCGCGGTCGCGGGGCGTTTGGCAACGCGAACGCGGTTCGGAACATTGGTCGCGGGACGTTCGGCAACACGATTTTGAATTGTAAATTTAAATTTTTTTTGCGAAAAAACGTACTGTAGGGGCGGTTCTAGATTGAACCGCCCCTACAAACAAGTATTTGTAGGGGCGGCTGGTACTACAGCCGCCCCTACAAATCGATTTGTAGGGACGACTGGTAATACGAGCCGCTCCTACAAATCGATTTGTAGGAGCAGGCTGAAAACCGTCCCTACAAATACATAATTTGTAAAGACAGTTCAGTAGAGATGGCTGGCGAAATCGCTCCTACAAAAACTTATCAGCCACCCTAGAAATGCTTTTTTTTAGTAGTGCGAGCAAATTAAGCCTTTACCCCCGTCTTATAAACGTAACCTTGTGACGGCTCGAGTGACCCATGCACGGCAGGTGCATGTTGCCCATCTGGTGGCCTCTCATGCTTCGTCATAGCTTCATGAGCTGCCGTCGTGTCCTGTTCTAAAATATATAAACATGCTGCATCACTTTGCATTGAGCTGAGGTACACATGATCATTCGATGCTACACTCTTAAAATGACAGTTATTATATTTCAAAAAAAATGATGACTTTTTATGCTTTGTTAATAATAAAGCGGGAGAAATCTTTTCTCTAAAAAATGATGAGTTTCTGGACAACAGCCCTGGGTATTGATGGGTTTGTGAAATGGGCATAACAGTTGATGGGTTTGTGATTATTAGCCCCCAAAGTGTTGCTGGGTTTGTGAAATTTACTCTCCCTCTCTCTCCCTCCCTCTCTCTCTCTCTCTCTCTCTCTCTCTCTCTCTCTCTCTCTCTAAAAACTATGCTGATGCATATATTGCTATGTTCGTTTGGGCTTATTTGGTTTATAAGCAACGACTGAAAGTACTGTTGGCTGGTTTGGTGTGAGAGAAAAATATTGTTCGTTGGCTGATAAGCCATGGCTTATAAGCCAAATACGACCAAGCGAACAGGATGATATATTGATCATGCAATGTACTGCAGATTTGACTAAAGTCACATGTGCATGCATGGGGTCTGTTTTTCAAAGAAAAAGACATATGCAAGAGGCCAATATAATTCATAAAGGACTGATTAAGATGGGGTGTTAGCAAAAAGGTTAAGCCCACTTATTGTTGATCCAGCTGGATTAGCTTGCACTGTTTCTTCTTTTAAAAAGTTGATTAAGGACATATTCATGATCTGGGGGGTAATGATTAGTTTTCATGGAAGGAAGCTTTAGTTGGAAGCCATTATCTTCGCAATTTTAAAAACATCATATCCATGTAATTGGCTCAGATTTAATACATACAGTAGTTTGCATCTGCTGAACTCAAGTGCCTTTGATTGTACAAAGCTAGCTTTGATGTTTTTTTACTTCTTAAAGAGAGAAATCAAATAAAAGAAATTTTCAGTTCAAGAAAGGACTTTTTATCGATTGATGGACCTTGTAGTACAAAGAGCGTGATGTGCAATATATTGCGGTTGTTCTTTTTAATTTGTAGATTGTCTAATTAATATAATTCCATCTACAAGCTTAATTAAGATATTCTATCTACTGCATGATCATCAGTTGCAATTGGCAAATATATATATGTCTGTCCCACGCAGGGGTCAAGATTCTTCTCTGGGTATGAGTGCATGCGTAAGCAAACATATCTTATGTTATGCATAGCCCCTAATAATATTCTTCACATAATTTAAGCTCTCTATTTGTAGAGTATCAACGGCGCACTAAACGTCAAAGCGACATGGACCACTGAAATCTAATTAAAAACCATTAGAGCCTTCTACTCATTATAATACCATCTGGTTTGGTACTACCATGCATTACTGCAGACCTTCGTTCGTTGTTCTTCAATCAGCAGCAATAATTTAGTTAGTCGATCGATGTATCGTACCGGCATTCCTCCTCCACATTCAAACTTACCACATGTTTTATGTCGTTTGCTATAAGTCCAAAACAAAAACAAGGTAAGCTGAAATGATGATGATTTGAAGGAGTAGTAGTGGTAGAATTCTGCAATGAGCGTTGAGCAGAAACCATGCATCGATCATCGGTCCATCAAATGTAAATCATGGCGCAGTCAATCTCGAGGAGCAGAAAGGAGATCGAGCGAGGGCAGGATGAGTGCGACAGGCGAGGATGAAAGTAGAGACACAAAAACCTTTCTGAAAAAGGGGCTACAGAGGGAGGGGAAGGGGGAGAGCAAAAGAATTATAAGCATGCACTGCGAGCGAAAAAGCAAGTAATGTGCATCTATCACACAGACACCACACAATGCTCAA
Organism: Miscanthus floridulus; assembly: GCF_019320115.1. Lineage (NCBI taxonomy): Eukaryota > Viridiplantae > Streptophyta > Magnoliopsida > Poales > Poaceae > Miscanthus > Miscanthus floridulus. The sequence goes on along the minus strand of NC_089586.1, from coordinate 120,190,046 downwards.
AATCTGATCGCACAAAAGCTGCTGGTGTTTTGAGGCCGCGCCGAAGACTGCTTCATTGCAGCCATATAAAGTGATAAAGAGGGGAGGAGGTCCTAGCTATATCGAGTCCTCCCGGCCCGTCGCATTGCAAGCAGCAGCAGATCCCTCCTGCGAATAAATTATGCAAGAATGTGAGTGGTAGCAAAGAAGGGTCTGTCCGTCGTCTGTGTAGCGACTACTCCTTGGCCCGTTCGTTTGAAGGGATTTTGGAGGAATCTGAATGGATCTGAATAAATCTAGAGGAATTTGTGAGAGAAAAATACTGTTTCGGATAAAAAAGAAGCGGATCAAGCCGGGTTTAAGGGCACGCGAACGGGCCCTAGTGAAGAAACCGATGCAATGCGATGAGTCAGTGTGAGACCCCGCTAAAATGGGCCAAGTTGGGCCGGTCTGTTGGGCTGGGCCGAACGGACGAGTACCACAGTTGCCGGTTACTATAGCAGAGGAACACTGTAGCTGCGGGACTTTAGTCCCCTACCGAAACCGGAGGGAAAATTGAGCCAACTTAAAAATCCTGTGCCGAGGAAGGAATTAACTCTGGTTTGAATCTTTTGCGCCAAGCGAGGACGAAAGCGCAAGAGAGTTAATTAGCAGGCGTGGTCCATTCAACGTCTAGAGTAGATCTTAGTCGTCTTCACGAACTGGGGCGTTACAAATGGTACGAGAGCCAACTCTCGCGGTGTCACGGACGTATGGTTCGGGAGCTCGAACAGGTTGTGCATGACTCTGCAAGAGCATGGCACTTGGGCCGGGGAGCTGGGAATATGGACGTGAGCCAAGAGAGTCGATCCTGGACATTTGTCCCGTTTAGGTAGGTTGGTTCGACCATCGACGAGGACGTCGAGTCTTAAGAGTGGGTGTATGTGAGATCCCGCAAAAATGGGCCAAGTTGGACCGGTCTGATGGGCTGGGCCGAATGGCGAGTACTACAGATCCGGTAGCTGGTACTGTAGCAGAGAAACACTGAAGCTACGGGACTTTAGTCCCGTACCGGAACTTAATGGGAAACTGAACCAACTTAAAAATCCTAAGCCTAGGAGGGAATTAACTCCGGTGCGGACTTTTTGCGCGAAGCGAGGACGAAAGCACAAGAAAGTTAATTAGTATGTGTGGTCTATTCAATATCTAGAGTAAATCTTAGCCGTCTTCGCGGGCTTGGGCAATACAGTTAGTTGCTGCTACTTTATGCTGATATATGAGGATGTGTTTAGTTCCCAAAAAGTTTTTCAAAAAGTGCTCACATCGAATCTTGCGATACGTGCATGGAGCATTAAATGTAGACGAAAAAAAATTAATTGCACAGTTTGGTTGGAAATCGCGAGACGAACGTTTTGAGCCTAATTAGTTCATGATTGAATACTAATTGCCAAATAAAAACAAAAGTGCTATGATAACAAAATTCCTAAATTTCGCGAACTAAATACAGCGTGAGTTGCTTGTAATTTTGCTGTCACCTCGACAAGCACGCATACAGCTAGCTGCGCCTTTCGAAAAGAAAAATGCGCGCAGCTCTGACAAAAGCGAAGTCAAGATGAGAGCTCGTTTCAAAAAGCTTAGCCCTCATCAGTACATGTAGCTAGTAAACTATTGATACATCGCTGAAATACATGTATGCTATGTAATAATGATATTGCAGCAAAAATGACGAGGCAATGAGGTAAGCACGCAGGTTCCACTAGCTAGAGGTACGGTGCATTCACCACAAAATGCTTTCGCATGCCCCTAGCTACTACTAATCATGAACAGTCATGCATATAGAAGATGTTAATCTGGGTATCTATCAACTTTTTTCTCTCTGCTGTTTCCCGTCATCTCCTTGTTTACCTTGGCTTTTGAAGTGGGCAACAGAGTGATAAAGCCGGACCAGAACGTCCGGAGACAACTACTACTAGACACACACGGGAAGGAGCGGAGCTTGAAATGACTTGCATTTGCTTTGCGTTGCGTCCACCAAAAACATACGTTTCCCTACCTGCTGAGAACCAGGCTCTCTCTCTCTCTCTCTCTCTCTCTCTCTCTCTCTCTCTCTCTCTCTATATATATATATATATATATATATATATATATATATATAAGCCTGTGTTCACGCATGCATGAACGTTTTTTGTGGACACTAGACTAGCTAGTACGTATGTTGTAATAAGGAGCTAGCTTAGGTAGACACGGGTATGTAATAGGAAAACAACAATAGTACTGGTGCTACTGCTAAGCCTGTGTTGACGCATGTACGTTTGCGGGTAGTCCGGTCGATATCTCGGCCAGTGCCCTTTGAGAGCACTCTTAGTGCACAGGAACCATCATAGTTTCTATGTACATTAATTATACTATCATCTAAACATTTTGCTGATGCGGTAAAATATTTATTGAAGAGAGAGAGCAAAAATCATAGAAACCAAGTGTAAGTTAGAAACCATGTCTACACGAGAACCAAGACATGAAGAGATGTGATTGACAGAGAATGGGGAGAAAATGTGTGTGATTGAATAAAAAAATGTTCCGTAGAAACTACCCATTGGGACCATGAATTCTATACGTAGTATTTACGGAAATTAATAAGTATAAAAACTACATGTAGTTTAGCATTGGGACTGCCAACGTCCAAATTAAACAGGGCAAGGGCACATGTGTTTAGGGTCGGAGGAGGAGCCGCTGCTGCCTGCTAGCTGCTGCTACTCAATGCACCCAATCAGCTCAACATGTGACGGCTCCAATAAGGCACAGAGAACAACCGACAGCGCCTCCAGCACGGTGTTGGCCTCATCGTCCTGCCCTCTCTCTTCTCCTCTACTGGACTCGGCATATATGCAGCAGCTGGGTCACTGTGCTGACCGCAGTCTGCCTCGCGACCTTATCATGCCGCGCACCCATCACTGACACGTGTGCCCAGAACATTAACGTTGCCCACTCACGTGTGTCCACGCACTCAGCAGCAGATGCTTATTAGTAGCTAGAACTCGAGATCGGTTATTCAAAAGCAAGCAAGCTAAGCCGTATAAGCAAGAGCTAGCTCGACAGCTAGCCTCATACGGAGCTACAGCTAACCTTGCCTCACATCAACACTCGGAAGCAAGCAGGCAGGCACACTTTCGTGCAGCTAGCTAGTAGCAATGTAATTAAGCTAGCTTAGCTAGTCCCCACACTTAAATTTGCAGTACGTAACACACGACGGTCTAATCAGTGGCTGAGAGGCTGCTCCCAGCTCCAGCTGCAGAGATCACCGCGACAAGCTCATATGCAGCTACAGCTCATCTGTCAGCGACCGATCGAGCGCATGCACAGAGAGAGCATCGATCGCGCCGAGCCGCGGAGCTAGCTACATGCCGTCATGCCCTTCCCTGCCCTGCGCGCGCATGATGCACAAGGTGCATGCCTAGCTAGCCATATACTAGCAGCTACGCCTACACTACACACGGCCAGGGATCCGGAACGGCGGTCGTCGGCGGGGCGCCACTGGGACTGTGGGAGCACGCACCAGGCACCAGGCTGCGGCCATCCAATCCCTCCATGATAGTTAAGAATTTCAGATCACACAAGCACGTACGCTCATCACGACGACGCGCTCTGGCTGGCTGGCTGGCAGGCAGGCAGCGGCAGTTACTCACCCCCATCCATCCATAGACCATAGTGGCATATAGTGCCAACCACCAACCAGCGGCCAGCAGCTAGGAAACAAAGCGCCACACATCGATATGGAAAAACTGGAAAGGCAAGCACATGTGACTGAAAAAACCACGTCGAAACATCGACCAAGACGGCAACCCTGGAGCGCAGCGCAGGACCATTTACGTACACGCGCAGCCCCTGCCTAGCTTCCTGCTCACTTCCTTTATATGGGTGGCTAGTTGGCATTGGCACGGCCACTGGCCGCTGCCCGGTCGTCGCTCGTGGTCGATCTGGCCTGGTCTGACTGATGACACAGCAGCGTGCGTACATGAGCATGCAAAGCGCGCAGGCCAGGGGGTCGGCCGGGTCGAGATCGATGACGACGACGCATCCACGTCGCCCGCAGCGCCGAGAGAGGGCATGCAGTGCGTGGGAGAGGTGACCAGCCGGCCGGCAACAAGGCCGGGCACATCAGTGCCCGCCTGCTCTTCCCGCTGCCTCTGTAGCCGTGCGGGCCGAGGCCTGTGCCTGTGGCTGTAGCGGCACGAGGCTCTGCTCCGCGCCTTTGCGCCTTGTGGGCATCTGGCATGGCGCGGTTGGTGCGAGCTGGCTGCCCGCCTGCCCCTGCCCGGGCGCCGGAGCCCGGAGGGGGAGACCGCGCCATAACGCGCGCGCGTGTGTGAAATCATTGACGGACACGGCTCCAACCTTTTATATATACCAAATAAAAAAATTCTACGGTGCGCGCGCGGGCGTCGCCTCTCGTCGTCGTCGGCGCTGTTGGTGGACTCGAGTCCGCGCCACAGCGCGCGTCGGTCTCCGATCTGCGCGATCGATGTCCCTTCCGTTGTGGCTCGCAGTCTCGGCGTCTCGCCCTGTTGTCTCTCTCTCTCTCTCCCGCGCGCCCGTCCCCCTGGTTGTGGTTTTGTGGTCCTCGATCGATCGGCGACGGTTGGTTTGTTGCTAGCTTGGCGCCCCGGCAGATTGTTGGCTCATCAGATGACAAAAACCTACGCCCGCGCAGCTGGACTGTACAGCCGCGCTGGCTCAGCTCGTCGCCTACGACAACTCATTTCCGAAGGAATATAATGGATCGCACATCGCCGTCCGCCTGGCTAATGACTAGTTTTGGGACATGCTTGTACGCCCCCAACCAACGTCTGCACATTTCTATTCCACGATCGATCAGACTAATTTAAGATGGCACACATATGTAGCAGAAAACGAAAGGAACCGGTCGCCGCCGGATCAAAAACCCTAGCGGTAGTTGATGAAACTACGCTCCAACCTTTGTTACTAGTGAAAAATAGTATGTAGTAGTATATATATTAGTATCAAGCAACGAACTCCTGAAGTCTGCAAAATGGAAGAGTTAGAGAGTGGCTCTGATCGAACTACTTGAACAATGTTGCATGGATGAAAATTTTTGAACCGTCACGGCAGATGAATGATGCCATGCTTGATAAAAATCTCTTCTGCTCGCACTTGATCAATGCAAACCCTAAAACTAAAGAACAAAATGAACAATCTCTCTCTGATGCTGCTGCTGCGTTTCCCTCCTCCTCTTCGGCTCTTCCCATGAGAGACACAAACCTCGCTCGCTCGCTCGCTCACAGGCCACAAAGCACACACAGCTCACGTAAGGATGATGGTTGATCGTACCGCATGCCATGGAGTGCAGCTAAGTAAGTGTAATCCTCGCGGGGGTTACTCTAGCTTGGATGAGAGAGGAAGGAAACAACAAAAAGGAAAGGAAAAAAATGAAACCAAGACAAAGAACAGATCAAAGCCACACCAGAGCGATGCATGCGATCCTCGGAGAAACGGAGACCCCCCGTCGGCTACGAGTCGCTGGTGCTCATGCTCTCATGCCGGTCGCCGCGGCCGCCACCGTGCTGCTGCTGCTGCTGGCCAGACCCGCCTCCTCCACCTCCTCCTCCGCCCTGACTGGCAGCGGGATCCGCTGCCGCCTGTGTCCGGTACGCATTGAGGGCGGCGAGGATCCCCATGTGCCCCTCGCCTCCGCCTCCGCCTCCGCCGCCGCTGCCACCCACGGGGCCGAGCCCCAGTTGCTGCCCTGGAAGCAGCGCCACCGGTGCAGGGAAGTTCATGAAATGTAGCCCGCTCGGCACGCTGCCCCGGTACACGGCAGCCGCGGTGGCGGCGCTGCCCATCTGCGGGAACGTCCAGATGGACTCGCCGCTGCCTCCGCCGCTGCCGCCACTGCCACCGCTGGAAGGTGCACCACCGCCCTGCGTGTTGTTGCTCGGCACCATCCACACGGTGCCCGGCATTTGGCTCTGCGTGTACCCCGCCATCTGCTGCTGATATTGCTGCGCCTGCTGCTGCTGCTGCTGCTGCTGTTGCTGTTTCTGCATTTCTTGTTCCCACCGCCTCTTCCTCGACATATCGGCGGCTGCGGCGGCGGCAGACGGCGACGGCTGCACGTCAAGACCGACGCTGCCGGAGTGGAAGTTAAGCAACAAGGGGGACGGCGACGACGACGACGAGGCTGGGCCCTCGGAAGGGAAGCCAAGGCCGACAACCCGGTCCCACGCGTCAGCACGGCCAAACCGGGCGGCGGCGGCGGGGCTAGGCAAGGCGGCGCGGAGGTGGGCCGGGGCGGAGAACGAGGAGCCCGAGGAGCGGAGGGAGATGTTGAGGGAGGTGAAATTGGCAGGGATGGTGCCGGTGCCGGTGGCCGCGATCACCGCCGGCTCCGCCTGCTGCAGCAACCACTCGATGGTCTCGCCGTCCGTCTTGTGCCCGAGCTCTCGCGTCAGCTGGAACACCCGGGCTGCACACAGCGCTGGCATCCGGATGCGACGGCCCCTGCCTTCCACCTTGGTGTGCCGGTCCTTGGTGGAGCTCCGCTTGGGCGCCGCCTTCCGCACCTGCACCTCACCTCCGGCCCCCGATCCATTCCCGTTGCCTCCCGCCGACGTGCCCACCGCAGCCGAGCTGGAGCACGGCTGCTCCTCTTTCTTCTCAAGGAGCTGCAGAGGGAAGTTGGGGCGGCGGCCGCCTCCGCCGTCACCGGCGACGTCCATGGTCAATTAAGCCATGGTATATATACACAGCGATACAAGTATGTATCTTGGCGTGTATGTTTTCTAGCCGGCCGGGTAAATGGAATGGTTTAGTTGTTTGGAAGAGAGTGGAGGAACGGATTTGATGTCTCCAGCCTCTTCTCTCTTGCTGTGGGTCTAGCTCCGAGAAGGTTAGGTGTGGTGGTAGAGAGAGAGTCCAAGAAAGAGCTGGCTGGCTAGCTATCAGGGAAAGAAGATTGTAGGTTGGAAAGAATCCTTGCTCATATGATATGATGAGAGAGAAGATGGTTGATGGATGGAAGGCGGAGTAGTGAGCTTGTGTTGTTTGTGTGTGCGTGTGGGAGATCACACACACTATTTTATGGCCTTTTGATGTGGTTCAGAGGGTAGAGAGAGAGAGAGAGGAAGCAGGAGCAGATGACCCTAGCTAGGAGAAGGCCAGGGGGGAGAAGGGGAGCTGGCGGCTAGAAGAGGATGGCGGTGTACTTTGTAGGGCTTGAGGAGAGAGATGGACGGATTAAATGGAATCCTTGGTGCTCGGAGAGAGCGGGGAGAGAGAGAAGCTGGAGAAAGAGAGGGAAAGAGACCGCGCTAGTAGTCTGCTGCTACATGATTGTACATGGACGGGAGACCGGTGAGTCGGTGAGCGAGAGGAGGATAAGCAAGGCGGAGGAGAGAGGAACAGCTATAGCCAGGGAGCGGGGAGGGGGAATTATTAGGTTCACCTAGCTAGCTAAACCCATGCACAGTGTGCATCAGTACTGTGGCAGGAACGTAACGTGGTATGTTCTCCTGATGCTAACAGACGAATCTCCCATTTAACCAGCAAAAGAATGCCACGCCACTATTCTCTCTTTCTCACGAAGCCGCTGAACTAACTCAGGCAAATGGAAAGCATATAATATTGCTTCCTTTGTGGATTGGCTGCTTTTGAGAGCACCCCTCAGTCTCCTAATTTTTCTCCCCGGTCCTTTTTCTCTGTTTGAAATGTGTTTCTTTTTTCCAGCTCCGATCTTTCTCTTTTATTCTTTTTTTCGGGCAAAAGGAAAATCTTTAAACTGTGAAGAGGCGGTCAGTGGCTCAGACTCCACGTGCGGCGTGCTCTTTATCATTCAATCCCCAATGACACTGCACTTCACTGCAGACACTGTAGCCGCCACTCGCCAAGTCAAAATACACAAGGAAAAATTGTTAGCACGCATCAACTCTCCTTTTTCTTGTATTATACCGGAAACTCTTTGTGTTTTCCAGTAGCCCTCCATATTTCATCATTTTTATGTGTAGTGAATACATTGACGTGGATATCGATCCATTCCTGCCTGTGTGTGCTTGAACAAATCGTGTGTGTATAATCAGAGTACACTAATTCTCAAAAAAGAAATAATCAGAGTACACTTCTATATATCTTCTTACAAATGAAACTTGATCTTTAAAGAATATTGTCTGGGGGAAAATCTATATGGGAGTAAGAACAGCAAAGAAAGACATAATAAAGTAGGGCCTGCTCAACAAGTAATCATTCTATTGCCTTTTGTATTAGCCTTTGCTACTCCCTTTGTTTGCCAGCCTTAGAATTCGTGGTGCCCTGCCGTGGACCTGGTGTACACAAGCATTCCATAAACTGAAAACAGAACTGCTACATAAAAAGGCAACAACACAAAGGAATTTATGCCCTGCTCTGCAAAGTTTTGACTTTGAATTTTGTGGTAATATGTTTTTAATATAATAAAAGTGGCACCATGCCTACCTCTATGTAGTAGAACATTTTCTTAAAGAATAACAACCGGCGTGTGTTTCTATTGATATAGCATAAAAAAACACAACAACCTAGAAAGTCATACACTACCGGATTCAGCTTCTTTGCCGAGTGCCTTAGGCACTCGGCAAAGGCCGATATACACTCGGCAAAGGGCGCTCGGTAAACAGTTTATCGACAAACACCTCTTTGCCGAGTGCTAATCTGACACTCGACAAAGAAAAGTCGCCGTGACGGCGAGCGCCACCGTGACGACGGCTTTGCCGAGTGTCAAGGTCAAGCACTCGGCAAAGGTCGCCGCTTTGCCGAGTGCCGTTGACTCAGACACTCGGCAAAGGTGGCCACTGTGCCGAGTGCCACAAGCAAGACACTTGGCAAAGGTCGCCGCTTTGCCGAGTGCCACCTGTCAAGACACTCGGCAAACAGGCGACCTTTGCCGAGTGCTTGGCCCATGGCACTCGGCAAATCTGTGATGTGCAAAGCATGTTCCTAGGTAGTCACTTTGCCGAGTGTCATGGCCATTGTACTCGGCAAAGTGATTGAAAACAACCTTTTTATTTGTTTTTTACATCCCATCCAAACAAACAGAAGATATATATAACAAACATCACCAACATCACATATATATCATTAACAACACATATATATCACCAACACCACATATATATCACAAACGTCACATATATATCACAAACGTCACATGTCTCACAATATATCACAAATAACTTCACAAGTAATCCAAGTGCTCCATCATCTACAACCATAATTGCAAATAGAAATACCATTAACAACCACAAGTATCATCACCAAGATGGCCAATGAGACTAATTTGGTGAAGGATTCGCTGAAGCATGAGGATCGTTCGATGCCGCCGATTGATTCTGCACAAAGGAGAATAGATTGCATACGTGAGACAAGATAAATATATACCATATATGGATAAAACTTTCATACTCCACTAGGTTTGACCGTAAGCATGAACATACAAACTAAAATATTTATACTCACAGGAGTAGAATAGTGAGGAGGTGGAGGTGGAGCGAATAGCGAAGGTGGCGGAACTACACCCGTAGCGGCGCCAAGACTTTGCATGTACTGAAGAATCTCCACCATCCTCCGCTGCTCGGCCTCCCGCTTGGCCTCCACCCTCTCCATCTTCGCCTGCATCTGCTCCCGTATCCTCCTCTCTTGTTCCAACTGGGCCTACAATATATTCACCCTAATGTTACAATAATGCAAAGGAAAGGTATGAAAAAACCAATGGACAACGAATAAACCAGGAATAACCTCGAGTGCCTCCACCCGGTGGTGTGAAGTATCCTGCCGAGGTCATATGGCTGGGCTCGTGCTTGTGCTGCTTGCTCAAATCTAGGAGAGACTGGGAGTAGCGGCCGAGTCGATTGCGCTGTCGCCAATCCAGTACCGTCCATGTTTCTTGCCTCCTTCCACCCTCATGATGACTTTTCCATCAAGGTCCTCGGTGCTCGAATCGTACTCTGGCCCATGGACCTCCCTTGCCATCGATGTGTACTCACTGAGGCGGTTGTGGACGGTCGCATTGCTATATGCCTCGGGCCTGTCCTCCGGGTTGTAGTCGACATCGGACGTCGCCTTGCCCTTGTGGGCCATAGCAAATGCCTTGAAGATGGAGCAAGGCTGGCCACCATGTGACGCTGACTGCGAGAAAAACAGCAAGATGATTAGAAATCATACAGAATTAAGCGTTATAATAAATAAATGAATTCGCGTACCCATGTTTCTACGTATCCGCTGAGGCCACGGCTGCCTTGATGGTGTGCTACACCGACATCATCAAACGCTGCTCCTGGCACAAGTTGTGTGTCTCCTCCCACTCGTGTGAGCACCACTTGTCCACCATTTGTACCTAGCATTGGGGATGCGCGGCTGAAAGGTCCTAATATGGCTAGAGGGGGGGGTGAATAGCCTATTTAAAAATCTACAAATTAACTAGAGCAATTTGATTAGTATGACAAATAGCGTAATGCAAACTTGCTCTAGCTCTACAAGGGTTGCAAGCCACCTATCCAACAATTCTAGTTGCAATGATTACTTAGGCACACAAACTTGCTACTCCAAAGAGCTCAACTAGATGAATGTAAATAATAAAGCAAGCTCTCAATTCTAATTACACTAAAGAGCTTGTATCAACTAGTTTGCAAGAATGTAAACAAGTAAGTAGGGTGATTATACCGCCGTGTAGGGGATGAACCAATCACAAGATGAAGATCAAGCCAATCACCGGGAGAATGCAAATGACAAGAGACAACCGATTTTTCTCCCGAGGTTCACGTGCTTGCCAACACGCTAGTCCCCGTTGTGTCGACCAACACTTGATGGTTCGGCGGCTAAGAGGTGTTTCACAAACCTCGTCCACATGATAGGACACCGCAAGAACCGACCCACAAGTGAGGTAACTCAATGACATGAGCAATTTACTAGAGTTACCTTTCGGCACTCCGCCGAGGAAGGTACAACTCCCCTTACAATCACCGGAGATGGCCACGAACAGTCACCAACTCGTGCCGATCCTCCACCGCTGCTCCAACCGTCTAGGTGGTGGCAACCACCAAGAGAAACAAGTGAAATCCGCAGCGCAACACGAATACCAAGTGCCTCTAGATGCAATCACTCAAGCAATGCACTTGGATTCTCTCCCAATCTCACAATGATGATGGATCAATGATGGAGATGAGTGGGAGGGCTTTGGCTAAGCTCACAAGGTTGCTATGTCAATGAAAATGTGCAAGAGTTGTCCCTTGAGCCGGCCATGGGGCTATAAATAGAGCCCCCATCAAATAGAGCCGTTGTACCCCTTCACTGGGCAAAACACGCTCTGACCGGACGCTCTGGTCATACTGACCGGACGCTGGCCCTCAGCGTCCGGTCGCCCGATGGACGCCACGTGTCACCAGCTTCAAACGCTGTTCGTCAGATTTCAACGACTACGAAGCTGACCGGACGCTCTGGTCAAAACCGACCGGACACTGAAGCCCCAGCGTCCGGTCGTTTCCAGTAAGCTCCCCGTGGCATATTTTTTCGACCGGACGCGTCCGGTCCACCTTGACCGGACGCAGCCAGCGTCCGGTGCTCAACCCTTAGCCACTGTGCATACCCGTCAGTTTGACCGGACGCAGAAACCAGCGTCCGGTGCATCTCAGGTCCAGCGTCCGGTGCAACACCGAAACTGGCGACCTCTCTGCCAGCTCGACCGGACGCAGCCTTTCAGCGTCCGGTCGCTGACTGACCCAGCGTCCGGTCAGTAGACCGACGCCAGCATCATTTCGACCAACCCCATTTCAACTCTAACTTCTTCACCCTTGCTCAAGTGTGCCAATCACCAAGAATTTTGCATCCGGCGCAATAGAAAATAGACATTTCAAGGGACCCAAACCCATCTCAACCCTGCAAACACCTTGTGCACATGTGTTAGCATATTTTCACAAATATTTTCAAGGGTGTTAGCACTCCACTAGATCCTAAATGCATATGCAATGAGTTAGATCATCTAGTGGCACTTTGATAACCGCATTTCGATACGAGTTACACTCCTCTTAATAGTACGGCTATCTATCCTAAATGTGATCACACTCACTAAGTGTCTTGATCACTAAAAAAAATGGCTCCTACATTTTATACCTTTGCCTTGAGCCTTTTGTTTTTCTCTTTCTTCTTTTCCAAGTTCAAGCATTTGATCATCACCATGCTATCACCATTGTCATGATCTTCGTCATTGCTTCATCACTTGGAGTAGTGCTACCTATCTCATAATCATCTTGATAAACTAGGTTAGCACTTAGGATTTCATCAATTAACCAAAACCAAACTAGAGCTTTCAGCGGCGCACCAATAAGGAATCATCTACAGGCCATCAAGTACATGACATATCAGAAGATGAAATTAAGCCTACTTAATCTCAAAAGGAATCAGTATTAATGTTCTGTATTCACCTGCAGGTACTGGTCCTGGGTCAGCGTCATGGTTCTTGCGTCCCTTTTGGTGACCTTCATTCCAAGGATGGTCCCGTGGTAAGTTACGATGGCCTAGATGTGCGCCTCGTAATGCATGTCCACGATGAGTTTTTTTGCAGCATTTGGTAGCCACCGCATCTGCCCTAGCCTCATGTCTGTCCTAGCATCTAAAGAAATCCTGCATACAAACATGATGTATCCATTCATTATTTCAAGAATGTCCAATGAATGCGATGTATTGAGCAATGTAGTGCGAGGAAGACTTACCCACAGCTCTTGCTTCACTCGCTCCGCCTTGTTGTTGAATACCCTGCAGGCTCGATCTGCAGCATCGGGGGCGGCGGCGTAGTGGTCAAATGAGTAGGCCGGCCCCGTCACTCCGGCGTACTCAACCAGGCCAGGGAAGTGCTCCTTGCACAGAAGTCCGAGGATGCCATTGACTTGGCGTGTGTGAGCACCTCCACTCGCCACAATCGTCCAGTTCCTACCCAAGTGATTAAGAAAAAATATTAGTTTCTATTTTGATTTTCAATATATCATATAAAGTAGTGATAACATCTAAAGTTACTTACTTTTCCCCCTCGAGTCGAATCAGCGGGCGTCTCTCACAAGGTATCGGTCGCTGAGGGAGGCTCGTGGGACCTCGCAAGTAGATGCTTGACGAACTATAGGAAGCGGAACCCCCTGCTGTCGCCTCCTCCTCGTCGTCCTCCCGCGCGTCCTCCTACGCCTCCTCGACGTCCTCCTAGGGCACCTGCTCCTCCTCCTCCTCACATGATAGGGCGACAGGCGATGACTCCCTGCTGTGGCTGCTCCTCCTACTCTCCCCCAGTGTAGCAGTCCTTGTGCTTTGGTACAAGGACGCTAGCTTCTTCATCCCATCGTCCACCATCTTTGTTCAATCACCTACAATTAAAAAGAGTAAACCAATACGCACAGATAAACAAGAAGTACTTAGAAAGAGATGCAAAATAAACAAAACATAATTACAAAATAACATAGTATTACATGTATTAGAAATAATCTTCATGATCGGGATTAGATGGATCATAAGTCTCATCATCACTATCAATCATGTCAAAATAATCAACACTATTTGAATGAGCAATGTTGTCATTATCACTGTCTAAATGTAATCGCTCAAGCATTTGTAAGTCCTTCACATTTTGCACCTCATCTCCAGTGTCCTCTTCAATAACCGTTTCATTGTCTACTTCCATTGTGATTGCTTTGGTTAAGTCTATCTCAAACCTCCCTTCTAGTCCCTCTTCTTGAAAGAACTCTTCATCATATGTGTTTAGATCTAAGTTGTAATCTTCATCGTTTGGGATAGGCACTTTACCGTGTGGCGATACCCTGTGCACAATATCCCAACCCTTAAGATGCCTTTTGGTTTGACACGTATATGGGAGATAATAAACTTGTGTGGCCTATTGGGCCACAATATAGACATCCATCTCCTGGTAAGATGAAATCCTATTGAATTTCGACTAGCCCAAGATTAGAATATGTCCGTCTCATTACTTCAGGATCAAACCAATAGCATTTGAATATGACGGGATTAAAAGGTTTGGAACCATGAAACTTGAGTTCGTGTATTTCTTCAATTCTTCCATAATACTCGACCTCATCAACACCGGGCGTAAAAACTCTAGAACTTGTGGTTCTTCGATTGGGCTGACTCTGCTCGTAGCTTGTTGTGTGAAAGCGATATCCATTCATGTCATAACTAGAAAATGACCTAACCCTATTGGCAAAGCCATCGGCAACCTATCTCAACTCAGCATGCATAGACGCATCCCTCTGGCCCTACAAGCTCAAGCAGGATACATCGTTATATTATTCGCACGTACGAGTAAATTGGAATGTCAAACTAAGTGCGAGCTAAATTGGATGGTACCTTCTGTTTGAACCAAGAAATGAAATTGGGCATTCCATTTCCCGCACCCTGTCTAAGAAGGGTATCTAGCTGCTGCAGGGTAGGATCCCTTGATTGATGCCAGAATTCATGAAGAAATTCCCTATACCAACGAGAAACAAGGGGGTTGAATGCAGAATAGTAATGGTGTATTTAACAAGTTCGTTGAAAACTTACTACATGTATGGCGCCACTTCGTCAAGGTTGGTCAACACGTATAGCATGATATGGCGCCACTCTTCATGATTCAAGGTCTTGGGGGTCGATGCACTTGCACTTCCGAGTTGCCCTCGGAAAAGGCTGAGGTTCGATTCATTTTCGTCAACATTGTAACGAGGGGGTGGATTATGCACGCTAGGGAGGTTGTCACCATAGTATGTTGTTGTGAAGTTCGCCACCTCCTCTAGAATGTATGCCTCTGCAATGGATGCCTCGATTTTGCATTTATTTCTACATTTCATTCGAAGAACCTTTAGACATCTCTCGATTGGATAGCACCAACGGCCCTACGTGGCCCCCCCATTCATGCCTCATACAGGAGGTGCAAAATCAAATGCTACATCGAATTGAAGAAGCCGGGTGGAAAGATCTTCTCCAACTTACAGAGCAACACAGGTGTCATTCTTTCTAAGTCAGCAATCACGGTCTGAGATAACTCCTTGGCACAAAGCTGGCGAAAGAAATAGCTCAACTCTATCAGCACTAGCCCGACATGCTTAGGGACATAGCCTCGAACCATCGCTGGAAGAAGCCGCTCAATCCATATGTGGTAGTCATGACTCTTCATCCCTAAGACTCGCATAGTAGATAAGTTCACTCCCCTGCTCAGATTAGCTGCATATCCATCAGGGAACATTAACGTCTGGATCCATTCTAATACTTCTCTTCTTTGGGGCTTGCTCAATACAAAATTGGCCTTAGGCCTTCTCCATGTCTTGCCGTGACCAGGAGGCTTCATATGTTGGTTTGGTCTATCACATAACGTTGCTAGATCCACTCTAGCCTTAACATTGTCTTTTGACTTGTTAGGAATGTCCATGATTGTTGCCCAAAGTGCCTCGGCGACATTCTTTTCAGTGTGCATTACATCAATGTTGTGTGGAAGGAGAAGGTCATCAAAATAGGGGAGCCGAGTCAAGCCTGACTTATGAGTCCACATATGTTGCTCACCATATCCCACAAAACCACCTTCTAGATTGACCACAAGACCATCTATCTGTTCATGAACCGTGGCACCAGTCATTATCGATGATGTAGGGTCTGTCACTACGACACCTTTCATAAAGTTCTTGATGTCTCATCTAAATGCATGGTCAAGAGGGAGGAATTGCCGATGTTTGTCGAATGATGAATACTTGCCACCCTTCTACAACCAAATGAACCTTAGACCTTCCTTGCATACTGGGCATGGGAACTTCCTGTGAACACACCAGGCGCAGAATATCCCATACGCCAGGAAGTCATGGAGGGAGTAGTGGTACCAAACATGTATTTTGAAGTTTTTCTTTGTAGCTCGGTCATATGTCCATACCCCTTCCTCCCAAGCATGGACCAATTGATCAATCATAGGCTCCATGAACACACCCATATTATTCCCTAAGTGTCCAGGAATTATCAATGACAAGAATACGTTCTGTCATTGAAAGCATATGTCGGGGGGGGGAGATTGAGGGGGATAACGAACATGGGCCAACATGTGTATGGGGCAGCCATCATTCCATAAGGATTGAACCCATCTGTTGCCAGCACAACACGTACATTATGAGCCTCTTTAGCTTTCTCATGATGAATGCCATCAAAGTGGGTCCATACTTCACCATCGAATGCATGTACCATCCTGTCAGGATTGTATCGTTTGTCATTTTGTGCCATGTCATTTGTTTCGCAGATTCCTCAGTCATATATAGCCGTTGGATCCTCGGTATGAACAGAAGGTGTCGTAGGATTGTCATGGGAATGTCAAGCTGCCTCTTCTAGCTATCACCAGAATCTACCTCCAGAAACCTAGAGGATTTACACTTTGGGCAGTACTTTGCTTCCACATATTCTTTCCTAAATAGGATGCACCCCTTCGAGCAAGCATATATCTACTTATATGGCATTTTAAGTGCACGAAGGAGTTTCTGTGACTTATGCATGCTCTTTGGCAGAAGGTGATCCTCTAGAAGCAGGCTGCCAATAACTGTCAACATACCATCGAAGGCGTCTTGACTCAGGTTATACTAGGACTTCAACACCATTATGCGTCCAATGGTATCTAGTTGAGAAACATTTGTCTGGCCATGAAGGGGTTTCTATGCCACGGCAATATGTCATAGAATGCCTTTGCGGTTGCCTCTGGCTCCTCCTCCGTATGTCCTTCAGCGAACTGTGCCTCGTGATAGTCATTTAACATGTCTGCTACCCCGGCATCAGCATCATAATCCTTGGCGCGTGGTCTCACCACCTCCTCTCTCATATGAAAGGCTTCACCATGGTAGACCCACCGGGTATAGTCTGCCGTAAATCCATTCTTCCAAAGATGTTACCCCATGACCTTCTTCATTTGTCTTTTCCTGTTTGTGCATTTGCTGTAGGGACAACAAATTTTACTCGCTCCTTTAGCAGCCACGTGAAATGCCCGTTCCAAGAAAGCATCGGTCTTGTCGATCCATTCATTGGTGACCTGACCCTGACTTGCGCAGCCCATGTACATCCACTCATGGTCCTCCATCCTCTAACATATATAGCGACGAGTAATATAAACATCAATTGTATCTACACGATGTTCCTACTATCTAATAGGTGAGGATAGGTCCTAATCCCACCGTGGATCCATAGATGAGGTTAGTTTCCATGCTCTACTCCTATCCGAGATAGAATTTTGGCAGCACCTCTCCGCTATTCTCCAAATACACATTCTGCTAGGGAGAGTGTGTATCCGAAGAACAACAGGGAGATGATGCCGAAACTCTATCTCAGATCGGAGCAGACTATGGAAACTAACCCCACCTATGCATCCACGGGCTGTCCAAAAAACGTGGACAATTCGAAATAGATACGGTTTTAGATATGAAAATATCTGCATATTTCCAACCGTATCTCTTTCGAACGGGAGACGTCTAACTAGGTTACATGATCTATGACCATGATATGGAAAGAGAGGTTATACCTAGGGTGGCGGTGGAGTTATGCTAGCAGGCCATGGTAGGTCAGTGCAGTGGCGAGGCGACGTGGTGCAGGCAGACCCGCAGTGGCGAGGAAGGCGATCAGGGTCGCTAAGGTACTCTGGCTCTGCTCTGACGGGCTCTTCTCTGCAAAAAAAAGAAACATAAAACTGTCAATACAAAATTTCAGCAGCACCTCCCCTGCACGGTAAGGTTTCCAAAACCTACAAGAAAACCAACGGCACGATGGCCGACATGCACAAGATTATATCCAACCACATATATATAACAATATCACAACCACTCCTACGACTCCTACAACTACCACCACTGCTACTCTACCACTACTACTACCGCAACTACTAGTAATACTACGACGACGATGGTAGGGCATACCTAGTTGGTGTCGTAGAGCGACGGTGGTGAAGGGGCCAGGGCACCGGTGGATAAGGTGACGGCTGGGGAAGCATTGGGGATGTGGCAATGGTGGCCAGGGCGCCTCCTCCTCCTCCTTCTTCCTCCTTCCTCCTTCCTCCTCCTCCTCCTCCTTCTCTTCCTCCTTCTTCCTCCTTCTTCCTCCACTCCTCCTCCTCCTCCTCTCTTTCTCCTCCTCCAGCAGTGCGGCGTGGGGAGCAGTGCGGGCGCGGCTGGGGGGGGGGGCGGTGGCGCGGGCGTGGGTGCTGGCGGATGCGGCAGCGGCGCTGGCATGGGCGCGGGTGTGGGTGGCGCTAGCACGGGCGGCGGCAGCGGCGCTGGCACGGTCAGCTGCCTGTGTGCGTGTGTGCGGTGTGTGTGGGCTGACTGGGCCCCCGATCTGACACTCGGCAAAGTATTTTTTTTATTTTTTTTAATTCTCTGCCGAGTGCACCTGGCCTGGCACTCGGCAAAGAGTTTTTTTTAAAAAATCTTTGCCGAGTGCCCCCGATCTGGCACTCGGCAAAGTATTTTTTTAATTTTTTTAAATTCTTTGCCGAGTGCCACCTGGCCTGGCACTCGGCAAAGAGGGTTTTTTTAAAAAAAATTAAAATTCTTTATCGAGTGCCAGCCGTCATGGCACTCGACAAAGAGGCTCCTTTGCTGAGCGCCACACGCACACACTAGGTAAACTATTTTTTTTCTTCCTGCCCCAAACTTTTTCTGTAGTCCTCATACAATACCTAGTACTCCATGTTCCAATGTGGCATATTTCTCGAACATTTTCTATATTTCTTTAATTTATTTCATTTAATTGAATTTTCTTGGATAATTCAAATTACAACTGCTAGTCATTCGAATAATGAAAAAATGAATGGGAAAATGATATTCATGGTATTTAATATAATGTGAGGCCGTATCCAGGAACAGACCACCAATTTGGAACATCTTGTTCACAAAATATGACCACGAACTTGTGGTCGAGTTGTTTTTAAATTCTATAAAAAGCAAACGAAGACCGAAAATCTTGAAAGTTGTCGAGATTTCATGATATCATATGTGGAGGCTGTGATAAAAAATTGAGGAGGTTTCACGCAAGTTTGGCACATACGATGCTTACCATCTTGTCGGCCTCTTCACGAAATCATGAAACTTCTTTGGAGATTCTTCGGTTTGCAAGCATCGTACATGACAATTTGCGGGAAACCTTCTCAAATTTTTATCACAGCCTCCACATATGATATCATGACATCTTGACAAGTTTCATGATTTTTAAACTTCGTTTGCTTTTTATAGAATTTAAAAATAACTTGACCACAAGTCCGTGGTCATGTTTCGTAAACAAGATGTTCAAAATTAGTGTTATGTTCCCGGATATGGCCTCACATTATACTAAATAACATGAATATCATTTTTCCATTCATTTTTTCATTATTTGAATGACTAGCAGTTATAATTTGAATTATCCAAGAAAATTCAATTAAATGAAATAAATTAAAGAAATATAGAAAATGTCCAAGAAATGTGCCACATTGGAACATGGAGTACCAGGTATTGTATGAGGACTGCAGAAAAAGTTTGGAGGTCAAAAGTGAAAAAACTATGGTTTGCCGAGTGTCCAGAGGAGACACTCGGCAAAGGGTTAATGGCGGCTGCGGGCCATTAACGGCGACGACCCTTTGCCGAGTGTTCTTGTTTGCCGAGTGCTCGACACTCGACAACCCTAGTCTTTGCCGAGTGTTATTGTTTGCCGAGTGCTCGACACTCGGCAAACCACCTCTTTGCTGAGTGCCAGTTGTTTGTCGAGTGCTTTCTCTCTGGCACTCGACAAATAGCCTCTTTGTCGAGCGCTCGATAAAAAGCAGTCGGCAAAGTATGGGACACTCAGCAAAGAAGCCGTCTCTGTAGTGATAGTAAGGCAGTAAAAAAGAAACTACAAAACTAACAAGTAAACAAACATGTCATGTGTCGAAACAACTTGACAAATCAGACAGAGAAGAAGAGTAAGGGGCCATTTGGCTGGTTGAAATTTTAGCCAGAATTCACTGTTCATGGCTGAAATTCACTGTTCACCCTCTCACAAATTCCTCCAGATTCATCCAGATTCCTCCAAATTCCTCCAAGCGAACAGGGCCTAAGAATAGATTCGGCCGGCGCTAAGCATGACAACGGTTGAGTCATATATAAGGGTATGAAGAAACAATAAGGGCAGCTCCAATGGTTCAGTTAGGGCTAGACAAAAAACTCATCAAGCTGACTCGGTGGCTCATGCAAAAAATCTCTAATTGATATTTTAACTTAAAATAAAAATGAGTTGATTTTGAGTGACTTTTGACTTCGGCTCATGTCTTAAACAATTTAGGAGACCACGACAAATCAAATTACTTCACGTTCAAAAAAAGCTCAAACCAAAGTGTAGTTGCCACATTATCCACCCCTAGGTTTAGTCGACTACTAGCTTATAGTTTGCCACATCATTTAAAAGACAACACATCAGACAACTTCTTCAATAATATAACCCTACAACACCCTACAGTGGCCCTTACGTCTTTCTTCTTCCCACCCACCTTCATCCTCGTTATGAGCTACACACACCCTAACCAGCCCTCGTTGTCGCCATCCACACTAGACCACCGTCTGCGCCCTTCGCTGCGGGGACACCAACACCGCCCATGCCCCTCCATGCTGATGGCCACCATTGTGTACCTCCCTCTACACTAGGCATCGTGCGCTCCGCTCCATGTCAGGCTACCACCGCCTGTTTGTGCCATCCATGTTGAACCACCACCATTGTGCATGCCCCTTCAAGCTGGGCCACCACCATCCTTTGTGCTATCCACGCTAGTCCTCCATCACTGTGCGCCGCTCCTTCCATGCACACTTGTCTGCACACTGTTGTTTTAGTCATCGTGAGAAAAAGAAAGAAAGCAAGTGACAAAGAGGGATAACACACTTGGGCGTGTGGGTGAGCCCCATGAACAAACCTCATAATCTATCTAAGGCTACCATGGAAGCAAGAGTTAGATCTTCTCTTTCCTTCTCTTCCCTCCCCCTCGTCTAAGCAAAATGCTAAGTTGGACTTATTTGAGTTAGTTGAGGTGTCCTTATTGGAGGTACCCAAAATGTTATGACAAAACCAATAATGCCCACCTACATACTGTTAAGCGTGTGGACTCCTGGATATCAGCATAAGCTAGGAGTGCAAATGGAGAGAGCATTGGAGAAGAAAAATCCACTCGTACCCTCCATGTGGGGGCGAATGCCTGGCGTATCAAGGTAGTCACGAGAAGGCATGCCCAGAGAAGGCGCGCTGCAACTAACTACTAAAAACGCAAGATAAGCGCTAGGAAGCAACCCTAGTTTAAGTACTACCATCCCACCCCAACATTCTTGTACTTAAAAAGACTCTCCCCCATCTCTAACTTGCCTCAACCAGACATGGCT
The DNA here is from genome assembly GCF_019320115.1 of Miscanthus floridulus. NCBI lineage: Eukaryota > Viridiplantae > Streptophyta > Magnoliopsida > Poales > Poaceae > Miscanthus > Miscanthus floridulus. The sequence goes on along the minus strand of NC_089586.1, from coordinate 120,168,687 downwards.
TATGTAGTGGTCAACATTCCTACGTGCTCTGACTGATCCCCACTATAGATTATATGAGGGGTTTGCAAAAACTGTCATGACGCTTCGGTGACAAAGGTCACCGGGATGAGTATGGAAGGATTCTGTGGTAGTCTCGGACTCCCCCAACTCAATCAATATGAAGAACATGTCATTAGCATGGGTTTTGCTTAGGCTTGGTTGAGTTTGTAAGAAAAGATAGTAGGTTGGGGGCTTCATTGATTAGTAAACCAACGATGCTGGTAAGGTTGGGACCGTGGTCATCTGTCTCTACTTTGCTGGCCGATAAGATCACTGATATTGACCTGCCAACTGGGTAGGTTTGGATATTCCTTTCTATTAAAAAGGAGTCAATTGTTTACGAGAATCACCTTCCTTAGGTTCCAAGTCACATTCTTCTAAGCTCCACTGAACGACATGTCATTCTTGTTCTATAGGCTGATCGTGCGGCGACAGCAAACAACACCTGACGATCAGTGCCAGGCAGCGGCAAGAGCCGTTAGGGAGCAATTGGAGCATTGTCAGCCCCTAACTATAGACAAAAGAGAACTCACATTGCCATTAGGAAGAAGATGGAAGCCTAAGGAGAGAAACCCTAGAAAAACTCAAGAAACTAGACGACTTGTATGCCATCACCCTTTGGCATATAAGGAAAGGCATGAGTTCCTATAGAAGGGATCGATCGAATCTTAGCAAACCAAACCCTAGAGTAGCATAGCGCTCCCCTACCTCCCTCTCTCTATTGTAAGAACTTGATTCGAGCATTCCTAACACAAAGAACACTAATATTGGATGTAGCGCTCAGATGCCCGAACCAGGATAAAATCCCTTATCTATTGAGTTGTTAAGCCACCAGAGGCACCCACATCGATCCATGTTGAACAACCCGATTACTGTCGTGGAAACAAACCCACGATAGTTGGCACATGCTAGGTAGGGGGTAGCATCATGTGTGATTGTGACCCTTCGATGGTCCAGGCCACCATCCTCACCACCGGAGCCAGAGGTGTTGCCCTCGAGGGTGACGTGTGTTTCTCTAACAAGATCATCTTCGCTGGCAGCACCTTTATCCCTGGCCAGGCTCTTAGCTTAGGAGCCTAGATTATGTTGCTGATCGTAGCTAGCGCTGAGCTATGTCTCTTTGAGGGAGCCTCATCAAAGGACAGTGAGTCCTTGATGTTGTTCCCTTCAATAGGCCTCCTACACACCGACCTGGAGGTGTTGTCTTGCCAGATCGGTCTCGATCTAGGAGAGGGGCTACTGCCAGCCACTATTCACCTAAATGGCCATTTAGCCCATTTACACACTGTTTAAATGCTACACGGTGGTACACCATTTCCATTTAATTGGTTGTTTTGACCGTTTAAACACCTATTTTGCCTGAATAATAGGCTAAATGGCAGATGACCGATTGTTTACCGTTTAGCATTTAGGATACACTTCAGCCAGCCCCTCATTTCTGGTGCACCCTCCTAGATTGATCTCCTATGTGAGATCTAGAATGCCGCAACAATGTTTTAGCTTGAACTAGAGCAGCTCATGAGCCGAGGGGTCCCCTACGACACCATCTTTGTAGGCATCGTAGGGACCGATATCCCCTCGCTATGCACCTTACTCGAGATCCCTCAAGGACTGACTAGGAGTATGACTCCGATGATACAAATGGCTACTTCTCGGGGGTATGAGTGCCTCTACCTCCATGGGGCATCATTCTACCGATGAGCCCAAAGTTACGCCCACGGACCTACCTCTAGCCTGGCAGGCCACGTACCTTTGGCAAGCTGACCTTAAGGTCGAGCGCATCGAGCTCGAGCTGAAGAAGAAAGAGATGGAGCACCGACAGATGAGTAGTGAGTGTACCCACACGTGCACCGTCCAGCACAAAGTTGGCGACGACGTGGGGCCTCCTAGCACACCGCATTTCCCTCGAGCAGCGTATAACATGGCAGTCATCGCCTGCCACCTGGGTGACATCTCTGACACGCTGGACCCGAATACCAATGGAAAGATTCAGGAGGTCCAGTGCTTCCTCGGCATCGCTCTCAAATAGCAAGCGAGAGAGCTCAACGTCCCATTGCTATAATGCCACCTCCTTCACAACAGGTGATGCTGTGAGACCACCGTAGGACATGTAGTTGAATAGATGGAGCACACTTGTGTCCCAAAGTCCACCTCTCAGCACAACAGATGACTCCCTCGATGTTGGGCCTCTAGTCATTGAACGAAGCAACGACAAACTCCAGTACTGCCACCCGATCGTCTCACTCATCACAGATCTCCAACAAGCATAAGAGCTTTTGGTCGTTGACGCACTCCTGGAGATTAGTCTTGCATTATTCTAAGTGCTCACCCCAGCTACTGGTAGCCTAGGAAGCATCATACTAAACTGTGCATTACTCACTACTACAAAAAAACGTTTGTAGCAACGGGATAATTTTTTGTAGGGGCGACTGGTGATGGAGCTGCCCCTACAGTGGGCATGCTCAGGACCCATGAGACCAACCACCCCTACAAATGGCATGCTAGGGGTGGCTGGTGATACGAGCCCCCCTACAAATGGGTCGATTTATAGGGGCGGCTCACTCACTAGCCGCCCTCGGTGTTACGATTTATAGGTGCAGCTCAATCACCAGCCGCCCCTACAAACACACGTACAAAAGGCTGTAGCCCTCTTCTTTCTCTTCAGGTCACTCACTCTTATCTAAGAAAAAAGGCTTGGGAGGCCTTAGGCACCTCCCAAAAATTGCTCTACTAAGGGAGGAAGGTTTTGGTCTCAAATCCTTTGGTGGAGAGGTTGTAGAAGGTAAGAAAATGCTATTCCACACTTTTTTTAAAGTTTTAATGGTTGGTTAGTGAGTAATTAGAGTTTTACTTTTCTCTCTCTTCTATGGTGCTTAAGCTACTTATGAAGCAAATTAGACCCAAGTTTTGAATATACTAGAGTAAATTAGGTAGGGAAACAAGATCATACCCTTATTTGGTCCATGTTTCTTGATTTTTGTGAACAATTAGTTAGTTTTTTGGATGTTTCATGTGCATGTAGATCTAGATCTAGATCTAGGGTTTGGTTTTTTTATTAATTTTGTTTTTGTAAATTTATGTTTGATGAAATTGGACTAGAGTTTGCATGAAAGATATTAGGTAGAATATAATTGTTGCTAATTGTTGTCTTTGAAATTGTTTATTGTAATCAACAAATATGTATTTTAATTATTTATGGATAAATATGCCATTAATTAATTTTCCTCTACCATGGTGTGTTTGTATGGTTCATGTAATGATATTTGATTTATATTCATATATATCTGAAGTATATACAATTATTCTCAAGTAATTATTAATTTGATTCATTTTTATATATATCTGAATAAGTAGTCCTTTAATGTTTGTTTTGTTGTTGTTGTAAAAGATGGAGTATAGGAACTCTTGGATGTATGGTTTATTAAGGTTCAAGGCAGGTTTCCGTGAAGAGGTGGATAAATTTATTGAAGGCGTAGAGAAGCATGCAACGACGTTCACAGAGAATAAGGATACAATTATTTGTCCCTATAAAGATTGCAAGAACCGTATGGCATGGACAGATGTGACTATCATCAGATCACATTTGATTATGCGAGGATTTGTTGAGGACTACACAGTGTGGATTCATCATGGTGAAACGATTATTGTTAACGACGAGGATGAGGAGGAATACAACAACGAAACCCTAGAATCCATGTCCCAATATTCAGCAAAGCTTGATGCATGAATGGATCCCGAGTTTGGCAATGAACAAGGTGGTGATGCTAGTGGTTGGGATGGTAACGACGAAGGTAGTGCCAATAATGATGGCGGAGCACGTGTCGGGGATAAAGATGATTTGGAGGACATGATTTGAGCCCTTGGACCAGAGATTTTACTAAAGAGCTCGAAAGGTCTAGAAAATTTTGAAAGGGTGAAAAAAGCATCGAAGGAGGCTATGTATGGTGTTGAAAAGGGTTGTCGGACACACTAGATATTGCTATGTTTTGTGCTTGAGCTAGTCATCCCAAAGGCTAGGTACGGCTGGTCAGACTGTAGTTTCAATGATCTATTGTGTCTCCAACCATGGGTGTTGCCACAACCAAGGAATGTACGGTTTGGCTTGAACACACTACAAGGCTCACGATTGTCATATGATGCTGATAATGTTTCTACCTATTGCAATTAGGGCTATAAAGCCAGAGTTCTTGAAAATGACCATCACCCGCATGTGCTACTTCTTTTCGAAGATCTCATAGAAGATGATTGGCAAGAAAGAGCTGAGTGACCTACATGAATTTGTGGAGACACAAAACCAACTAGAGATGTGTTTACCTCCTGCTTTTTTTGATATAATGCCACATCTCATGATTCACATGGTTCATCAGATACATGCGTTGGGCCCTTGCTACTTGCATGAAATGTGGTCCTACGAGCAGTTCATGTTGGTTCTAAGCCGATACGTGCATAATCAAGCATACCTAGATAGCACCATGATAGAGGGTTACAGTACTGAAGAAGTCATCGAGTGTTGTCAAGAGTACCTAAAAGTACAGAAAGGGATTGGTAAACCCGATTCTCGTCACAAGGGTAGGCTGGCTAGGAAGGTCACTAGTGGTAGAATGGTGTTCAATGACCATGATTACAAAGAAGTGAGTCAGACGCACTATAGTGTCTCGCAGAGTACACAACTGATGCAACTGTACATTGATGAACACTTGGCTATCATTATGGCGGAGAGAAATGGTCGTTTAGATGATTGGGTCATGAAACAACACAAGCAACAACTAACTACATGGTTGAAGGACCAAAACATATCGCCTGGAGAAACCATAGACTCTATTATCATTAGTAGGTTGGCGAAGGGGCCATCGAGACAAGTGACATCTTGGAAAGCTTATGACATCAATTGGAACACGTACTATACCCACGCAAAGGTAGTAAATATGTGAACCTAAACAACGACGTTTGAATAGAATCTCTCCATGGAGTGGGGCAAAAGATCCAATACTTTGGCATCATTGAAGAGATATGGAAACTTGACTATGGAAGAGATATAACGGTGGCCCTATTTCAATGCTGCTAGATCAAACAACACCAACTAAACGAGGTCAGATTGAGACTCCTGGACCTCGAGAATCTAGGCTACCAAGATGATCCTTGGGTGCTCGCTTCACGTGTCGCACAAGTATTCTATATGCCTGACCCATAAAGTAACCTCCCCCCAAATAAGAAGACAAAGCACGTGGTTGCCTCTGGGAAATAGCACATTATCGGAGTTGATGGCATGGACGATGTTGAAGCTTATAATAACTACGATGAGATGCCGCTATTCACAAACTTTCCTAAGAAGATCAGTGTTGTGGAAAAGAACCTGTCCAAAGACATATTGCCATGGAAATGAAAAGGTGTTAAGGGAAAAGTCATTATAATGGGCTAGCTAGTTGTTGAACATGGAGTGTTTGTGTAACTGTGTAAGTGTGTGTGTGTTTGTAAGACTTCATTTATGCATGTGTGTGAGACTATATATTTATGTATGTGTGTGAGACTATATATTTATGTATGTCTGTGAGACTTCATTTATGCATGTGTGTGAGACTACCCTTTGCAACATCTAGATGAACCTATGAAAGGTCCTAATGGCTAGAGGGGGGTGAATAGCCTATTAAAAATTTCTACAACAACACTTAACAAACCGGTTAGACAATTATGAGGCGAAGCAAGTGTTGCATTAGCCTACTAAAAATACAAGCCACCTACCACAATTCTAGTTTATATAGTTTCTATCCATACAATAGCTATATCACTACACTAAGTTAGTGTGCTCTCAAAGGCTAACTAAAGAGCCACACTAACCAAACTAACAAGCTCTCACAACTAGCTACACTGAAGAGCTTGACAACTAATTTGCGGTAATATAAAGAGAGAGAGTAAGTTGGTTATACCGCCGTGTTGAGGAATGAACCAATCAATCACAAGAATCAATATCAATGAAGACCAATCACCTCGGAATCAAATGATGACACAATGATTTTTTACCGAGGTTCACTTGCTTACCGGCAAGCTAGTCCTTGTTGTGGCGATTCACTCACTTGGAGGTTCACGCACTAATTGGCATCACACGCCAAACCCTCAATAGGGTGCCGCACAACCAACATAAGATGAAGATCACACAAGCCACAAGCAATTCACTAAAGTACCTTTTGGCTCTCCATCGGGAAAAGGTCAAGAACACCTCACAGTCACCACGATTAGAGTTGGAGATAATCACCAACCTCTACTCGATGACCCTCGCTGCTCCAAGCCGTCTAGGTGGTGACAACCACCAAGAGTAACAAGTGAATCCCATAGCGAAACACGAAAACCAAGTGCCTCTAGATGCAAACACTCAAGCAATGCACTTGGATTCACTCCCAATCTCACAAAGATGTTGAATCTATGATGGAGATAAGTGGGATGGCTTTGGCTAAGCTCACAAGGTTGCTATGTCAATGCAAATGACCAAGAGAGTGAGCTTGAGCCAGCCATGGGGCTTAAATAGAGAGCCCCCACGAATAGAGCCGTTGGGCTCCTCACTTCACTAAGCATGGGACCACCAGACGTGCCGGTCAGATTGACCGGACGCTGGACCTCAGCGTCTGGTCGCGTGATGCACGCCACAAGTCCCCTACTTCAAACGCTGATCGCCCAATCTCAACGATCATCAATACATTTAAGTTGTGACCGAACGTGCTGCTTCGAAGTGATCGGACGTAGGACCTCAGCATTCGGTCGTTTCTAGTAAGCATCTAGAGATGATTTTTGACGATCGGACGTGTCCGGTCACCCTTGACCAGACTCACCCAGCGTTCGGTTAGTCACCCTCTTCACTATGTGTTGCCACGTCAGCAGGACCGGACACACCCTATCAGCGTCTGGTCACTCAGTGACCCAGCGTCCGGTCGAAGACTGACGCCAGCGTCTTCACTACTTCCATTGACCAGACGTAGGACCCCAGCGTCCGGTCACTGCGTGACCCGTGTGACTAACTCTTTTTCAACTCTAACTTCTTCATCCTTGCTCAAATATGCCAACCACCAAATGTATCACCTTGTGCACATGTGTTAGCATATTTTCACAAACATTTTCAAGGGTGTTAGCACTCCACTAGATCCTAAATGCATATGCAATGAGTTAGAGCATCTAGTGGTACTTTGATAACCGTATTTCAATACGAGTTTCACCCCTCTTAATAGTATGGCTATCGATCCTAAATGTGATCACACTCTCTAAGTGTCTCGATCACTAAAACAAAATAGCTCCTACCATTTATACCTTTGCCTTGAGCCTTTTGTTTTTCTCTTTCTTTTTTTCAAGTCTAAGCACTTGATCATCACCATAGCATCACCATCATCATGTCATGATCTTTATTTGTTTCACCACTTGAAATGTGCTACCTATCTCATAATCACTTTCATAAACTAGGTTAGCACTAAGGGTTTCATCAATTCACCAGAACCAAACTAGAGCTTTTAACCTATTGCAACATCCCCTCTATTACTACTAAAATAGCTATAACACGTAGAAACTTAAAACATGCACTTATTACTACTGCAACATGTTCGGACTACTATTGAAACACTTAAAACAAGCACTTAACACTTTATGAAATGAAGAAATGACCAAAATAAAAGTTGGTGATCTTGACGAGTTATATAACTTTTATATTCATCACCTTTATAGCTGAAATCATTTAGTGGTTCAAAATCAGGTTTGAAGTTGTCATTTTCTAAAATTCAAAATTTGAATTGTTCAAAATTAGTGATAAGGATAGATGACCATACTAAAATGATAGAGCATGATTTTAGAAAAATTTAGGAAAAAATCATCACATTTGGAGTTAGTATTAAGGAGAAAAACTAGTTATAAGTTTCAACTACAGATTAAAAAGAGAAATCACACTTGTTCATCATTGATCATCTTGAACAGTTGTGATTTTTCTTTTTTGTCTCTGGGTAAAATTTGTAACTAGTCTTTCTCCCTTATACTAACTCCAAATGTGATGATTTTTTTTCCTAAAATTAACTAAAATCATGCCTTATCAAGTTATTGTGTTGATTTGGTCATTCTTTTCGTTTAACAAAGTTTGAGCAATTCTAATTTTCATATTTAAAAAAATGATAAGTTCTAACAAGATTTTGAAATACCAAATGATTTTAGCTGAAAAAGTGATGAATACCAAAGTTGTATAACTCATCAAGATCTACCACTTTTATTTTGGTCATTTCTTCATCTGACAAAGTGATAGTAAACATTATTCACAAATCAACATGTCTCTCGTATAGTTTATAAAACTATGAGTGATATGTGGATTTATAAATAATATTTACTGACACTTTGTTAAATAAAAAAATGATCAAAATAAAAGTTGTAGATAGTGATGAGCTCAACAACTTTTATGTTCATGACTTTTTTAGTTGAAATCATTTAAGGTTTCAAAATCTTGTTTGAAGTTGCTATTTATTAAAATTCAAAATTTGAACTATTCAAATTTAGTTAAATGAAAAGATGACCAAAATAAAAGTTATAGATAGTAATGTGTTCAACAACTTTTATGTTCATGACTTTCTTATTTGAAATCATTTAAGGTTTTAAAATCTTGTTTGAAGTTGTCATTTATTAAAATTCTTTTTCAAATTTTGTCAAATAAAAAGATAACTAAAATATAAGTTGTACATCTTGATGAGTTCTACAACTTTGATGTTTACAACATTTTCATTTTAGATCATTTTTTGTCTTAAAATTCAATTCGAAGTTCACAAATTCAAATTTTAAATTTGTTAAATATATTTTTTATTTTACAAAATAAAATGTATCATTATATATATAAGCAAGTAATTTTTTATGTGTACGGGAAAAATATAGCAAATTATTTTTATTATATTTATACATTTATATATACATTTACACATTTATAAAAAATATGCAGAATTAATATTTAAAAATATGCGAAAATATTTGTAGGGACGGCTGAATCAGAAACCGCCCCTACAAATGCATTTGTAGGGGCGGCTGGTCTTTAGAGCTACCCCTACAAATGACTCTGGGTATATATTCCAGAGCCCGCGCCTGGCTAAAATCTCACCAAGTCTTGGGCGTCTTCTTCCTCGTGGACGCAATTAGGCTACCACAAATTCTCTAGCCACCCCGCCGCCACCACCATCTCCATGGCCTACCGCTGCCTTCCTCCCATAACCACCTCCGTCCCCTAGGCCTCCTCCGTGCCCCAAACACTATCTTTCCCTAGGCCGCCATGGCGGCTAGGGTTTGCGAGAGCTCGCACGGCCGACTGGCCTACCGTCGCTCGGTCTCAGACCTTGACCTCTGACTTCGTCGACCCATGCACGCGCTCTAACGAACTCGTCAGGGGCTAGGGTTTGTGCTCCCCCGGCCTGGTCGTGCGCTCTGGCTGCCATCCCCGCCACCGCCGTGGATCCCTCTCCGACCTAGAGCTCCGACCTCGCCTCCCCACGTGCATGCTCTGACGACCTCACAGGGGGCTATGATTTGTGCTCCTGGCTTGGCCGTGCGCTCTGGCTCTGCCACCGACGCTCCCTCACCGACCTCTATCTCTGACGACATCGCCGGCTCGCGTGCTCTGAGCTCTCCCGGCGCTCCCTCGGTGACCTCGACCTCCCCTGGTGCTCCCTCTCCGACCTCAAGCTTTGACTGCCGCCATACCCCTTGGTATGTCCCAACCCTTTCTCCCTCCCTCTCACTCATCTCTATCTTTCTTTCTTTCTCCTATCTACTCATGAGATGAATAATGTTTGTGAATGAGAACTGGTGATTCAAAGTTTACTACCTTAGGTATTTTGTCGCTGTTTTTTGGACCTCGTATATCATTACAGGTTGAATAGACCAGTTAGAAAAAATAAGCTCTATATTATTGTTCTTCTAATAAATCCTATTTCAAATGGTTGTAGTAACTATTATCTACTATGTATGGATTTTTATTGACTTTGGGATAAGAGTGGCCATGCTCAGAAAGATTTAGTTTGATGAGCAAAAGGCGTAGTTTAAAAGATTCTTGTAGCCTAAGAATTTGATTTGGACAAATGTATTGTAAGGAATTGCAGATTTTATAGAATATTCACAAAATTAGACACACAATTTCTTATGAACTAATGCTTTGTTTGCTGCTTCATGAGAGCAAAAATTTATTTGGGCAAACAGTAAACAGTTCGTGAACTTATTTGGCCTCTACTAATGAATTCATTTGTGGTTCTGAAACATATAACGGTAACTGCTATCATGGAAACAATCCCATCTGATGTATAGACCACTGGATTTGTTGTACTTGGTTCTAGGGTGAATAATTGAACCTTTGTACAAGATACTAGGCAGATTATTGAATGATTAGCTTATTTGATATTTACAGAAGTGGATCCCTAATTACATTGGCTTAGAATATCCTTTTCAACCTGTCAGCCTGTTCGTTTGGCTGTGGCTTGTCATAAACGATCGTAAATTTTCAGCCAAAATAGTATTTTTCTCTCATACAAACCAGCCAGCAGTACTTCTTCACGAACCAGCCAACCGAACAGGCTGTAATGTCCATTCTTTCTGTTTGTGAATGAGAACTGGTGATTCAAAGTTTACTACCTTAGGTATTTTGTGGCTGTTTTTTGGACATAGTATGTCATTACAGGTTGAATAGACCAGTTAGAAAAAATAAGCTCTATATTATTGTTCTTCTAATAAATCCTATTTTAAATGGTTGTAGTAACTATTATCTACTATGTAAGGATTTTTAGTGATTTTGGGATAGGAGTGGCCATGCTCAGAAAGATTTAGTTTGATGAGCAAAAGGCATAGTTCAAAAGATTCTTGTAGCCTAAGAATTTGATTTGGACAAATGTATTCTAAGGAATTACAGATTTTATAGAATATTCACAAAATTAGACACATAATTTCTTATGAACTAATGTTTTGTTTGCTGCTTCATGAGAGCAAAAATTTATTTGGGCAAACAGTAAACAGTTTGTGAACTTATCCGTCCTGTTCGTTACATTTGTGTCCTGCTCATTCCATTCGAATCATGTTATCTCATAATCTGCTGTGTAATGTTTCTGTGTAATAGCAATAATGTAGGACCCTTATCTAGTATGATTTTAGCGTGATGCTGCAAAATTTATGGTTGTTACCTGAGCACAGTTGTTGGTCACTCTAGGCCTGAGTAGAGAGCTTTCCGAGTTGGGGAGTTTTAGGCCTTGAGGACCATTCTGTTCAAATGTGGTTCATCACTCTCTACTTTAGTTATAGTACCCCATATTTATGCGGAAACTGAGGGGTTGTGCATACAATTACAAAATGCTCCTAAACTAACAATAATATATTTGGGGTTATAATATTAGGAATTGCAGCACCTCGTGGGCAATATAGTCATATGTTTTCCTCTGTTTGGTTTAGCTGTGAGATGTGGAAAACTGCTGTGAACTATGGATTAAATCTTTGCTATTTTGTGTGCTTTTATATTATTCCTTGGTGTGGTTGCAAAATCTGCACAATTTTCTCTTTACGTATGGTTAGCTTGGTTAGGGATATACGAAAGTCGGTCTCAAAAATACTAGAAGGGGTCGCCCATGCTTTGCTTCTTTATTTCCCAGATGTTTCAATGAAGTATTTAATAGTTCTGGTTACATGCTAGATGTGGTTATAGGGAAAATATTTGTGCTCAGGGTATCCTCCTGCTGGCATGCTTGCATGAAGTTTTGGTACTGCTGACTATGCCTATATTATTGAGAAAGGCATGCTAGATTTTTTTCTAGCAGATTTTATAGATTATAAGAATCTAAATTCTTATGCAGCAGTCCTTTATACTGTGAGTTATGTGAGTCTTCTTGACGTGCAGGTTGATAGCAGTCCATTATCTTAATGATAGCTGCTGCTCTATGTTGAATAAGCAGTTGTTGCTTTTTTTGCCAAATCTCCCCTCTCCTCTCCTTTGTTTTGCCGATGATGAAATTATCCAAGTCCATACATTATATGGAATATGAGCCGATGATCAAGAACTTGTGAGGAACTTGGCATCATTACTAGCCGCCCCTACATTACCTTCTCATCTCTTCTCTGTTATGTTGTCTTGATACTCCAAGTTCATGATCAAATGATGATTGATATGTTTCTGATGCCTCTACTACTGCTACTACTCTTTTTTATATATTATCGTTTTATAGGACTACTTTGGTTTATAGACCTTTATGATTTCTTATACATTCTTGCGTACTTAAAGCACACTTTCTTGCATCTATTAGAACAAAAAGTGAAATAATGTCACGGACACCAGACAGTGCAACCTGATGCCCCGAGCATGACGAGCAACCAACCTATGAGGAGCAAGCACTAGAGGACTAGCTTATTCAGGAGCTGTTCGATAACGAGTTAGAAAGGATCTAGAAGTGATGCTTACTCAGGAACAGTGTGACAAGGAGGAAGGGGAAGCAGAAGGAAGAGCAGAAGAGGCTGTTGAAGGCAAAGAAGAAGAGGATGATGATGAGGAGGACTCAGAAGAGGGATATGTAAGTCCTGAGGATCCTTTTCCACGTGAAGCCAGAAGGAGGCCAACGGAGGAAGATTTGGACAATGATTTTGACCCAAACGAGGAGGTAGGGATAAAGCCTTAGCTTGAAAATTTTGCTAAAGCTTTGGTTGTGTTACCTCTGCTAACACTTTGACCTGTCGTATATATAGGTCCCTCCTGAAACTCAGAAAAGACGTCCGTGACATCTCATCGGACAAGATGGAGTAGAGGAAAGGAGAGCAGAGGCAACAACCATAGAGACGGACATTGAGGCCTATGCTCCACAACCTCAAGACACAACCACGAACATGACTACCAAGCCAAAGAGGAAATGAGGGGATAGAAAAGTAAACTAATATCCAGATAAGGCATGCTATGTGATAACGGAGGTCGGGCATCAGGGGAGATCCTTGAGCCGAAGAAATTCAGAGGATGATTCTATAATGCGATCGGAGCCCTAGTAAGAGATAAATTGAACCTAACAATCCCTAACTAAAAAGAGGTACCAGAGAAGAAAATGATGAACTATGGGATAAGTAGTTGAAGCTTAATTTTAGATTTCCGGAGGGTAAGCAAGAACTGGTAAAAAATGCTTTCAAGATCATGGAAGAGTCATTCTGATATTGGAGGTCAGAGCTCAACAAGAAGTATATCCAAAAGGGGTTAACTTCCTTCAATGAGTTTGGCAACATAACTCCTAGTCAATGGAAGAAGCTCGTGGCTCAGAAGACTTCATCAAAGGTATTGGAGCTTAGTGCCCGTAACACTGAGCTGGCGAAGAGGAACAAACACCACCATCATCTAGGCCCCGGTGGCTACTATGCCAAGGAAGAGCAATTTAGGAAGATGGACAAAGAGGCCATAGCTTCTAGGAATATCAATGTGAAGAATTTGAAGGTACGCTCAAGGAATTAGATATATACGAGGAGTAGAGAATCATTCGGCGGTAATCTTAAGTTTGATAAGCCAGAGACCCAAGAGACAATATCAAGGATACTAAAATATGCTGAAGACAAGGAAACGGGCTCATTCAATCATTCTAGAGAGAGGGACGAGCTTAGCCTTAGCTTAGAAAACAATGAGCACACAGGCCGCACTAGGGGGCTAGGAAAAAGGACGACCTAGAAGCACGAATTCGAAGAGGACAGGCACATGTACAAGAAACATGGCAGAGACCGGGAGGCTAATCTTGAGCTCCAAGTGAAGGCTCTAGTTGCGAAGGCATTGGAGGAGCAAGGACTGTCTACACTGTCTACGAAGCCACAGACATTAATGGCACTGCCAGAAGAACTGGCATTAGTTGGCAGCCCTCCGGAAGTTCCTAGCAGCCAAGGTTCCACTACAGCCATAACCCCCATCGATCGTATACGGGAACCAACTAGTTGCACCTTGGTGTTTCTCAGCGGTCGACAAAACATTGTGATGGAGGTGGCAACCGGTGTGGCACATCCTCCTGGTGGCTTGCACCATAATAATAAGATACCGTTGAACTACACTAGGGTCGAGGTGCATACCGTGAAGTCTGAGTTCATGTAGTGGAGGATAGACTACACAACTCCCGAGGGGCTGGTGTTACTCGGAGATGTAATGGGGCAGTTCATCCTCTGGCGCAAACGGGACATTATATTGACAGCTTCTTCGCCGCCTCCCCCTCTCTCAAATTTGGAGCGAGTTGTTGAGGATGGAGAGATATTTTCATCGTCTCGTGACAACCACATTCCTAAGATGCCACATTCTTCCTCGCCTCCTAGCGAGCATGTGCCTAATAAGCCACAACCTTTTCCAACTCATACCGAGCAAGTGCATGATAAGATGCCACAGTCTTCTCAACAAGCGTAGCTGATACATGAACAATGAGTGCCTTCTGAAGAAGGTGATGCAAAAGAAGATGAGGACGTATCTGAATGGGAACTTCGAAAGAAGCATCCAATCACCATAAGGCCAATTTACGTTCTAATAAAAGATGTCTCGTCGGTGCACAAGTGGTATGCCCATGACCAGTTCAAGTCTGAGAACCAAGTTAAAAAAAGTCCCAACACAGGCTTCTGAGGAGACCATCACTAGCAAATTCCACCAAACAGCAAAGAAGTATCAAAATATTGATGCCGTCAAATGGTTAAAGGATTGCCCAAAAACATATGAAAGAGGCCAGCCCTTCCTACCAAACCTGGACATCCAGCGCCTACCACTTGGAATGAGAAGGTTCTATGATTGATACTTGCGTGTTCTCCTAACGAGCATAGACCTCGTACAAGCATGCTTCCCCACCGTCACATTTAGAAGCCTAGCCGGGAAAATTATATTTGACTTCAATAACATGAAGACATGCTTTCACCTCGGAGCAATGGAAATGAATCTAATTCGCACATGGTGCCTGTAAGTCCTTGCCCTCCAGATATGATATGAATGTAATCTTTAGATTTTGTTGTAACTAACCCACGCCATGATTTGTAGAATGCAAGTGCACATTGTAAAATATATGTCAAGTGTGAAAGCTGGGTATATAGACCCTCAAGCTATAGCACAAATAAATTTTAATTACCCTAGACAGTGGAAACTGGATGTCAAAGAGCTAGCTGCTGGAAAGACCCTTTGGGAGAAAGAGGACATCCGTGCGAAGAAACTAAGACAAGAGTCCCTTAAGGTTTTAGCATACATTGCCCTGACTTTTAAAAATCTCCAACAGCACTCTACTATATGGCTACCATACAACTTCGAGTAAGTTCAACTCTATACTTAAAGCTTTGTTCGATATATTTTATTCGATGCAAAAGAGCTTATCTAGTTCTATGATTAAATTCATGCAGCAACCACTAGATTTGTATAGGCGTCGATGTCGGGAGGAGCATGACATGGGTCTTTGATTCAATAGATAGGGACCCGGTGACATATAAATACTTTATATTGATTCTCAAGACGTATGCATATCGATAATCTTCATTAGATTATATGTTTGTATACATACTTGTAACGTTCACTTTTAGATACTAACAAGTTGCATTTGCTAAAATAACTTGAATAGGGCATTCAGGTTCTATGTCAATGAACATCACGGAAGGCATGATCCAGTAAAGAAGAAAAGGCTGGCTATAAAAATATTATGTACGGTAAGTGTAACTTACTTTAGTACTCCATTACATGGCTGTCAAAAGCATTACTTAACATTTCCATATGCAAAACACACAGTGCCCCAAGCAGAAGTCTGGGAGTGTACATTGTGGATACTATGTATGTTCTATGATAAGTAACACTGGTGTCTACAGGAGACACCCCTTAAGGGTAAGTTTGAACCTCGCACGTGATATGAAATACTAAACCGAAACTTGTTCTCTTGTAGTGGAAAGAAGAGAAAGAAATGAAAAGAGACCCATACAAGGATGACCAACTCTTAAAGCTCGTCGGCGACCTTTGCAACTTCATATTGGACCAGATTGTACACGTCAAAGGCACCTACCATGACCGAGATTCTGACTTAGGTAGAAATCCTCAGTACCAACACCTTCATGAGACTGAAAGGTTAGCTCTAGACCAATGCATATGAAATTTGACATTGGTCTTATCTTGTAGGACGGTTTGGACTTGTGGAACGAATTAGACTTGTGAATTATGTCTATTTAATGAAGGATTATATATATTCTTGTGAATTGAACTTGTAATGGTAGTTTATATAATGCTCTTGTGCTTGTAGTCAGACTTGAATTATATATGGTCTGGTCAGATTTGAATTATATATATATATATATATATATATATATATATATATATATGTGTGTGTGTGTGTGTGTGTGTGTGTTCGGGTCGAATTTGAATTGTAAATTTGACTTTTTTTGCAGAAAAATGTACTGTAGGGGCGGTTCTAGACTGAACCGCCCCTACAAACAGGTATCATAGGGGCGGCTGGTACTACAGCCACCCCTACAAAATCGATTTGTTGGGACGGCTGATAACATCATCCGCCTCTACAAATCGATTTTTAAGAGCGGTCTGGGAACCGTCCCTATAAATGCATAATTTATAGAGACGGTATGGTAGGGGCGGCTGGCCAAGCCGCCTTTACAAAGCCTCACCAGCCGTCCCTACTAATCCTGTTTGTGGTAGTGACTGCTCCAGAGTTGACACGTGGAGCTTGATGGCGTTGTCCCACTGCTCCCTCTCAGACTCGATCTCGGAGAAGTGTCCCTCCCACCTCACATCGAAGTTGTTGAAGCGCTTGGGGATCTCATCAAATGCATGCTTGGTATTCGGATCCATGTCGCCACGGAATCTTCGGACGGGTAAAGTATAGGTGTGACGGCTCAAACTCCATGGTGTGAACGCCGAGGACCTGTGTCTCTGAAACCAGGTGTTAACAACTCCGACGAGGGGCTAGGAGGTAGAAGGGGATCAGTAGAGTTATTGGGTGGCGTACCTGAAAGTTTTCCTTGAGGAAGAAGAGTTAATTTGTGTCTTACATCCTTGAGTTCTCTCGTTTGCTTCCCTCTAATACTTAGGGCACGTTTAGTTCCGAAAATTTTTAGCTTTTGGCTACTGTAGCACTTTCGTTTGTATTTGGCAAAAATTGTCCAATTATGGACTATTTAGGCTTAAAAGATTTGTCTCGCCAATTACAGGCAAACTGTGCAATTAGTTATTCTTTTTACCTACATTTAATGCTTCATGCATGTGCCGCAAGATTTGATGTGACGAGAAATCTTGAAAATTTTTGGTTTTTGGGTGGGATCTAAACAGGGCCTTAGAGAACTAGCTACACAGGTTACAAGCACACTCAGGGCCGATACATCTTGGGTTTGTGAATTGGCAACGATTTTTCCTTCTGAACCGAGGGGTGTCGATGGGCCAGGCTGATGGATGTGGCGTGGCCGTGACAGCCAAATTCTTCTAACCATTATATAAAAAAGTTAAATATGCGGCTCGCTAAAAACTAAAGCCCCTAAATGTTCCTTTCGTTCTACCTTGTTAGAAGTGATTTAATTACCTCTCTGACCATGCCCCTGCAACTGAGCAACGTCATGTCGTTCAATGCAAGACACACAACAATTGTAGCGCTCTTTTTTTTACTTTCCTATAAGGGCTCCAATCAAGAGCCATGCCAAATCTCCATTCTTTTCCTCTCTGACCATCTCTGATGTGGGCCTAATTCGTCTCTCTCAACTTCCTATCAAATATGTTGGCCACATGATCACAAGATCGGTGATGGGAAGATAGAAGGGAGAGATATGACCATATGTAGATATAGAAACCACACAAAAAAAATAGCGCCTTTTGCATTGACTGATGTTTCGTTCTCTTTCCTTTTCTCTAGTCCACATTGAATCATTAAAAAGTACCAAATATGACCACCTGGTGCTTCTGTTATAAGCAGCCCAATAGTACAGAGTTGTTTTCCAGCTTTTTTTTTTCTCTTTCTTCTTGCTATTTTTTTTTTCTGGCGGAATATTCGTTCAAGTAGGTACACCGAACCATTACAGACCATAGACATTAGTTTGAAACATACTGTAATTTATACTAGGATGGTCATTTCCAAACCCCGTTGCACATTCATTTTTCAGTTCAAAAAGCAAAGGTTTCTCAAGGTTTATTGCTAAAGTGCTGATGCATGGGTCGTTGGTGCGTCCATGGTGATATATCACTACTGGAAACAAGGATTTCCCCGACGGCTCGAAACGACACGGAAATGCAAAATACCGACAGGAAAATTAGGATTTTAATTTTTCACCACCAGAAATAAAGCGACAAAAAAATAGAATTTGCCTGTCGGTTGTTACATTTCCCTGTCGGTACAGTCATTTCCTTGTCAGTATGACGCCAACAGGAAAAATTTGAGGACGTCGACAGGAAAATAAGGCCACATCAGGTTTAGATTTCTAGTCCTGTCGGAGTAAACCGACAGGGAAATTTGCAGCCACCGTCAGAAAAACACATAAACCAACAAAAATGCATTTATAACAATTTCACTTTTAATTTAGATCAATTATACAGTAGCGTTATTCATATAACACAATAAATGAGACAATCAGCTAGAAATATCATGTATTGGTTCAGATGGGACGGTGAAAGAATAGTAAGTACCAAGAAAAAAAATACCAGAAAGTACCATGTGGGACCAGTACCAAACCTGTAGGACCAGCATCTATTAGTTTTTAGGTAATTTTCAGATATTATTGAAAGTAAAGGGTAGTTCAGTAATTTCATCCGCTCCACCTCCGTGCAGCTACTCGTTCATCCCGTCGGTCCTTTTTTCCACAGCCGCTGCGCCGCACGACGCACACGGCTCGACCGAAGCTGGCAGGGGTGCACCATGTCCGCGCGTGGCGCCACAATAGCCTAGCCACCAACGCGACGTCGTCGCTCATCGCCTGCGCCATCACCGCGCTTGCCTTTGGGCTGGCCTACAAAGAGATCCACATCGGCGGCCATGGCTGGCCGAATGGGTGTGTACGTGTGCGGTCAAAGCTCCTCCAATTACTACTCTACCCTTCTCTCCATTAATTTAATTTTACAAATTTTCTTTTTCAAATTAATTGTTTGTCAAAATAAAAATAGAAAGTACCGAATAGTGCTAGTAGTATTTTCCATCCACCGAAACAAGCAAGTGTGCACTATATTGAATAGTTTGACTGACCAGAATGTGGCATTTCACTTTGTACTTCAACAATTATTCCTACTATAATCCTTTGAACCAGGTCCACGTTACAGGGGTTGTGCTCCCCATTCGCTAGTGTTCAAACCGGTGAACCAACCATTGTTGCTCATCAGCATTTGGTTATTAGTGTGTAAGAGGAGCTAACGTGGATGAATGATAAAAGCAAAAGTTGTTGGTTGTTACAGGTAAGACAGACAACAATGCTCCAAGTACTCAGCCTTTCCTTTTCATGCATATCTTCTTTTCAGTGCAGCAAAGCCACACACAACCTTTTGTATGCACGCACACAGTTCTATCAAAATATATCATATTAATTTGGAACAGTACAAAAGCCAGCAAGTTTGCACGCATGGGGTATCTACTTGCAAATTAAACGTATCACCTTTTGGCAGTAATACACAGCATATATTCCATCATATTTGGTACATATAGCAACAATCAATTTTTCTTCTGTTTAAAGTTGCATGCATGGCACCAATCGCCAAAGACATAAAGCGTTGAATTTGGGATCACTATGCGAATAAAAAGGGTGTAGAAAAGAGTGGAGTGCAGGCCATTTCCCAGCTTTTTGAGACCTAGTAGTAGCAACAAGGTGAGTGTGTGGATAATTAAAGTGTACTCATCAGGCTTAGCGGCTTGGGTCAAGCACCTCCCAGGTAGGTAACATGAAAATGTGCAAACGGATTTGAAATATATCTACATATAGGTGTGCTTTATGGTTATTGGCTTATTTATTTCGTGATAGTAGATATTGCTAATTTAGAAATAAATTTGAGGACATGTTTTATTTTATATTTTAATGATGCAAGTGGTATGTAATATAGATGCAATTTTAAAGGTACTCTGAAAGCTAAGGCGTCCACAATTGTCAAGCTAGCAAAGAAAATATTCGCTATGTCATCCATGGGGGCATTGGAATAAAATAAAGCATGAACTTCTGATAACAAATAATTGGAAACAGTTTTGATTGCAACAATGTGAACCAGTCAAGTGGTTCCCCAATCAAGTACTGGATACCCTGGAGCACGAGTTTTTCAAACCGTCGCCTTCGAAAACTCCAGCTAAACCTCATAGCTGCACGCTTCACCCTTTATAATCATCCAATCCAAATAGTAAAAAGAAAGAAGTTTTGAAGCGACAGTCGAGGAAAACCTACAAGCACATTTCCAGATTATCTGTGCAACATTCAAGGGGGAGGAGGAGATTGGGGTGAAATTAAATGTACAAGGAATTTTGCACAAGATTTTTCCCCTCTCCACAATCCAAAAGCTCACTCAAGCATGGGAGATGTTTTATGAAATTGTCAGCCAAGCACCTGACTTAGGACTAGTCCATAAGTGGACTGTTTAGACCCCCTACATGGTGCCGGGTACCAACTTATATATATATATAGGGTTGGATATATCTGGCCCTGTGCTACAAGAAAGGCCCGTTGCCTTCATCCTGTATCCACTTAGCCCAGTCTAACAGTTCATCCTGCATCCACTTAGCCCGGCCTGACAGTGAAGCTAAATTTAGGCAAATCCCTCTAGCCTGTATCCACACTCATGTAGGCATGCAGCCAACCAAACAGACTTCTCGCTCAACTTTATATAGCTCCACCCATACAGGATGAGTGCAACAGACCAACCAAACACACCCTTTGGGACAGAGAGAGTACCTATGTGTTGATTCCCCCCCCCCCCCCCCCTAAACTATGGGTAATTCCTCTGTCCCAAAATAGATGACTTTATACCATTCAAATTTTGTCCCAAAATGCTTGACCTTCTCACTTCCTAATGTAACACATTTTTTCCAGTACATCTCTATCTTTACCCCTTGAGGGGAAATTTGGTCTTCTAGTTTCAGCGTTGGTTTTCAGGAGAAATTCTAGTAAAACGTCATCTAATGTAGGACGGAGGGAGTAAGTATTATAGAACGAAATGAGTATACAATATTCCTCAAACAAACTCAGGAAAATGTCAGGTCTATTTGGATGCTGCCTTCCAAGCAACAATCTGGTGCTGCATGCCTTTGCCTGGCAAGTTTTTAGGGTGCTAAGCAAACCGGGTTCTCATTTCTAGATTTCAAGCCACAAAAGTGATCATATCATCCTATACTCTCTCTCCGTCCCATAAAAGGTGTCTCTCACTTCCCGAAACATCATACATTTTTATTTCTGACTAAATATATATAAGTAATGTTTACGGTACATAATTAGTATCATTAGATAAATTGTTGAATATATATTTTCATAATAAGTTTATTTGAATATACAAATATTGCTAATATTTTCTATAAACTTAGGTAATTTTAATAAAGTTTGAGTATGTGACAAATTAAAGCTCATGCATTTCGTTGATTGGTAGGGGAGTGGACTCCGAGACCGAGAGCGACCGATGCTGCAGTGCTGCTACTGCCGTACTCCTACTGCGTGTAGGAGTACCACCAGGTAGTAGTCTGGGCCGTAGGGAGAGAAGGGCTGTGTGGCCTGTGGCTGTAGGAGGGAGATTGGGATTGGATCACTGGATGGGCCTCGCCACGTCATCCAGACAGTTGGAATCTTCCCGCCTGGATCCCTAGGCCATGGCAATCAATCGCGTTTGCCGGACGTCACTCCCACATGTAGGCCCCGTGGGCTCCATTCACTTCCTGCGGCGCGGGCCCAGCCCGCGTATTGCGGACGGAGCTACCGGCAGACCCTAGCGGCCTAGGAGTAGCCCGGTAGCTGGAGTGCCAGACGCTAACGCTACCGGCCTTTTGTGAGACTCGAAGTTTTCTTTTTTTCTTGGGTTCTTGCGCTGATCCAGCTGATGTCCGTGTAAAGTAACGTGGTCGGCTGCTTTCATGTGATCGTGTTGGGATTTGAAGTTTGGGTTGATTTGTGCGTGAAGGTTTTGATCGAGTTTCTTATTTGAAGTTGGAGGTATAACTATCTGTGCATATATTCGACCTGTTCACTGGTTGGTTTCTAGGCTGGTTTGGGCTGGCTGGTGCTGGTTTATTGTGAGAGAAAAATACTGTTGACTGGCTGGTTTGGGCTGGCTGAAACCAATAAGCGAACATGCCGATTGATTCAAAGAAACGACGTATGCACTCTGCGCATGATTAGCCCATTGACCCAAACTAGCAAGAATTTGGTACTAGCGAGTTTCCATGTCGCTCCAGTTGAAGTGGTTATGCTATTTGAAGATTGTTATTATTACATATCACGATAATGATCGGGTGCGATTGCTATTGTCTTAGCCCCTACTTTTTAAATCACTAATATCTAAAAGTATCTTTAATTTGAAACTCATGTTGTTCTTCATCACTTAGAATGGTTACAATCATAATTCAGATCTCTTGTCAAGAAATGTGTCTTTTCGTCGGGTTGGACATAAAATCAGAGTATAAATAAATTCAGTATCACTATTAATTGGTAGTTGTAACGTTGTGGTATACCCTCTGTTCCAAAATACAGTTCACTTTGATTTTGTCTTAAATTAGACTTTTCAAATTTTAACCAAGTTTTTAGGAACATATTTGTACATCTATAGGTTTAAATATATACAATATCAAAACTTATTTCGTAGAAAATATAATGAAGCGTACTAATTTGATGTTTGCAGATGTTGGTGTATTTTTTATAAATTTAAATTTAGTTGAAGTTATAGGAAATTTGGCTTAGAATAATACCAAAGAGTGAAGTATAATTTGGAACTTAGGGGGTATTATTCACACGAATGGAGAGTGGTCCCGTTCTGTCTACAATTGTTAGTAACACATGAGTGTTATTTTAACCACTGCAATATTTAGGAACACATTCCTGTGTATTCCTAACATTGTTTTACTCACAGGATGGAACTCCACTCGCAAATCCGGAGACAATTTGTAGAGACGGAATTCTATATACAGTAAAAGAGAAGATAAAAAAAGGGACGGTAAAAGAGATTTAAGTATATTTTGAGTCAAAGGTATTGAGGCAAGGGGGAGGGTAATAATTAGCAGGCGGGGCAGTTGTCCCTGTGTTGTGGTCACCTTGTTGCACGAGCAATGGGGGGTGTTCCTTTTCGTTCGCATCGATTGCCTTTTTCCTTACCAAAATGCCGGCCGGCTGCTGCCACTTCATTTGAGATGGTCCAGAGAGTCCGATATTTTGGGTGCAGTGCAGGCCGGGGGGTCCTTCCGGACACATGTTGCCACGTAGGAGTACACCTGATAGTAGGTTAGCTCCCTCATCTGGCAAAGGTGGTGTGTGGACTTGCATGGTCCGGGGACGTCCGATGATCCAGCAGCTCATAAATTCAGGGGCCTATCCATCCACCCAACATGGCCGGCCGTACCCATCTGGCCATCAAGTCACTGTCCTCAAGCGATTTCTGGAATCTGGCTATATCTACCATACAACTTGCACGTTCTACACCCCTGCACACGTAGCGATCCATCGATATCGACATCGACGTCATCACTCGGCGCTACAGAAGACCATGCCGATCGCCAAGTGGTTCGTTATCCGGCCGCAGAACCTAGAGCCCGCCGGTAACTAGTACGTACGTACAGGCCGTCTCACGCGGACGCGAGGATACTCCTATCTGGATATGAGATGAGTACAGAACTGCACGGTCAGGGTGGGAGTCGTCAATCGTTATCGTTTGGCACCCTAGCTGCCGGCCGAAGTGACCGGGCGTCACGGGCCAGCCAAACAGGCCGGGTCGATCCGCGGGCCGGGGGTGGCACTGGCACAGGCAGCCACGAAGACAGCGAAAGAGACGTGACGAGAGCCCTCCCTTCCCGGCCGGGTGGCCCGGCCGGCCGGCGCGTCGCCAACTCGCCAAGCACCCCCACCGCCTCGATCGCCTTGTCTGGGTGGGAAGTGGGATCGATATCGCTCACGCCGCGCCACAGAACAGAATCCGTGTTGCCCAGGTGGCGTACGCCGCCCCACGATCCAGCGGCATGTGTGCGTGCCCGGCCGGGTGGGCCGGGGCTCTCTCCCACGGGCGGCGCCCGCGCGCGCAGGTGGTTGGCGCTGAGTCAACTGGATCGACCCACACACACCGGCCGGTGATGATCCCCACACCACTCGCCGATGGCGGGCGCAGCGCAGCAGCGCGTGCCTCCGATCCGGCGACGAGGGCAGGCAGGCAGGCAAGCGCACGGGTCTTTGTTGCCCCGCCGGGCGCACCCGGCCGGATCAGTGCCGGACGGGCCACCCCACCTGGGCGCTTTCCAACAGTTGTTGGACCTGAACGAACGCGATCGCCCGCACTGAGCACTTGCTTGACCGGGAGATCGACGAGGCCTGCCCCGTGCCCCCAGCGACCTCCCCCGCGCCCGCGTGGACGGTGCCGTACGCGCCCGCGCAGCACCAGGTTGTGGCGCGCGGCGCTTAGCTAAGCTTGCTTGTACGCGGCGGCTTCCTGTGGTCCTGTTTCGTTCGGCCCGAACCTATTTGGCTATTTTCCGTGTCAGGACCGTGGTTCCTGCCTCAGCTCGTGCGTGCTTTTGCTACTTGTAAACGTAACACAAGCTTTGCTCTAAAAAAAAGAAAGAGAAAAGTCCGAAAAGATATGATTCCTCTCGGTCTCGGGCGCCGTGCTTGGTGCAGGCGTGCATGATGCACGTCCCCAGTTTAAGTTTGTTGCGCCCACCTAACATTGTGCTTAATTACAACATGTTTGTTGGCTGTGCTAGCTCCTACATTAGAGCATGCTCCAATAGTTGCCGAAACCGGGCTGACATTATGTGTACTGTTCCTTTTCATCGTGTACTCTAGCAGTTTGTATATATATAATAAAGTACGCGTCGTTTTTTGGTCACCGAGATCCGAGAAGCGGTAACCGTACGTGCGCGCGCGCTGCCAATGACAATTGACAACAACCAAACAGATCCATGTGGTTCCCTGCATCGTCTCTTAACTGCATGCAGATGCGCCACATCAGGCCATCACATGTACTCCGTATAATGTATCTTTCTTTCTCGTCACTCGTCAGGAAGCAACTCCAACTGTGGACGAGCTAGCCATATATACGGGTACGGCCATATCATAATACATACCTTGATTTATTTAAATAATTGCACTATTAAAAAAAATACTCCCTTCGTTTCATTTTATCTGGCGCAAGAGTTAGAATGACACGGTCTCCTAGATTACACTTTGACCATTCATTTGCTTTATATTATATTATTTATGCTTATAAATTTATAATATTAGATAGTATAATTCCTTACAAATCTAATTATATAAAGTTTATATTATAATAGTTAAATATTATTAGCCTAATTATTGGTCAAAGTTTTTTAAAGTTTGAACCTTGATATGTGTATGCGCCAGATAAAATGAAACGGAGGTAGTAGCATCTAATCTTTAAATAATAGGAGTATACATAAATATCATCTAATCTTGATGATGGGCTAGGCGTCCGGGTGCTTCTAGATTCCTGCTTTTTATATATGCATGTATAAAAAGGAAAAGCATGATACTTTTTTGTAGAAACGAAAAGCATGATACCTGGGCTTGAACGAATGCAGGAGTCCAGAAGTGCTATATATAGCTCACACAGATTCTGGGCTAGCTAGGTGTGGTGCCACGTGAATATGCGCATACGGTACTAGCAAAAGTATGTATCACACCGCAGCACGCAGCTATGCACGCATCCTAGCATGTTTGGTTTGAGAAATAACTACATTCTAAATGAGGTGGTGGATTAATTAGTATTGGCTTATGAGAAATAAAGTAAGCTTATTCTATTTCGCAAACCAAACCAAAAAAAGGAGAGCCAAAAGATGATAGACTAGGTTTTTTTTTCTTTTTTTTTCTCGAATACGTAAAAGATTTGCGTATCATTGTAATTAAGAAGAAGAGAGGTTTAACCATACACACGACACGCTTCTAATGAGCGCCCTACGAGGTCTTACAGTTTGACTGGACCTTCCTAGCAGACTGTTTGAAAGATGATAGACTAGGTCATTCCTCAAACCAAACACATGTTGTTAGTGTACCAAAACATGCATGCTCACATATCAATGGGAAGAATATGAAACCTCTAACGACTCTCCGTTCCAAAAAGAAAAGGCAATTCTAAGTTTGAAAGTAAAAAAAAATAGTTTGTTCAAATTTATAGAAAAATAATATCAATATTGACAATATCGTTGTCTCTAAATAGGAGGTTTGCTATGAAAATATATTTCGTAACTAATCAACTGATATTAATTTGGTGCCATAAATATTAGTAGTTTTTTTATATAAATTGGTTAAACTTTAAATTATTTGATTTTTGAGAAGTGAGAATTCTATTTCTTAGGACGGGGAAGTATACGCTAGTTTTTTTTCAGCTACTAACAACGCCATGTGTTGGCGCCTGTTGCTATCAATTCAGAGGCCCCACGTGTCTGGTAGGATATCTTGTGGATGTGATCCTGATGTGGTGGGTGCCATAGACAACCCGACCGGTGTGCTCACATCACTCTGAAGCTCACCATCGGTTGGACGGTTTAAACGAACTTGAAATTGGCTTGAGCTCTGCGTTTGAATAATCCCGCCCATGCATGCGCGTGAATGCATGCATGAATCTATCAAAAAAAAGAGTTTCCTGAATCTAATTATTTGAACAGTTTAGCTAAACTTATCGGATCCTCTAACTCTGTATATAAATGCATGTACTCCAGTCCGTGTCAAGCTTTGGAAGTTCTACGTACTGCTTCTTCATGATTATCAGTTACGTTCTTGGGTCACTTTCGCCCTGATTTTCATCAGTAAATTAAACGTACTGGCCGTCTGGCCTATCCGCCTATATGGTTGGATGGTAAAGAAACGCCATTGCACGCTTTTTAAGTTTTTATCCACCAAGACTTAAAACTCGATCCTGGATGATTTTTTTTTTAAATGAACAAAGAGAGATCAGAGATGCTATTATATTGCAGATAGCAGGTTTCGCACTCTTAACCGTTGTAAAAGCGATAAAGGAGTGACTGATTGATCCCATATAAACGTAAAAAAAATACAATATATTTGTGGAAGTGATATTTATACTTACTAACACGACAGTTTGAACGTGTCATTCTTGCATGGAGCCGATTTATACACATACCAATCGATGAATGTGAAATGTCAATTATATATTCCTAATCGGGAGCAATGCACATTGCCTTTCTCTTTGATAAAATTATAATTTATAAAAATGTGTTTTGGTTCCTGGAGATTTCCACCAGAATAAGCTTATGCTAGAGTTTCGTGTAATTCACTCTTTATCCAAACACAAGCTCATGATGGTTAGCACTATGAGATATTATTATGGCCACACACAGTTGGCAGTGATATCGACATGCCACCTTATTAATAATCCATATATAAAATTGAAAAAGGTATAGGAAAGGAGTAAATAATAAACGGGATAGCAAAAAAAATTAAGAAATACTATACTAGTAGAACTGTACAAGGGAGGTAAAGCCGTAAAGGAGGAGCAGCAATAATAATTACGTTACGGACTGAATAACGCGTGCATGCAGAGGAATCCCTGATACGGCTGCGTGTGTGCTGACCCGCCTGACCCAAGCAAATTGTGTGTCGCTGTATGCATGCATGCATGGTTTCAAACACTGACTACCACTAAAATTCGCCATGCATGCAGGCATGCATGGCACAATTTATTGCATGCATGCGATTGGTTCGTGCATATTGTACATTAAAATCTTGCAGTAAAAAGACCTCTTCTATTCCTTAGAGCAATAAATTGCATCCCTGAGGGCTGTCCCAATGAAAGAAACTGTAGTTTCTATAACATAGGATACCGCACAAAAAAAGTACTGCTTTCCAACCCATGGTTTCTATGAGTAATAATTATGTTCTCTTTCTCTCTCCCAACTCGATCTTCTTCCTCCGATGGGAGTGCGACACGAGCTCCCTAGAAACTGATGGTTTCTCCCCCAATGGCGATTTCATGATTTCTTGATGCATTGGGTCAAGAGTAGACCTGATTTCTTCATGAAGAAACCATTTCTATGATTTTTGCTCTCTTTCTTTATTAATTACGTTGCCATGTCAGCGTTTTGCCTATGTAGCAAGTCATTTAATAAGGATAGAAACCATCATCAATGCACCATTGGGACTGCCCTGAGGACGTTGTCTAGCTCTACGATACAGACTGCTGCCTCCGGTATATCTTTGGCCAATATCTAGTTACAGTTTCAAAATTTTAACCATCAATAGCTTTCAAAGTATCTAGATTGAAAACATAAAATCGTATCCGTATGTTCCAGTTAATAAAAGTTATAATCACATACAATTATATGATATTGTAGCTAGCAACAGATTCAATAAAAGTCAGTGATTGAAAATTGCACCTCATTCTGCTCGGATATGTCTCACCTTACCTACACCAACCTGAATTTTTTTGGGTCCAAATTATCACCCAACCGACCAAACACATGTTAGGAATTTAGGCATTTTCATATTAAATTTAATCTAGAAAATCCATAGCAAATTGGTGACAACATGTATGTGCACGAATGTGATATTACTACTTGCACTATTAGCTGATATGAACATGAACGACATACAGATCATAGCGGAAAAGATATTGAATTTAACAAATTCAATAATAGAATTATACTCGGCAGAGGGACCCATGCTCAAGGCACCGGTGGCGCCACGCGCACTAGTTGACATAGTGCGTTGCTCGATTTCGCGGAAAACAGTTGATGTAGGACGATGTTCGCAGTGCAGTCCCTTGAACATCCTCCGGAAAGTAGACGATCCGAGGAAGAAGAAGAAGACGTTGGCAGTCACCAGGAAGAAGCGAGCAGTCGCGAAGACGCTCTCCAAAAACCTGATTGCCCGCACACCCGAGCAGGTGTCACAGATGCAGACGGCAGTTCCGGAGGCCTGCTCTCCCAACTCTCCATGCACATAGAGGATCGGGACGAGGAAGCAACACAGTAGTGAGAAGTGAAAAACACTAATTGACTATCTTAGGATTTTCCAAACTAGAAACTTCCAATGATAGTTCTATTGTTGTTGTGTTTTTTCCTAGGAGGATTGGTACACACACATATATATATATACACACACACCTCCACATCAACTAGCAATATGGTACTAACTGACGTTGCACCTTCCAACTCTACTCATGGGCTTAAACAATAAAGTCCATTAAAGAACACAAATATTGGGACTTTGCGATTTATTAGAATTTCTTTATATGGATTTAGGGAATTTTATCCATGTAAATTCTAACAGCACACACTCGCAGCCCACGATTTCTGATCTCTGGCAAGATCCGATCTTGTCTTCTCCTCCATACTCGATGAGTATGTTGCCCAACTTCTTCAACACTGGTGTAGGAAACGGTCCAATAGGCATTTGTGGTGGTTCAAGGGGACGATTAAATGCAAGATGGCAGACTAATTTAAAGGGAGAAGGCCAACACGCTGGAGGAGCGTGGAGGTGATCGATCAGTGGGCAGTGCTGCGAGGGCGCTTCTGGCCAGGAAACAGAGAGGTTGGTTAGTGGCAGCGGCAATTCGACAGTGGCAAATTGGAGATGGGTTAGCGTGATGGTGGGAAATAATGGGAGCCAACTCTCGCTAATATATGAGGATCACAGACGTATATATGTGTTGAACAGCGGAAGCAGGGACAACGATGCAATCCGAGACGTCGATCAGGAGCAATACGAAGAAGGAAAAAGAGACACTGGTCCAGTGTCCTGCTAGGCTTATTGGAGCTAGCGCTGGTTACAAGCGAGTGGTGAGATCCAAAATGCAACATCTTTTGTTCAACACCATTCCGGCGTTCCTCTCGTAGCACTCTCTGTTTGTCATTAAAAAGTGGGCACTCTCTGTTTCCCACTCTGTTCGTACGCGGGCCTCTTAGTTAATCCAACACAGTGCAAATCTGATGCATGCATGCATGCCATCCCTACGCGACCTGACATCGATCTTCAATTCAGTTTATAGGCAACATGTGACTAGGTTTTTTCAAGTAGACATGCCTTGTGGGCTAGGCTGTAGTTGCTCGGATCACTGGACGTCCCTACAGATCTGTGGTTGCCCCCAGTCCCCAGAGCGCGTTAAGAGGTCCAGTTCCTCCGTGCGCACGGGTCGAGTGCGGATTACCACAAGGCACAGGCAGAGAACACCACCACCTGCGTCACGGGCACACCAGCAGAAACGCACTAAAACAATCCACGACTGTGCTGCTACGCATGCATGGTGGTCTGAGCCTCTGCCACCAGAAAGAGGCCGTGAGATAGACCACACTAGCACTCGCGGCTCATGCTGGTGCTGGCCCACGTAAAAACGGGGGCGGGCCGGGTTTGGATTTAATCGTGGGCTGTAAAATATCGAGCCAGAGGGGCCCAGACTAGTATAGGGAGGCAAAACGGGCAGAGCTGGCCGATGACATGTGCAGGGCTGCCACAGCAGCCATCTGCTGGTGTCTGGACAGTCCCAATTGGACTGGCCGCCCGGTTCAGGGCTCACGGGTCCCCCTCGCTGCCCGATGATACACACCTGCAGCCGTTGGCTCTGCAGCAGTTACCACCACCATGCTTATCCGTCGTATGTGCACGTAGTACGTACGCACAGTACATAACAACAGTAGTGTGTATAGTGTGGCAGTGGCTGGCCTGGCCCCGCCGCCCGCGTACTACAGCGTACCAGTTCCAGGGCCTCCTGATGAGGACCCGGCCCAGCGCTGGAGCTCCGGCCGCATTGGTCCCAGCCCGGCAGCTCTGGGCGCGGCTAGCGAGTGACCTCGGTTGCAGACTGCATGGCCGAGTGGGCGCGCGCATGCGGCCGCATGCAGCTGGCGGTCCAGCAGCAGCCAGCAGCCCGGTACGGTGCATGTTTGTCAGCTCATCAGTTCTGTTCTGCATGCTCCTCTGCTGCCGCCGCTGCTCGATTGGTGCGCGCTCGTGCAGCGCATGCATGCAACTCGCTGGCGCAGCCGCTGGCAGGGCCGTACTACGCCGCATGACCATTCGCCCATCATCCGTTGCCCGGAATTCCAGGCTCCAGAGAGGGCTCAGCTGGGCTCAGGCTAGCCATATCCCGCTGGATCATGCGTGGCTATGCCTATGCGTTCTGATAGTACGGTATCCAGCGACCAGCGGTCGCCGGCCGGCCGGCCGCGAACGCGCCATGTCCCGCGCGGAGCCGGGGGCCTGGCCGGCGTTCGGGTCGCGGGGATGCGTGCGGGGAGCTTCACGTACGTCGTACTTGCCCGATCAAGTAACCTCCTCTTTCCGATATTTGATTCACTTATGGACCAATCCAAATTCCAATCAGCAGCTTTCGTGGACGTACGCTTCCCAATGGCTCGTGACAATACGCGAAGTAGTAGTACGTTCGAATGGTCCCGTTTGACGCAGTTTCAGCAACACCTTGGTGAACTATTCTGAACTGTTTTTTTGTCAGGCTATTTTTTTAAAACAGCTTTACTCATGAAACTCCTTAAATCATGCTCTTGCATGGAAATAAGTGGAATGAAGCTGAAAATATTAGTTTTTCATAGATTCGTCTTAACTTACTGGCCCATTGTGTACGGATGCCAGATTTGCCCACGCGCGGACTCAGCTGCTGGGGCACAGGCGCCATTGCTGTCAAGGTGCGGCCGTGGCCGTCGGGTCTCGTGGTGTCCGGGACAGACGTCGGGGCGCGGCCGCCGGGGTTGCGCGGTGTCCGTGGCATGGCTGTTGGGGCGCGCAGGATGCAACGCGGGCGGCTGGGAGACGCGGCCGTGAGAGGCATGGCAGGCTGCTGGGCTTGTGGGCGTGTGCGTCGGGAACAAATACCATGTGAAGAAGATGAGGAAAAATAGAGAAGAAAAGAAAATCTAAGGGTGCTATTATTGTAATTTTTCCCCATCATGTGAAGCTTTTGCCAAACAGGGTCACGAAAACAGCTTAGTTGTTTTACCAGTAAATTAAGTTGCTCGATGAGCTAAAATAAAAAAAACAGTTTCACTAGTGAAGCTGAACTCTGCCAAACGGAAATATATCTGCAGACAATATAGACATAGTAGTAGTATATACGAAGGCAATACGTACGTGGCTCATATAAAACTCAATCTCTACTTAATATTCCAATAATGACAACGCCCGTATATATATGGACCTTCCCACGATCTATCGATCATCTATGCACTATGCATGGTTCACCGTTCACGTGCAAGCTAGTAGAGCACTGCGCGATATATGGACGCGTAGTACGATGGCTTATGATGCGCTTGAGAAGGCACTGCGCACTGTGGCGGTCCGTGCTACTAGTGTGCTTATTGAAACAGCGACAGCAGCAGATGCAGATCGTGCCGCGCGAAGGGCCGCGTGCAGGCCAAGGACGGCGGCGGGCGCGGGAACCGCAGCGTCCAGCGAGGCATCCTCTCCATCACTTGTTCAATCTCGGCACCAACGGTCCTGCTCAGATACTCAGATAGTCCACCATCACTTTCGACCGCTGCTACAAGGTCACCGCTCGGATCCACAATTGCTGCATGCACCATATTAAACGGATCAAGCATGTGTTGGCACATAACATTGGTCGTACCAACAAAAGCGACGACGGTACAGAAAGGACATGCTCAAAATTAGGGATAAATGGGACCAAAAATAGGAGACAAGCGTTTATAACGATAGAAGAGAGCTGGAATACGCTCTCATGTATAATGGTCAATGGGGTCAAAGCCACACCACACGTACAGCCACTCTTAACCAAGTATAGGATATTATCAATTTGGTTTAACTCATTCAAATCTTGTAATGAATATTTTGATTCCTAAATAATCTCAAGGGAAAAAAATTAACTAAAACTTTTTAGATTCACTGTTGTGTTAAGTTTTTTTTAGAGACGGTCAAACGTCAATTTTATAGAGGTCTAGGCAGCCGCCCTTGTTGGTAGGTCTATGAAAACTAGTATTAGAAGAGGCAGAGGTAGAAGGAAAGCCCGCAATATGAAATGATATTTTTAAGAGATCAATCTCTCTTATAATGCCCGCCTCTAGAAATAAAAAACAAAAAATTGAACCCCTTCCTACTGCTCTGGCTTGTGATCTTGCCCGGCTAGAGCAACCTTTAGGGGTCATTCACAGCTTCCTAAAGAGAGATACAGAGATGTAGTGTCTGAGCAGTTCGCACTAGCACCCAAGGAAACTAAGAATCACCTTAGAGGTATAGGTTGGCACTCAAGAAATATGCATTTCCTTAAGATTTTCTACAACTTCCTAAGGTAATGATATTTGTCGGGTTCATAAACCCGGGGTCCCTCGGGGACCGGCTTCCCAAACAAAGGCTCGGCCCAAACTGACAACGCACAACTCATGGGCCGGCCCAAGTATCGGAACGACGGGCCAGAACGGCGATCCGATCACCGACCGGAAGGCCCGACCGAGGAGGAACGGCACCTACTTTCCGACTCTGGCCCACCTCTCCGAACGGAGCGCTCACTTCGGCCTCCAGTCACCGCCGGATGGCCTCTCCGACCGGAAGGCCTGGCCGAAGCACCACTTTTGACTCCGACCCCGCGTCTCCAACCGGGGGACGCAAAAACCCTGCTCGCTGCTCCTCTGCGACTGGCACGACCAGAGCCGACTGGGACTAACCGGCCGGGGACGCTTGCTCGGAAAAGATCAGGCAACGGATAGAGAAAGCAGGGCAAGGCGCACAAGTCAAACCACGATACCAGGGACCATACCCTGTACACCTATGGAAACAGTACTCTGCAACCACCCTGACGCAAACAGTGTTGTAGGCGCCTATATTTCCCCTACAGTATCGTGGGCGCCATTAAACTCCCATACGGTAAGGCTCCCCCCATATGCCTCTGGGCATCGACAGTGTTGTAGGCGCCGGGATTTACCGTACCGAGTGCACATGGTGAAACTCCTCACATGCCTCTAGGCATCAATAGTATATGCAGGTACCGACATCTGCCATACCCAAACAAAGACGACGGAACCTCCCATGTGCATCTGACATCCAACAGTGTTGTGGGCGCCTACCATCATCCTGTATCCGTCGGTGTGGGCAACAAGGCTTAGAAGCATTCGTACTCTCTCCCTCTCACTTGTAAGGCCACCCCCTTCATCTATAAAGGGGATGCGCTCCCTCCAACATAGCTCAACCCTTTTAGATTCAAGTTGATACAAGTTAATCCAGACCGATCAAGTTCACTAGCTCACAACCACAGAACCGCCAGGTTCGGACCTTAGGCACACGCTTGAACACTTAGCCCATAGCGGAGCTCCTGTCGCTCTAGGCCCTTCTGACCGAAGCCACCGGACCTCTTGTACACCTCATCTTTCTCCTTCTCGTTTGTAACCCCACTGCAGACTTTGAGCACCTGGGCTCAGGAATAAAGTCACCTACCGACTCAAACTGGACATAGGGCACGTTGCCTGAACCAGTATAAACCATGTATCATTGAGTGCTAGGCCACCTCCGATCACAACGTACGGCAAAACTACAAATATTTACGTGTTGGTTACTTTCTGCGTCGACAGTTGGTGCCGTCCGTGGGGAGGACGTTGTACGTTCAACACTTTTTGGTCATCGGATGGCCCACTTTTACGCCACCCTCACCGTGGCGGGCTCAGGCGATACGGTTCGCTTCGGCTCGCTCGAGTTTCCCGCTTCCCCACCGGTTGGGATGCGAGTTCCACCCGTCTTCGAGCCATCCCATGCCTTCCTCTTCGGAAGCCTAGACTTTGTCGCCGATCGGCTCGGCGTACTACACCTCCGCGAGGAGGCTCACGTCCCGGCACCCATCGGAGGGGTGCCCTCCATCAACTCCAGGACGCACGACTTTAACGACGCGGCATCTGCGCTTCTTTCCGAGCAAACTCTCTGCTCAAACCCCGTTGTGAGTAACGTACATGCTGTTATTTACTTACTATTCTCTATCTTCTGCCAATTACCTATAGGAACCCTGTTGTCCCCGACGCGACCGCCATATGACCGTTTCCCCTATGGCCTTGCGTCTTCCGCAGATGCATATGCCCAGGGGCTTTGAAGGATGCCAGCGCCGCCCCCTCTCACATTTGAATTCGTGGGAATGGCGAGCTATGCTCCCACCTATTTCCTCGACCTCATGGATGACGATGGCGAGAGTGATGGCTCCAGCATCGGCGACATGGTGCCTAGCCACCGTCCATCCCGGGAGTGCACCATGGCGGATGCTCCGGGACACCCACTGGCAGAAGCAGAGTCCTCATAGACTCACACCTCACCGGACTCTCATGCGGAGACCCCCGAGCTCACACGGGAGCACGGTGAGGCCCTACGACAACAGTGGCTGCATCAGCCATCGACTGCGCCAGCGCGCTCGACACACCACACTGCACCCCGTGTGCATAGACCGGCGAGCGGCGCCCGGGGTCGCGCCCGTTAGGTTCAGCACAACACCATGGACAGGGGGACCAATCCCCTATAGTTCGCTCGGGCCAATTAGAACATCGTCACCACGGCAATGCTTCTGCGCGGCCTGTCCGAGCTGAACGACCCTCATGAACAGGCGATCCATCGAAACCTCCGGGCACTAGTGGAGACCGCCGCCGTGCAATAAGCGGAGAGCTCCATATCACGACGCCAACTTGCAACCTCACTCTCCACCAGGGAATAGGGACACAACAGATGGGTCGCTCCACCCGATTGTAATACCCTAGGTGTTTGGCTTCCACATAATTGCATGTCATTTCATAAACATATGCATCATCTATGTCATCATGCCATTGTCACTGAAACAAGCATATGCAACATTCGCATAT
Organism: Miscanthus floridulus; assembly: GCF_019320115.1. NCBI lineage: Eukaryota > Viridiplantae > Streptophyta > Magnoliopsida > Poales > Poaceae > Miscanthus > Miscanthus floridulus. The sequence goes on along the minus strand of NC_089586.1, from coordinate 120,132,745 downwards.
TCTGTTTGTTCGTACTTTATTGCTTATGAATGGTGGTAGTGCAACATGTGAATGCAACATGGATTTCTCATACCTTGAAACATGGCAACATGGTAGTAATGTGGCATGTATAAAAGAACAACAAATTCATGTAACATGTGAAACATTGCATTGCAACAATTGGGTGAAATGCTTGTTTTGTTGTTGCATCACATGTGATCATTTGGATTGGTGTAACAATTGTGTAAAGTGGTTGATCATGGTCTAATACACCTTAACTACACTTAGGGTAATTGTTTGGACATTGTTCATGTAGATCAAAATGACAAAATTGCCCTTTAGGAGAGGTTTGACTTGAATTGACCCCTAGAGTGGCACTGTTTGACTGATTCAAAAGTCCAACTTAGGAATCTTGCATGGCTGTACACTCTTTACCAAAGTTGTAGCCAATTTATCAAGGAACAAAAGTTGTTTTATGATCATCTCATGAAAATGGCTAGAACATGCTCAAACATGGCCCACAAGTCATTTTTCCCTGCTGAGTCTCACTGAAAAATTTGCCTAAGTCATTGATGCCATTTTCAGTTGATTGAGCCATCTTTGGCTTGATGTAACTGCTGATCCATGGCGAATTAGGGGATGGTCCTTGAAAATAAGTTGTAGATGGATGGTAGGCCTACATTTTTCATGTATACTGTTTTTTCTATAGATCGATGGATTAGCCGTGTTGACGCGTCGAATACATGCTGTCAGTCATCACCATCGAGCTCTGAATCGTGTTTTCATAAAACGTTTCAGAAAACCGTCAGGCTCGCCATGGCCGACCGGCTCAGGAGGTGATTGCCGCGTGGAGTTCATGCGCTGCCGAGGTCTCCACGTCACGCGTCCGTGCTCCAGAAGAGGGCCAGTGCCTGCCCGAACACACCGCCTGCCCCATTCGTTTCCCTCTCGCCCTCACCACGCGCAGCACCGAGCCGTAGCCGCTCGCCATTGCTGGCCGAGCCTCCACCATCACCTCACTCACGCGCCACTGCAAAAACGCTGCCACCGGCCAGCTCCTAGCTCCGCCGCGACCTCCTCTTGCTCATCGTCGTCTCCATGCAGTCAGTCAACCTCTGGTGAGGCCGCATTCGGCATTCCCGCGCCGTCGCAACCTCATCGGCGGTGAGCCCGCCGTGGCCAACCACCCCCGGGGCTCTCTCCCTCCTTTCTCTCATGTCCCTCATTGTCTTTGCGAACTCCTGATGCTCACGCCAGTCTTAGATCAGACCGCCATGGCCGGAGTTGGCCGGCGTACCTTGCGCAGCGCCGCCGCAAGCACCATTGCCGACGGCGACCTCCTCCTCTGTAGCTAGGGAGCCCGTTTTCTACTCCCATCGGCGCGGGGCAGTGTGCTGAGCATGTTGGTGCCACCCCCTTCGCCGGAATCCTCGCCATCGTCGAGCGGTGGCCGGTCAACGACCTCCCCTGTTTTGGCTGCGACTGGCCGATGGGTCCATTGACCCCGCGGGACCCGCCTGTCAATGGCTCATACAGTTTTAGATTTGAGTTTAAATGCAGATTTTTATGCTATTTTGTGATTTTTGTATCTCCTCAGTGGTAGATCCAAATGGAGTGAGGTAAATTTTGGTAGAGTCACAATGAAGTGTAGTATTTAAGAAAAATAGGACATGAGCACATGTTGTATAAATTTTGGATGAATTAAATAGGAACTTAAAATGTGTTTTTAAATGCATGCAAACTTGTTTAAATTATATCTTGAGTTTCTGTGATCCAAAAATTATGAAATTTTGTGGGTAAGCTATTCTTGCTTAGTAGAAGCTCTGGTAAAAATTTGAGAGTCATTGCATGTATGGTTTTTGAGTTATAGATTTTTATTTTACCAATGGTTGATACTTGTGTGAATTTTCATAAATTAACTAGGAATCCTATGACCCTGAAATTTGGTGGGTAGCATCCTAGTACCTTAAGTATGCTAGGAAAATATGAAATATGTTGCTTGACACTTTTCACTAAGGTTTCCTATTTTTGCCATTTTAAGCCTTTATGCCTTGTCATTTTTGTGTAGGATGAGATACTTGTTCAATTGATGTGAAATTTATGTAGTAGCCTATTGGAGACATGTATAAGCTACTGTAATTTTTGTGGAATTTTAGGTACACTTTGGATATGTGTTTATTATTTAACCTAAGTATCTAAATAATTTATTAAAGGCATGAGAATAATTTAGTTAGGAATGGGCACTATATTTTCTAGTGTTCCTCTAGTATGTGCAACAAGTTGGTAAGCTTGGTTTGGTCAAATTAGGCTTTTGCATCATCGGTAAATAAATAAGTTAGTAACCCTGCCATTCTGGACAAATTCTAGGTTTACTGGAATTCGATTTGGTTAACGTAAGTATCATGCTGTGATGTTTACAATTGTTTTGTAGAGAATTTCATAAGCTTTCCAGAATGTCCTAATACACGTCATTTGGAATTGTAGAACTCTGGTTGTGATTGAATTAAGGGACTACTTGTATGCATACGAAGCTTTAAATGTTAAATTATGTATACCTTTACTATTTCTAAGTTTGTGGTAATGTTCCTAGGTGTTAGGCCTTTAACTGAAGATGAACATCTTTATCTTAGGTTATGCAAGTTAGGTAAGTTGATCTTGTTCTTCAAGTTAAGATTAGGTACATGTTTTAAAGTGATTTGAATAGAGCTATTCTTAATCGGTAAACGAGTGTCCAGTGATGTTTCGTTAAACACTTACTATGATTCATTCATCATGAGCATCATGTCATTCCTTATACATCCATGATATTTATCTTGTGCATCGGCATGCAATAGGTGTTTCGGAGGGAGTTACGCTTCTGGAATTCGAGCCAGTACTTCCGGAGGAGCAGCAGCAAGCTCAGGAGCAGGAGGTGCAGGCCCCCGAAGGAGTCAACAAAGAAGTTCTTGAGTGCCCCGATCACCAACCTTCATCTTTTCTGAAAGGCAAGCCCCGGAGCATTCTAAGACTCCTATGTTTTAAAAATGGTTACTTTGAGTATCTTTATTTATTGATGCATTAAGTGATAGGAATTGGATGCGAACACTTCTTGCATATATATCTATTCCTTGGCCAGTATAAGTACCATGAATCCTAATTAGGTCCAGGAGCGAATCAAAGCTTAGCCATGCTTAGACCGGTAAGAGTCAGGTGATTTCCTGTCACCTGCATATTAGGAAAATGTCTGGTCACGGTTGGCTATAATTGCTATCGTGGAGAATAACCATGTGTTAATAATGAATTGTGACCGGGCGGGAGGTCAATAGAGAAGCAACAAGGCAAGGAGGTCTTGGTTGTGGATCTATCCCCGTCTGTATCAGTTAAGGACCGATTCGTTGTACGTCCTCATGTCATGTTGAACGCATGCCTATCACTTAGTTGGCCGGATAACTCGTTCCGACCGTGAAGCCGAGTAGCTCAACTCAGGCCGGAAGACCGAGAAGTGAAAGTGCGCACCCTGGCGGTAGTAAAGATGTGCGGGGAGCTATTGGTGTAAGTTCGAGGTGAGATTGACCACCTGGCAGAGTGGACTCCCTGAGGGTGCGGCGCTGCTCGGAGCCGCGATTCCTGAGATGTACCAAAGGTGACCTAAGGCTGTCTTTGCGAGGTATGCCTGGGTTTGTGTTAGGAATACCCCTCCAGCTGGATAGGAATCGATTCGAATCGCCGTCTCTCCCGGATAGTGAGAACTTGACTGAGCAGCGGCAACGTAGATGCACTTAATTGAACTTGATGGTTAAATCGATGATGATGATGATACAACATTATACCGGATATGGTTACTAATGTTTGGAGTTAATCAATTGCTTGCTCTAGTACAGGTGCTAATCTAGTTGATAGGTTAATATTGTTAACTTACTGCCTACTCATAAATCAAATTATGCTCTCGTATCACTAAAGCTTTTATGCAAAATGGTTGTCAAGCTAGATCCACCGATAAAGCCTTGCATAATCCTTGGTGTCATTTATTTCTGGTTTACGACGGGTAAGTCTAGCTGAGTACCTTCTCGTACTCAGGGTTTATTCCCCCTTGTTGCAGATGACGTGCTCTATAACGGCTTCTGCAAGTACTGTCTCCACCCTGTGGGGGATGAAGACTAGGTCATGGGCATGATCATCTATGTTATCTTATCTTACTGCTTTTGCTAGATATGACTATGGAACTGGCTGGTATTTGAACTAAGTGTGTGTGTGATGGTGTTAAACTACTTTGCTTCCGCTATTTGTGAACTCGTTTTGTAATAATTATGTGTACTCTGATGTATGAGGTACTTATGAACTACTTGTGAAATGGATGTAACATGTGGCTTGTTATGTTGAATTACTGTGATCTTGGTTGTATACAAGTTGGTTTGAAATCCTTCGTGGTTTCAGTTGACTACCGGGTTTATATGGGTTCAAGTATGACGGTTTTATCACTCTGGTGATTGCTTTTGTACTTGTGCTCTTATAAATTGGTCGGTTCTGTTACAGCTGGCATCAGAGCTAGATTCAACATTAAACATGTCATATGTGTATTTAAAACAAAAGCTTTTGTTTGCAAAAATCAGTTTTGACATCTTATAGCTATCTATATATAGGTGTTCAAATCTGAAATTTTATCTAAGTATGCAGTTGTCATATCCTCTATGCCCAAATAAGGACTTTCAAGTGGCTTATTTAAGTAATGACTTTTGGGGGGGTAATTGCTTTCATTTTATTTCGTTGTCCATACAGCGTGCTATTGTATGGATGCCATCCGCTTGGGTGGTAATGTATGGATCAATTGCCTCTATGCCCAGGTAAAGTGAGTTGTGAGAGCATGACCGTCCAACTGTTGGTCTATGGGAGAGTTAGTTATGGTTACCAGAATGTTTACATGTTGCACACATGTACATATGAAGGTACTTAATTGTGGGTGTATCAATCGGGTAGCTTTGGATACCGAAGTATATATATCCGGGGATGTATATATGGAGAGTATCTTAGTTTACTGCTTTCATTGCGTACTTATTTCTTTTGTTGGGATGGGCTGCAATGAAATTTTTTGCAGGTACACTAACAACGCAACGTGTAGCTCGACTAGATACGTATATGAGAGAACGTGTGTATGCCACCATCTATGTCGCTAGAATGTTAAAATTTTTCTTATGATTCGTGAGGACGTACGGAACATGCATGTATCATGTTTACTCATGCCATTACATTTTTGCATCACTCCCTCCCTTATCTTTAATTATTCCGTTATAGTTTTCTCATCCTGTAAGGTAATCCTCTCACACCCAAGTTGCAATGCTACTACTGATGACCGCACTAGCACTACCGCCCTGGAGCAGCACATTCCTTCATGTGTTTGGCACCCCAACCCTGTTGCGGATGGTGCTACATTCAGTAGGATACACGGAGGAGTCTCGTTATACTTAGATGTAATCTCTAAAACTTGAAGTTGACCAAAAATTTGGCATGTGAGCGTATGCATCGCATGAATGTGCGGAGTATGACGATGTTATGGGGATGAATTATTGTGCCTCTGTTTATTGTATGAAATTAATCTCTCTAATAAGTTCAGTTTGGCATAATTCTACAATTCGTCTGCAATGTATCTGACATCGTCCATCATTACTCACAAATGCGCTTCTACAGATGTCGCGCAATCTGAGTTCAGGCCATGGTGGGGGTAGTGGCGATGATGATCTTCCACCGCCACCATCGCCCACACCGTCTGATCTGTTGGCCATGCTCATGGAAGGTCAGCGTGCGTTGGGTGATGCTATGCGTACCATGGCCCAGCATCAAGCCCAAGGTCGCAATCAACGACAGGGACCAGAGCCCAACCAGTTTAGTGATTTCAAGGAATTCCAAGATACCAAGCCACCCGTCTTCAAGGAAGCTGAAGAGCCTACTCATAAATCAAATTATGCTCTCGTATCACTAAAGCTTTTATGCAAAATGGTTGTCAAGCTAGATCCACCGATAAAGCCTTGCATAATCCTTGGTGTCATTTATTTCTGGTTTACGACGGGTAAGTCTAGCTGAGTACCTTCTCATACTCAGGGTTTATTCCCCCTTGTTGCAGATGACGTGCTCTATAATGGCTTCTGCAAGTACTGTCTCCACCCTGCGGGGGATGAAGACTAGGTCATGGGCATGATCATCTATGTTATCTTATCTTACTGCTTTTGCTGGATATGACTATGGAACTGGCTGGTATTTGAACTAAGTGTGTGTGTGATGGTGTTAAACTACTTTGCTTCCGCTATTTGTGAACTCGTTTTGTAATAACTATGTGTACCCTGATGTATGAGGTACTTATGAACTACTTGTGAAATGGATGTAACATGTGGCTTGTTATGTTGAATTACTGTGATCTTGGTTGTATACAAGTTGGTTTGAAATCCTTCGTGGTTTCAGTTGACTACCGGGTTTATATGGGTTCAAGTATGATGGTTTTATCACTCTGGTGATTGCTTTTGTACTTGTGCTCTTATAAATTGGTCGGTTCTGTTACACACCCGATCACCACGACGACCGCCGAGCATGGCACATGAGGCCGCATTGGCACCTCGCCTTGACTTGATGACCGCTCCGTACCGACCGCCTATCTACATGTGGCTCGGCTCGAACCGAGACACACGCAACAACAACTGGAGTCCCAGCCCTGATGGCCTAGGACTGTGGACCTTTGTCCAAAACCTCCAGCGAGCGCCGCTCCCGCTGCGCTCCAATGGAGGCCGGGGCAAAGGAAAGGCCAAGCGCCAGGATTAGGACGAGGGGAAAAAAGAACAGAAAGGATCACCGTCGATCGACCATCTCCACATTAGATGCCACGGCTGATCACGCGGGCATGCAGCCCCAGCAGGACCCTCCGGGCCACTTCCACGAGCTCATGGAGAGCCCGTGCACCAATCACGACTACCCCGTCAAACACCTCTACAAGGACTGCCAACTCCTTAAGCGCCTTTTGCGGCTGGCTGGCAGGCCAAAGGAAGAGAAAGGCGAAGAAGCAGCGACCGAGAAAGGGGGCGTAGCGAGCAAGGATCCGGACGACTGAAGGTTGAAGTGATCCAACCGGACGCCTACCAACTGAAGGACAACAATGATGGCATTCTTTCCGAACTCTTGGAAAAGCTATGTCGTTTTTCTTCCCCTAAGTTTCAGTCTTACCATTATTTACTTAGCGTATGCTCCTATAAAAGCACCCCGACCCGAACACTTTTCGGCCCGGGGCGCTCGGGGGCTCCACTAGGGTGCACTACTATCTCTCTATTTTGTTTACTATTATATGGTGAAATTCCTTCCTACCCGACCAAAAGGGTAGTTCGTTCCTTTAATTTGCCTTATGTAGCTTTGCTTTAAAACATTCCGACCGATCGCACCCCGCCTTTCCCTATGGTTACGAGCAGCCGAGCCTCGCGGGCCATGCCCTGGGCTCCCAAGGTTGCAGCCTACAGAACAAACGGGCAGGTATGAGAAAGAAAGAATAAAAAACAAAATTATGCTAAGGAAAAAACTAAGGAACAAAAGGGGAACAAGCTTCCCCAAACGAAGTGACTCCATCATAGAAAATGAAACCAACAGTAGTCGTTAAGCACACAGGAACATTTACATGGGGGCTCCCCCACGAACTTACCCTTTTTGCGTTCACAAACCTACTTATATTTTACAAGCTATTGGACCGACTCGGCGGCATCTGCTGTCGGTGCGACCTACGAAGGCGTGGGCTGCTCACTTCCCGGTGGCACAACATTCGGCTCAGTCGAAGCCGGGGCAACATCCACCTCTGACCCAGGCTCCGTGCCATCTATAGGCTGGGCAACGTCCTCCCCACACATGCTTCTGGCCATGTCTTCATGGCAGACGTCCATCACCCATTGGGCAGAGACTTGCTCTGCCACCGACCTTGCGTGCGGCAGCAAGCCCTCCCTGATCGATTGGATGTCCTCTATGCTCAAGCCTTCAGCATACCCACTGTAGATGGTGGTGAAGTCTAGGTTCGAGTGTTGCATCGCCACCGACGTCAACACCCCCGACACTCCATAGAATAGGCCACTTGTGATAAGGTCCTAGACTACATCCGGAATCTTCGTGAGCTAGATAGTGGGCGCGCTAGTGCTTGGCGCCAACCCAAAGATCTCTGAGACGACCAGCTGGGCAATGTTGCGGATCTGGTCAAGTTCCCCCTTGAGCACATGTCGCTCTTCATGGGACTTCGCCAGCTCCTCTGCATTCTGGCTGAAAGTCGCCTTGACCATCTCTAGTTTCTGCTCCAGCAACCTCACCTTTCCACCCAATTCTGAAAGAAGGGCAACAAACTCAGAAACAGGCTGAAGGAAGAAACCAACACAACAAAAAACAGAAAAGGTACGTACCGACACAGAAGTTCTCAAGGGTGGAGAGATCCTCTGCCTACCGGGCCACCTGCTCGCGTAGCCAGGCGCTCGCCTCCTCCATCCCCATCGCTCGGCCCCGAAGCGTGAGCACTTCCTGGTCTGCTTCCGACCGGGCCTTCCACTCTGACTCCAGGGCCTTCTGCGCCAACTCCAGGGCGTTGCATTCCGATGCCAAGGCGCTCCGCTCCAACTCAAGGGTCTCCAAGGACTTCTGGAGTGCCACCTCGATGTCTGCTAGCGATGTCCGCAACCCTGCCTCGATCTCCGCCTGGCGGGCCTTCACCGCCTCAAGCCCTTGCTCAGCGGCAGTCGCCCGCTGTGCTACATGCTGCCCCTCCGCCCGCACCACAGTCGCCTCGGCCGCCCGGTCCTACAACTCGCGGTGAGCGGACTCTAGCTGACGCTCAAGCTCAGCCATCAAGGCGTGCTCCATTCGGAGGAAGCAGGACTTGCGGAACGACATCCCCTTTAGACTCTACGAAAAGCAAGCATGCTAAAACAACCAACAAAAGATTCAGAAGTCAAGGACAAGTATGAGAAACTCACCTCCGTGGTAAGTTGTAGGTCGACCTCGACTAACTGCTGAGCAAACTTAACCCGCTCCTAGGCGTCACTGAGCTTCGCGGACAGGTTGGCGAGTTCGAACACCGCGGCGTGCCCTTGCTCCCCAAGGATGTCCCAGAGCCGACACTCCTAGGAATCCTAAAGAACGAACTGCACCTTCACCGGATCCTCAGGGCAGAGCCTCCGACTGGACCACCGCCAGCTCCCACAATAACACCGATAGCTCCACCATGTCATCCGCCTCGTCATCAGATGGGATGTCCGCCACCTCGGTTGCGTGGACCGCCGCTGGGCGTTCCGACTCTGTCTCGGCCGTGTTTTCCCCCGGCGCCTTCGGCTCTGACCACGAGGGTGAGCCGTGCAACCCTCCACCCAGCGAAGCAGGAAGCTCGGTCTCCCTCTCCTCTTCCACCATAGCCGGTGGAGGAGGGGTCGCGAGGGTTACTTTCGACGCAACCCCCACCGTCAGCACCAGGATCGCCACCAACGCCGACGCCACCGCTGCCACCATACCAGCAGCCGACCCTAGGGGGCACCACCCCCAGAAGGGAAGGGCTCGCCGCCGCCACCCTATTCCTCCCGTCGCTCACCGTGACACGCTCCAGGTTGGATCTCTAAGTCTCCCGCACGAGAGTTGGGGCGATGCTCAACACTGACATCTCCCGACCACTGACAAAAAGGGCGGGTAAGTCACACTCCAAAAAGGATCGATAGCAAAAGATCAAAAAGAAACAAAGAAAAATGTATAGGGAGGTGAGCGGCACGACTCTGAAGGCGAGACCCGACGTCGATGGGCCTGCAGGGCAAGGACCGCTCCTAGGTGGCAACCCACGCCCCCTCACTTCAGCCAGGGGTGGAGTCATCCCAACCGGCTCCTGCCCGGCCTACGGGTCGCCACGACCCTTGGCTCGGGACTCCCTGATGGGACCAACGAGCGGGGCATCCTCCGGCTATGAGTTGCGCGATGCACGGGTGCTAGTCTGCTCTTCGGACCGCCCGGCTTGCTCGACCACGTCCACGGCAGGCGGGGCCTCCCTCGACTGCGAGTCATGCGTTAGCTCTGGTCCCAGCGATACACAAGTGCCTGTCCACTCCTCAGACCACCTGGCTTGCTCGGCCGTGTCCGCCTCGGGCGGTGATGGGACCGGCGACGCCGCTAGAGGGCGCGGTGACCGTGTCCGCTTTGCCACCTGTTTGACAATGGCATCCACGCTCGCCGCACGCTTCCTCATTGTGGGAACCACCACGCGCTGCACGGCCTCTTGCTCATCACCAGCGGACGTCGCCATAGGGTCGTGACGCTCCGCCGAGGTCACAATGACCTCCCGACTTTCCTCCTCCTCGGAGAAAACCATGTCATCAACATCTGTGGGATCCTCCAACTCGATCTTGGACTCAACGTCGTTTTTTCTCTCCCCGGCCTTCACGCGTCGGGCGACCTCCTTCTCCTTCTTGTACTTCCAATAAGCCACCTTGGCTCTCTTTTTCTTCCTGACGTCTATTTCCTCCTTCTAGGCGGCCTACCGGGCCGCGCCCTCTGGCCCTTTTGAAAGGTGCGGTCAGGACGTATAAGCATCAAGCCCCTACGCAACAGGCGACTCAAGATAAAAAAGCAGGAAAACAAAGGGGGAAAGGAGCACGAAGTAAAGAAAGAGGAGCATACCAGTCTGGACACCACCGAGGCATTGAGAGGTATGGGCTTCCCCTCAACCTTCTCTCTGGGCTTCAGCACCCGTCCGAGGCGGCTCTATACCTCATCATCCGACAGCTCCTCTGGTGACACATGATTAGGGTCCGACGTGCCGCTGTACTTCCACATCGGTCGCACCCTCTCCGCCAATGGAGCGACCCGGTGGCGGTAGAGGGTGTGGAACATCCGCAACCCGTCAAGACTGCGCCGCATAAGCTTTCGGAGCTCCTCCTCGATGACCTCCACCTTCTTCCTCTCCTTATGGGCACAACCCCACGACCAACTTTCTTGCTTCTTCGGCCTCTCGCCGATGAACGTCGGGAATGGTGCCTCCACCAGATTCCTGATGTAAAACTACTCCCCATGCCACCCCCGTTGGAGTCACAGGGGATGTACGCGGGATATGAGCCTCCCGCGCTCGGCTTCCTCTGCAGGGCGAAACCCCCCACCGGCGCGACCTCGGACGAATTCATCACCGTCAGAGCTCTCCTAGAGAATAGCCGCCGGAAGAAGTCCGCGTGTGGCTCCATCCCGAGGAAAGCCTCGTAGACAGTGATGAAGCCAGCGATGTGTAGCAGCCCCGTCGGATTAAGGTGCTGTAGCTCAAGACCCCACTCATCGAGGAGCCCATGCAGGAACCAGTGCGCGGGGTATCCTAACCCACGCTCGTGGACGGTGAGAAAGAAAACCACCTTGTCGGGCCAAGGTTACGGGAACTCCTCCCTCCCGGGAGCCCTCCAGAGCGCCACCTCCTTCGGCGGCACAAACCCCTTCGCGACGAAGGCCTTCAACACCGACTCCCTCACGGCGGACGACCTCCAGTCTGACATTTTGCTCTGGGATCGCAAAAGGATTTGTGAGTTTTTCTCTTCTCCTCCCTTTTCTTTCCTAGTAACCACCGCGACTCTCAGGAATGCTCACCACAAGAAGGGAAAAAAGGAGGAGGTGGATGAGGAACAGGCAAAATAATGGGGCGAAAACCTTCTCCCTTCTCCTACTTAAGGAAAAGGGAACAACAGTTAGGGAAGGGCGTGCCGATCAGGGAAGGTGAAATGGCGGAGCAAAAAACTCTCTCTATTTCCCATTTAATGCAGATGAGACGCGCCCTGACCGATGAGACGTGCCCTGACCGACGGAACGGCTCCTGATCGGACGGGATGTGGCTTGGGCATGTCCCACCACTACCGCAGGACCAACCACTACCACACGCCGGGCACAAGAACCAAAGCACCACCGCACACGGGCAGCTCTCCGCTTCCCCAGGCCAGACCTAGAAAAACCCAAAAATGGGATCTCCATCGGGAGAGACCATCGGGCCCCCTGAGTCGATCGAATCGCTCAGGACAAACACCGAGAGATAGGTAAGGAGCAAAGGGACACCCTAGATAGGCCATGCTGACTCCGTCACGAACGATGAGCATGGGTCCCGGTCGAACATTTCTGACTGGAGCTCTCCAAAACCCCGTCACTCGAGTCATCAAGGTAAAAACTACCAACTCCCTCTATTTCTTTATAATCATTTCATACATCCATACGCGCATTCATTCCATACGCTCGTGCCTCCTGGGTGATTCGGGCCCTGAACCGCCCGCGGTCTTGGGAACTAAGAATCGCACGTGCAGCGAAGTGAACCACAATGCTCCATGTTGCGTCATGAAGCGGCGGTTGCTTCATTCGACATGAGCAACCAATAGAGCTAGGGGAGAAAAACGCATATGAGTCCCATGCAGCCCTTGCCCAGTCTGACAGAAAGGGTTATCTCAACCTTCTCGTTCAATTCATCGAGGGGAGGCCGTTAGGCCACAGAATCTCCATCAAGGGGAGGCCGTTAGGCCACCCGGGTTGGTCTCCGGAATGACCTAGGCATCTGCCGGGTTATAGGTAAAGGAGCAGTGGAATATCACAAGAGGGCTATGCCGACCCTGTCATGAACGACGGACCTAGATTCCACTCGATCAAACCTGTTAGCGAACTCACCGAGCACGTCACTCGAGCCCGAGCGATCGGGACAAGCGACAAAACTCAGCCCCTCCGGTTGTGAGGAACCGAGGACGGGGTAACGCACACAACTCACACCGACCCCCACTAAAGCCCAATGGGGCTCGGGGTCTCAAGACACCAAATGCCTAGGTCTACGACCCCGAACTCACCGCATCAGGATCCACGACTCCGACTCGTCCGATCCCACGGCGCGCACCAACGCTAGGATCAGCGAGCTCCGTCTCAACTGACCCCTAAACTAACTAACTGCCTTGGCTACGGGGGCTACACCAATGCTAGGATCCACGAGCACCGCCTTGCCGCCTCACTCGATCCCTAAACTAACAAACTAACTGCCACGGCTGTGCGGGCTACACCGACGTCGGGATCCGCGAGCACCGCCTTGCCGCCTCGCCCGATCCCTAAACTAACAAACTAACTGCCTCGGCTGCGCAGGCTGCACCGACGCCAGGATCCACGAGCACTGCCTTGCCACCTCGCCCGATCCCTAAACTAACAAACTAACTACCTCGCCTGATCCCACGGTGCGCATCGACTCCAGGATCCGCGAGCTCCATCTCATCCGATCCTCATGCCTAACCGCATCGGCTGCACAACGACGTCTTGGTTGACAAACTCCGTCTCAACTAAAAACACGCACACACGCCCGCTAACAAACACCCCCAGACGGTTCCACCCGAACCGCCCGGGGGCTCGGGGGCTACACCCGCGGGTGCGCTCGCGTGCACCCGCCGACAAAACAAAAACCTCCCCCGCTGGCGACACGGGAAAACCCCCTAAACGGTTCTGCACGAACCGCCCGGGGGCTCGGGGGCTACACCCGCGGGTGTGCTCATGCGCACCCACTGTTAAGGCAAAAATCCCCCAGACGATTCTACCCGAATCGCCCGAAGGCTCGGGGGCTCCTGTCGGGTTCATAAACCAGGGGTCCCTCGGGGACCGGCTTCCCAAACAAAGGCTCGGCCCAAACTGACAACGCACAACTCATGGGCCGGCCCAAGTATCAGAATGACGGGCTAGAACGGTGATCCGATCACCGACCGAAAGGCCCGACCGAGGAGGAACGACACCTATTTTCCGACTCCAGCCCACCTCTCCGACCGGAGCGCTCACTTCGGCCTCCAGTCACCACCGGACGGCCTCTCCGACCGGAAGGCCTGGCCGAAGCACCACTTCCAACTCCGACCCCGCGTCTGCAACCGGGGGATGCAAAAACCCTGCTCGCTGCTCCGCTACGACTGGCACGACCAGAGCCGACTGGGACTAACCGACCGGGGACGCCCGCTCGGAAAGGATCAGGCAACAGACAGAGAAAGCAGGGCAAGGCGCACAAGTCAAACCACGATACCAGGGACCATACCCTGTACACCTATGGAAACAGTACTCTGCAACCGCCCTGACGCAAACAGTGTTGTAGGCGCCTACATTTCCCCTATAGTATCGTGGGAGCCATTAAACTCCCATACAATAAGGCTCCTCCCACATGCCTCTAGGCATCGACAGTGTTGTAGGCGTCGGGATTTACCGTACCGAGTGCACATGGTGAAACTCCTCACATGCCTCTGGCATCAACATTATATGCAGGTACCGACATCTGCCATACCCAAACAAAGACGACGGAATCTCCCATGTGCATCTGACATCCAACAGTGTTGTGGGCGCCTACCATCATCATGTACCCATCGGCGTGGGCAACAAGGCCGTACTCTCTCCCTCTCACTTGTAAGGTCATCTCCTTCATCTATAAAAGGGGATGCGCTCCCTCCAACATAGCTCAGCCCTTTTAGATTCAAGTCAATACAAGTTAATCCAGACCGATCAAGTTCACTAGCTCACAACCACAGAACCACCAGGTTCGGACCTCAGGCACACGCTTGAACACTTAGCCCATAGTGGAGCTCCTGTCGCTCTCGGTCCTTTCGACCGGAGCCACCGGACCTCTTGTACACCTCATCTTTCTCCTTCTCGTTTGTAACCCCACTGTAGACTTCGAGCACTTGAGCTCAGGAATAAAGTCACCGACCGACTCAAACTGGACGTAGGGCACGTTGTCTGAACCAGTATAAACCCTATGTCATTGAGTGTTAGGCCATCTCCGATCACAACGTACGGCAAAACTACAAATATTTATGTGTCGGTCACTTTCTGCACCGACAATATTATTCTTTGAGGTTCAATTTCGCTCTTAAGAAAAAATTTTGGCCGCCAAGAATATTCTATTTTTTGGCATTGAGAGTCTGATTTCTAGATAAATTGAATTGCATGACGTGATCATTAAATAAATCGTTAAGCCATAAATCATCGAGATAACCAAGTAACAAGTTGAACAGTTGTAATGTACGGTATGTTTGCAAGTTATATATATACATTGGAGATGCGGTGATGCTTGATCTATTGGTCCTGTTTATTAGACGACAAGTTTTAGCGTACAGGGGGCTGGCAGCTGCGACTCCATAGGTAATATCCATAGTAGGCTTTGGATGCGCATGTATTCATCTCAATTCACATGTGTTGAAGTGGATTGGAGTGTAATTAAACTAAATTCTATTACATTTCACTCCAACACATATAAATTTTATTCATTCTACCTCAACTAGGGATGAAAACGGTACGGATATTTTCTGACCGTATTCGAAACCGAATCCGTTTAGAGGAGTTGAGATCTGTCCGTATCCGAGTCCGGATATCCAACATCCGATACCGTATCCGTATCCGAATACTCAAATCGCATATTTATGATGTCGATATCCAATCGTATCCTATCCGACATAGTTGACACTATCAGTATTCGAATCCGAATTCGGACAGAAATATAAAAACAAATGTAATATCGGTGATATCCGTCCGTATGCGATCTGTTTTCATCCCTAATCTCAACACATATGGATTACAGTGAATACACGTACATCTCAACGAGGCATCGATAATCCAGTGAGCCGTGGGAATGATGACGACGACGAGGAATGCACTGCGCGCTCCATTAACACGACCGACGCGCGCGTTTATAGCCTGTTCCGCGAATCTCTGACGGCGCAGCACGTACTATGCATGTGCTCAATTGTTACTGCAAGCTGATCGACCATTTGTTAGAGCTCACTAGAGCTGTGGGTATTGAACCGGCCGGTGGTAGTGCGTGTCAGAGCTAGCGATAGCTGCAAGAGAGCGAACACAAACGACATGCGTGCAGTCAGAGCAACGGTAGGCAAATTTACGACTGGTACGAGTGAGGACTGACCGACTGAGGAGTGACTGAGCCGACCGGCATATCCATGCATGCTCACTGCTGCGCTGCGCAGAGGATTGGATACGTATATCATCTTTCATCTCATCTGTATATCTCATCCGCTGGCCCATGTATCAAATACCCGATATGATATTTACTAAACTTTAGTACTACTTAGGGCCTATTTAGTTCACCCCTCCTCAAATTTAGTGACTAAATTTTAGTCATTTTTAATCATAAAATGCCAAACACCCCACTAGAGTTTAGGGGTCACTAAAGTTTAGTGACTTTTAGTCACAAAGAGATAGCTAAAAGTGACTAAAGTGTACATGGAATAGCTACTTTAGTGGGTGGAACCAAACAGGGGTCACTTAACTTTAGAGAGGTCACTAAACTTTAGTGGTTACTCGATGAATGTATCCAGGACAGCAGGGCTAGCTTAATTACTAATTAGGCCTCCCTAAAGCAGACGCGGATTAGCTTTATATACTACGTACTATTTGGGAAAAGGTCAAGGGCGAGAGATCGATGCATGCATGCAGCTGTCGCTGGCAGCAAATAATGCGGACGACATGAACAACAGCTTAGAGCGCGCTGTACGCGCGCGGTGCTCCTTTACAGGCGGAAAGAGAGGACAGAGGAGAGGACTAGAGGAGGGATCGAGAGCGCAGCAAGCGTGATGGACCGGAGCTGCGTAGGATGAGCAGTGCCGACTGACGATGGCCACCATGTAATGTCCAGCGCGCGTCGCGATCAGAGTATCAGACCACCGTTCTTCTGCCCGCCGGCCTACTCCATGCGTGCCTCGGCCGTGCTCGCACTGTGGCAGAGGGCACAATGTGGTGTGGGCATGTGCATGCATGCATATGGTGATAACAATAACATGCGGTGAGGTTGTTTGCTTCTGCATGCGTATCAGCGTATGCGCCTTTGTGAGCGTACTGAGGGAGTGAGGGACTAAATATAGTAAGAGTAAATTGCAACGTACTTTCGGCTGGTTTCCATCTGAGTCCTTGAACTAAAAATGCTACCACATCCAGGTTCTCCACCTATCTGTCTCGTGCACCAACGATCCAAACATGCCATGCGCGCACCAGGAGCTGACGTGGACATGCCACCGTGGATCTTCCTTGCATGGATCTTCGAACGCACCCACGCATGTGTGCTGGGCACAGGTGCATGCACGTACGTCGGCTTCGGATCTTCACGTGCGCGCTCAGGAGCCACATTGCAGGCTCGGCCTCGGATCTTCACGTACAGCAGCCACGTCCGGCGCCTGATCTGACGTCCGGTCTTCGTGTGTACGTACGCCTCCCTCCGGTCCTCCACGCGCACGTACGGCAGCCACACGCTCTCGATCGCCTTCGTCTTCGCCTTGCATCTCCACGACCGGCGACGGGTACATCTCCAATCGCGGCGTGTTCAAGCACCGGCACGGCTTCGCGTCTTCTCCATCACGAGCTTCTGGTTCGGCGCCGGCGTACGTATCATGGGTACTACGCCGCGCTGCCTAACTTGCAGCGTACGCATATATAGTCCATGTTCTCCGGGATAATACGTATCACGCTTGCACACATAGGCACATAGCCACATAGGCGCGTATTCCGGCCAGCACGAGCTGTATCCCTACACGTAAGGACGCTGGATACGAGGCTGGCCAATGACCATCTAGGGCCATAGTGGCTTGCTTCTTCACCTGCATGTACGTACGTGACAAGCTTATACAGGTGTACGCGTACGTATATACTGCGAATTTTAATCTGACAAAAATTCATCAAACACCGGGTCATGGCGGCCGCGTGCTCGTCGACGAGCTTGGTGGCCTCCCTGAGTTCCCTCTCGGACTCGAGTTGAGCAGGCGCTTGGCCCTCGACAGCAGCGGCGCCACGGCGGTGCCGCGCATGGCGCAGAGCCACGAAGCGGCGGAACACGTCCTGCAGGTCGACGACCGCGCCGGCGTCGGCGGCGGCCGTGAGGACCGGCAGGACGCGGGACTCCACCCCCTGTGCGACGATCCCGAACGCTTAGGACCAGACCGTGACGCTGCCGAGCTCTAGGCCGTCGACGTTGAAGATGCCGCGGCCGAGGAGGTCCCCGAGCAACGCCGCGAAGGCCTTCTGATCCCCTTGGGGAAGTTGTCGTAGTTGGTCCGCAGCATGTACTCGACGTTGGCCGACTCCAGGAGAAGGTGCGGTCGCTCGAGACGGAGAATAGGGTGCCCGTCGTGCGCGCGGGCGCCGTGATGGCGCTCGTCGAGGTGCTCGCGTCAGCCGCCTCGGCCCCCTCGGACACGGTGGAATGTCCAATCTCGCATATCCACGTCAGCTCCTGGCGCGCTCGTGGCGTGTTTTGGACTATCGGTGCACATAACCGATTGATCGAGGACTTAGATGGTAATATTTTTAGTTCAAGGACCTAGACAGGAATTCACAGATAGTTTAAAGACCTAGGAGTACGGTGTAATTTACTCATGTAGTAACATTGCTCAGGGGACATATAGAACTTTAGAAGAGAAGAGAAACTTTAGCAGTTTTTTTTTTAGAGAAAGGGAACACGCACACGCTCCAGCTTCATGCACGCGCTCCAACGTGTGACGAGATGTAACGGTGTAGCCCAATGGGCTCGTAGAAACATGCCTGCGAAAATTGGTTCGTGGGCTGCATTATTCGCCTGGGCTGGGGCTGCTAAGGCTCGCGTAGCGTCGCCGTCGCAAAAAAAATGTAGAACAAAATTCGGAAGCCTCGACTGAACAATAATATCAGAGCCAGATTTCGATCCTGGGACCTGTGGGTTATGGGCCCACCACGCTTCCGCTGCGCCACTCTGATGGGTGTGTTCGTATCCCTGTTTAACATTCTTTCAAAGGATGACAGAGCAACCACAGTTGCTGACTAGTTTGCATTTTTGGTTCTCGAATTTAACTACCAAATACTTCCTCACACGTTCCAAATTGTAAGTACTTCTGCTTTTCTAGTTAGATCTACATTATATCTAGACACGATAAAATTTATGTATCTAAACAGCCAAAACGACTTACAATTTAGAATGGAGAAAGTATAATCGTGCATTGCACCGGTGTTCAGCACATATGCTATTGTTTTAAATTTTTGGTTCTTTATTACTTTAACTAGCAAATATACTTGTGCGTTGCGATGGACGTTTGGCTTATTTCGTGGTTAACTAGACAACTTGTGACTTGAAGATTTATTTAATCTGCCTTTAACGATCATGTGATGTGTTTCAGTTTGCCTAGCTTCCATATTGTGCTTGGGTGCGTTCAACTCTAACTCGTATGCGTACAAAAAGTTTAGGCGAGATTTATCAATGATCGTGCCATGCGTTCCAATTCGTTTTAGGACGGACTGTGCACCATGTCTAAGCACTTAACTCATATGGATGTGTAAGAGAGTGTTAAACTATGGAAACACACTTCGTATTTTTATTTGTTTTGGAATCGGACTTAGCATTGTGCTTCAACATGCTACTATAACTTGTGAAGAACGAAGAAATCTTTCGCGCTTTAAACCGATATATGCATAGATCAACATGATGCCATGCGATCATATATACTTTTGTTATCTTTTTTTTAAGTGGTCAATCTTTTAAGTTTAACTAAATTTGCAGAAAATATTAGCAACATTTGTATCTCCAAATAGGTTTATTATAAAAATATATTCAACGATCTATCTAATGATACTAATTGTATATCATAAATATTAATATTTTTTGTATATATTTATCAAAATTGAATACATTTGATTTATCGAGAAATGAGAATGACAGTGAAAAAGGGACGGAGGGGTAATAAGTCAATAATAAAGGCTCTCCTAGTTAAACGTCTAACTTTGAGGGATTAGTTAAGGTGGCCCAGGCATATTTTGCTTACCAAACGTCACGATGATATAATTTTTGTTCCGTGGGTCAATGGGTCAGTGGGTACGGTGCAACTATACCATAACCTCTGCCACGTATTATTTATGTTGATAATAAGTGATTAGTTAATACCAAATCCAAATCAGAATACCATCTTTTCCCAGACAGGGTCAGCTCATTTCAGGGTATGTAGGAAAGAACAACTAGAAAGGATAAGAGAGAATCATAAAGAAAACCTATGAGAAAAATAACGATGTTCTATGTTGCTTTTGCTAATAAGAAGAATCTTTTTGCAAGTTACAGTTACGTTTCCGGTATTCGGACGAAAGTGTCGTGGCATACCTAGAACTCCACCAGTACATCACGCCATGATTTTTCATATACTCTTATATATTTTCTAAAAGACCGTTTTGTGTCTTGTCACTGGTAGAGAATCGAGCTTTACTCCTGGTGGGGAACCCCCTCTAGTCCCGATTCCCCACCCGGGAGCAAGCATCCGGGACTAAAGGGGTCCTTTAGTCCCGGGTCAGGACCCGGGACTAAAGGAGAACCTTTAGTCTCGGTGGGTAGCACCAACCGGGACTAAAGGTGCCTCCTGACATACCACGATGGCCGGCACCTTTAGTCCCGGTTGGTAATACGAACCGGGACTAAAGGTTTTTTTCTTTTTTCTTTTCTTTTCATTTTTTTTGTTTTCTTTTCAAAATAGGTTTTCGAAGTCGTATTGTACGCTGCTAATTATACATTTATACGCGCGTATACTATGTTTCGGTTCAAGCACAATGAACGTATTAAATCACACAATTCAAGCATATATATATATATATATATATATATATATATATATATATATATATATATATATATATATATATATATATATATATGCATGTATGCATCATATATATATTTACATGCATGCATGCATATGTGTATTTTACATTATATTATTTCATGTGCATATATTACAAAAGATTGCATTACAGTTGTTGTGACATAACAAGTTTCCTCTCATCCTCTAGCTTGGCTTCAATGGCAGTGTTGGGTCGAAGTAGAACTCGCCCTTGGAATCGATGACCTGCTCATTAAAAAATCCAGCTATAGACTCTTGAATTGCTTTAATTTGGTCTTGCCGTATGACCTTTTCCTCCAACCATCGAGTCTACAGGTTTGAATTAAAGGAAAATAAATTAATATATGTACATATATATATAAAGACATAGTAACACAATCAATAATAATAATTAAATGAATATATAGTGTATTTTTAACGTACTTTGAGTCTCTCTGTAGGAGTTCTTTGGGAGAGCACCTTGATAAACTTGCAAACATAGTAACCACAGTAGTTGTTCCCCTGTTCCTGCCTCAGACACCACTTTACGAGAAAAAGATTTATCATCCAATCTGGTGATCCGGTGAAAGCTATGTGTTTAATTAATAAAGATGATGCGATTCAGGGGACTTACTTTCAAAGGGATTACATTCAGTGGCGCTTTGCATTTTTCCATGTGTTGCTTCTCAATAAAGGTTTTCCAAACACTGCCCAATAAAAAATTTGCCACGTCATCAGATATAGTTAATCATCATGTTTGTGTGTATATATAGTTGCTAGAGATCCCAAAATTACCTCTGGATAATATCTATCATATCTTGGTAGTCTTGTTGTGGTTTTCTCATCGAGTCATAGATTATCAAGTGACTTTTCACCAGATCGATGTCCATCAATATCCAGTGATTGTTGCATGTGTTTATAGGATATAACGCATAACACTCATTAATTAACTAGAATCAACATATGAGCCATTAAGGATGATCGACATGATTAACACTCACTTGAAGTTATAGGGAAAGAGTATATCCTTCTTGTGGCGTTGGTTCACTAAAAAGTTCATGAGGTTACTCTCTGACTCAGACTTCCAATTAGTCTTTGGAGTAATTGGGTCTTTGAATACTATATGGGGATCAACAAAACCAATTTCATTGCAGCCTTCCTTTCTGAGCTCTGTCATTGTAAATCTGCATATATATAGTACTTGTTAGGATAATTTATATGCATATACACACATATGATGAGTTTAATAATAGATCGAAAGAATTATTACTTACAGGCAATAGCAGCTAATGATAACTTTGTCCAGAGAGGTCAGGTGGCATAGTTGATGAAATTCTGCAAAGTCAACATACATAACATCATCGCCACGGAACCAATGTTCGTCTCTAATTCTGACACCAATGCAGAAGTCTCCACTGGTAGACGCCTGCATGTACCACTTGTTTAGCAGGTATATTTGCGTCCCCAGATCAGATAAGGCTTGAGGGTTGTATAGACTCTGGCCTAGTACAAATTTTTTCTTCCAAATATCAACCTCCGCCGCACTCTCAATGTTTCCATCACCAAATATCTGGTAAAGGTCGAGACCAGTCTCATCAAGAAATTCACCAAGGTGATCCAAATCGACATCCGGAGGTATGTTTGCCTGATGCATTAATCCTAAATTCGAACCATATTCATTACCAACAACTAGCGGGGGGATTGATTGGTGCGCTTGTTGTCCGAGTTGGGCAACTCCTTTCCCTGCCCGCTTCTTTTTCTGTGCCGCCTCAATTGACTTGGTGAGAGTACGGTCATAGTCTGATAACGTTGATTTGGACGGCTTACGAGATTCCCGCTGTTGTTGCTGGTAAGAAGTCACCTTTTTTCTTAGAATATCTGGAGCTACGAAGAAGTACAGTTTCTCCGGGTTTCTCCTTGCTTCTTGATTCATTTTAAGTTTGTCATAGAATCTAGACATATCTTTTTTATATGCATCAGTTCCTTCTTCCTTCTCTTCAGATATTATTTTGGGAATAGCCCTTGGTTTCACGGTGGCTTTCTTTGCAGGTGGGAACTGGTTCTTCGTTTGAGGGGCTGGCCTCTTGCTAGGCTTCTTGGTAGGCGGGGGCGGGGGAGGCGTTGGAGACCTCCTTGGAGGTGTTGGCAGCGGTGTTGGAGACCTCCTTGGAGGTGGCGGCTGCGGCGTTGGAGACCTCCTTGGAGATGGTGTGGATGCAGCCTCGCCTTCCAACACAATGTCATCGTACAGAGCACTATGATGATCTGGCGATTGAACAATTGGATTTAGGTTGGGGGAGGATCTGCTACAAAAAAAGGAATGACATATTATTATGAGCAGATTGTTAATTATTTAAGCCAATACAAATTAATGATGTAGTGTTTTCATCCGCACGTACCTATGGTGAGGTAGTTCAGGAGGAGGTGGAGCCGACATCCCTGGAATGATGATGTAGCGCTTGAGCCATAGAATGAATGTCTTCTCTGCTTCTCCTAGAGTCTTCTCGCCATCACCTCCTGGAATGTCAAGAGGCAAATCACTAAAACCTTTTTCAGCTTTATCTACCGAGATGGTAGCATATCCTTCTTGGATTATATTCCCATGAATCCTTGGTGTCTTGGTTCGGTCGATAGGATTAACAAGACCGATAGCCACCTTGATTGTGGAATTCTCCTTCGGAATGTGTAGCTCACACGTTGTACAAGGTTCAGTGACGTCATCCACAGGGAAGCGCAGTCCTGTGTCCCCTTGATTTGGTATCTCCGTAGAAGCGCAGCTGCTTTTCAACTGAACAGATTGGCTAATGTTGATTCCTGGCTCTGATGCCTGCTTGCTTGCACTCACTGCTATTTGCACTTGCCTTCTGATTTCCTCCTGCATTCTCGCTTCAAGGTTTTTTCCCGCTCCTGTGCTTCACGCACCGCTTCCTCCAACCTCTGGAGCCGCTGTGCCTCTTCTTCCTTCTTTCTCTAGCGACTTCTGTAGGAAGGTCTGTCCTGAGGGAATCCATGCTCCCACGAGACACTTCTTTTGCCTCTAGTTCGGCCACCATGTTCAATAGTCCCGATGGCGTATGTCAGCTCATCCTTCTCTCTGTTGGGCCTGAATGCACCACTAGCAGTAGCTCTCTGAGCATAAAACAATCTTTCTGCTGCTTCTTGCAGTCTTGCGCCATAAACACACTTCCCTGTCTCCTGGTCTAGTGTTCCCCCATGACCGAAAAACCAATTCTTTGCACGTTCTCCCCACTCGAGTGATTCTGGTCTGATACCCTTGGCAAGAAGGTCTGCTTCCATTTTGTTCCACTTCTTAATGGCAGTCGGGTAGCCACCTGATCCCAAGGTATGGTGGTATGTCTTCTGTTGGGCATTACGTTGGTTCTTTATCACCCGACTCACACCCTCTTCCGAAGTCTTGTACTGTACAAACTCATCCCAATAGGGCCTCTGCTTTGAGATCGGGCCTAGGACAGTAAAATCTGGTGCTATGTTCTTCTTGACATACGTCGTGTATAGGTGTTTCTTCCAAGTCTGAAACTGGGTGGCCATCTTCTTCATTGCCCAATCCCTAACTCGCTCCTTCAATTCATCACCATCTATTATATCATCATAACCATCTATTTGGAGCATGAAATGTACCAAGACATCTTTCCAAATTAACGCCTTGTCACGATCGGAGACAAAACTGATATGAGGAGCATTGGTCTTCTTCTTCCATTCACGGGTACTAATCGGGAGCCGGTCCTGTACAAGGTAACCACAGTGGTGCACAAATTTCATTTTATTCTCCCCCCCCCCCGGTTCTCCTATATCCACATTGAACTCCGAGATGATGAAGCGGCCCTCCAATGGCTTTTTGGGACCTTGAACATTTTTACTCTTCGTTGTACTTGTTGATGTCGATCCAGAGGGCTACAAAACATAAACATTATTTTTAATGTCATGAGCACACATAAGACATATGATAATATATATAGCTAATAATAAAAAATATATACTTGGCCAATATGTTGTTGCTCATTTTGTTCAAGAGCTAAGTACCGACTCCCGTCATCTGCATCCTCTTGCACGTTATTTTTAGCACCATCATCGCCGGTAACTTGAGTGCCAGTGTTGATCAAATTCATCATCAACTCCTCCTCATCCATGTTTCTCGGTCGGCCATCTAGCTTCAAAAAACAAAACCAATATATAGTACGTCAAATCTTTGCTTACATGCGTAAAATCTACGAACAATATGCATTATTAAATCTTGCCCCTCGGCCACGGACGTAATTCGCCACACTAGGGCAAACTACGTCGGTACTAGGGCGAATTAGGGCTATACATAAACGGCCGAGGGCAAATTGCGTCGGTGACTAGGGCGAACCACGTCGGTGACATCAACAGCGTGGTTCGCCCTGGTGTGATTGTTTAGCATTAACGATAACGATAATACGAATGTTGATCAACTAGGCCACGAGAAAGGGCGGTGTGACAAGAGTGGCGGTGCTCCACTCCGCCGTATATATGTCTGTACACATGGGTGAACGAGGGCGGCGGTGCTCCACCGTATACATAGAAATGCATGGGCGAATGAGGGCGGCGGTGCTCCGTGACGTATATATACATGCATATGAATACAAATGATGTATATATACGTGTCGACGCGGTGGCCGGTGTGCTGACGACAACGACGTGAGGCGGGCCGGTGTGCTGATGACGACGACGACGTGAGGCAGGCCGGGGCGGTGTCGGTGCGTGATGTTGTGATCCTATGTACCATGTGAACCATGTAGTCATTCATCATATGAGAAAATTCTATGTTGATAATGTAAGTATAAGTCATTATGAAATATAAGTATATGTGTCTTATTGCTAATATAACCATTACTATTTCCGAAATGATAAGAATTTATTTTCTTCTTCTACAGGCGATCTCTGATGCTATGATATAAAGTTGAAAAAATATGTAATGCTCATATTACTTTAGCAACATTAATATATTATATCTGTATATTCAAAGTTCACAAATGAAGAAACGTTAAAGTTTTCCTTCATTGTCTGTAGCCATGCATGTAAGTCCAACCAAAACTGCTTACATCATCACATGTGATATTTTTTATAAACTAAAAAATGCTTAGTTTACAAACTGGGTATCCAAATTGAGTTCCTATTTGACCATATTATATATCCTACAACAAATCCTTCAAAAAAAAGACCCTACATAAATATATTTGGATAAAATTTCGTTAACAAACATTGATCTATGAAGATAGAACAGATTCTTCTATTGAGCAAAGGCAGTGGAGGGCCTCGTCTGAGAATGTACAAAGAGAATGTACAAAGAGATCGACGAACATATCACCTCGAGCTCGGCAGTGGAGGGCCTCAGGCGCGGTGGAGGGCCACGGGCACGGTGGAGGGCCTCGGGCGTGGAGGAGGGCGCGGTGGAGGGCCACGGTCGCACGCAGAGGAGGGGCACGGGCACGCGCGGTGGAGGCCGCACGAGGAAGAAGAGGGCGGCGGCGTCACGGAAGGCGAATGGACGGCGGCGCAAGGTGGGCGACGGTGTTCGACGAGGAAGAAGACGAGCGGATCGATCTGCGCTAGGCGCTGGAGGTTATATATCAGAGAGAATTACTCCCGGTGCCAGCCACCAACCGGGAGTAAAAACCCTTTACTCCCAGTGCGTATTACCAACCGGGAGTAAAGGTCTCTTTACTCCCGGTGCGTGTTACCAACCGGGAGTAAAGATATACCTTTACTCCCGGTTGGTAACACGCACCGGGAGTAAAGAGTTTTTTTTGGTGGGCCACGAAACTGCAGCCCACCTTTACTCCCGGGTGGGCTTCCCACCCGGGAGTAAAGGTGGGCTGCAGTTTCGTTTCCTGCCTGTTTTAAGCAATAGTCTTGTTAAATACAATAGAAATGCAATAGTTTTTGTTAAATACATAGTAAATTAAATAAAATGCATAAAATTATTTTGTTAAAAATATGGATTTTCTTTTTGTTTATTGCACATAGGAAAAATCTATAACCTAACTTTTTTTATTTTTTGTTAGAATTATAAAACATAATGTAACTAATATTTATTATTTCGTTAATGCAAAAATATAGTGTTTAATTAAAATTATTAAAACTATTGGTTTTGGAGAGGAAATTTGTTTTCACATCATTTTAACGTTAATATTTTAATTTTTCATCACTCAGTATCCTAATTTACCTTTTTGAGAGAGAAATCCCACCAAATCAAACATTGATTTAATTTGAAATATGACATAATAAACATCTGAATTCACAATTATTACATAATATCTCAAACACACACTACATTAAATCACTATATCATCAAGTGGGCACAGTAGTGAACTTCTTCTTTACGTATGTCCCTTGGTTATGATCGCTTCGTAACCATGGAGTGTCCTCATCATTTACCAAGATGCTAGGGTCTTTGTTCACTTTGAAGGGCGGAATTTGGTCATCCTTTTCATAATCTTCTGACATGTCCGACTTATCCTCAATTCCCACGATAACTATTTTCCCTGAAAGAACTATGTGGCGCTTTGGCTCTTTGGTTGAGTCATTATCGTTTTCCCTCTTTTTGGTTTGGTAGACATATCATTGACATAGAACACCTGATTCACATCCTTAGCAAGGACGAATGGTTCGTCTTTGTACCCAATATTACTAAGGTCTACTGTTGTCATTTCATACTCGTTGTCTACTGTTACCCCGCCTCCGGTCACCTTGACCCATTGGCACTTGAACAATGGGATCTTCAAAGCAGGTGCATATTCTAGTTCCCATATTTCATCTATGCGTCCATAATATGTCTGCTTATTCCCATTTGGGTCTGTGGCATCTATGCGGACACCACTATTTTGGTTGGTACTCCTTTTATCTTGGACTACTGTGTAGAATATGTTCCCATTTATCTCGTACCCTTTGTATGTGACGATATGCCATGATGGTTGCATAGCCAATGAATACAGTTGCTCATAGATGCTCTCATCACCTTGACATTTTTTTCGCAACCAACCGCCGAAAGTTTCCATGTGCTTACGCGTAATCCAAGCTTCAGTCTTCCCTGGAAACTCGGATCGTAAGAGATCCTTGTGTGTCTCAATATACGGATCTACCAAAGAGGAGTTCTGTAGAACTGTGTAGTGCGCTTTATTGAAATAATCATCATCCGTACCAATATATGTTTTCCTCCCTAGTGTCCCCTTTCCGCTTAGTCTCCCCTCATGTCTCGATTCAGGAACACCAATCGAGTCAAGGTCGGGAATAAAGTCAACACAGAACTCAATGACCTCTTCTGTTCCATAGCCCTTGGCGATGCTTCCTTCTGGGCGAGCACGGTTGTGAACATATTTCTTCAGGACTCCCATGAATCTCTCTAAGGGGAACATGTTGTGTAGGAACACAGGACTGAGAGTGAAAATCTCCTTGACTAGGTGAACTAGGAGGTGTGTCATAATATCAAAGAAGGAAGGAGGGAACACCAACTCAAAGCTGATGAGACATTGAACCACATCATTCTGTAGTTTAGCTAGATCAGTTGGATCAATTGCCTTCTGAGAAATTGCATTGAGGAATGCACATAGCTTCACGGTGGCTAGACGTACATTTGGAGGTAGAATTTCTCTTAATGCAACTGGAAGTAAATGCGTCATGAGAACGTGATAGTCATGGGACTTTAAGTTACAGAATTTCTTCTCTGGCACATTTATAATACCCTTTATATTCGAGGAGAATCCAGATGGTACCTTGATGTTGTTTAAGCATTCAAACATGATTTCCTTCTCCTCTTTGCTTAGAGTGTAGCTAGCAGGATGTAAGTAATGGCGTCCATCATCTGTCTTCTCTGGATGCAGGTTGTCTCTTTCTCTCAAACAACGCAGGTCCTGTCGTGCTTCAAATGTGTCCTTAGGCTTTCCATACACACCCATAAAGCCTAGCAGGTTCATACAAAGATTCTTCGTCAGGTGCATCACGTCGATCGAGCTACGGACCTCTAGGACTTGCCAATAGGGTAGGTCCTAAAATATGGACTTCTTCTTCCACATGGGTGCGTGACCGTTAGCATCTTTCGGAACATGTTGGCTTCCATGTCCTTTTCCAAAGACGACTTTCACATCATTGACCATATCGAGTACATCCTCACCGGTTCGGTTGCGAGGCTTGGTCAGGTGGTCTGCCTTCCCTTTAAAATGCTTGCCTTTCTTTCTTACGGGGTGATTTGCAGGAAGAAATCGACGATGGCCAAGGTACATGATCTTTCGACATTTTTTCAAGAATGCACCTCTAATATCACCGAAGCAGTGTGTGCATGCATTATATCCCTTGTTTGACTGTCCTGAAAGATTACTTAGAGCAGGCCAATCATTGATTGTTACGAACAACAATGCTCGCAGATCAAAGTGTTCCTGTTTGTACTCATCCCACACATGTACACCTTCTTTATTCCACAAAATGAGAAGTTCGTCAATAAATGGTCTCAGGTACACATCGATGTCATTGCCAGGTTGCTTCGGGCCTTGGATGAGCACAGGCATCATAATGAACTTCCGCTTCATGCATAACCAAGGAGGAATGTTGTAGATACTTAGAGTAACAGGCCAAGTGCTATGACTACTGTTCTGCTCTCCAAAAGGATTGATACCATCTGTACTTAAAGCAAACCTTAAGTTTCTTACGTCATTTGCAAACTCCGGGAATTCTCTGTCGATTGCTCTCCACTGGGACCCATCAGCAGGGTGTCTCAACATATTGTCTACCTTACGGTCTTCTTTGTGCCATCGTAACAATTTTGCATGTTCTTTGTTTCTGAACAGACGTTTCAAGCGTGGTATTATAGGAGCATACCACATAACCTTGGTAGGGATTTTCTTACATGGACGTTCGCCCTCAACATCACCAGGGTCATCTCGCCTGATCTTATACCGCGACGCATGTCATACCGGGCATGCATCCAATTTCTCGTACTGTTTGCCACGGTACAGGATGCAGTCATTAGGACATGCATGTATCTTCTCTATTTCTAGCCCCATAGGATAGACAACTTGTTTTGCTTCGTAGGTAGTGGCGGGCAATTCATTGTACTTTGGAAGCATCTTCTTTTGGATTTTTAGTAACTCTCCAAATCCCTTGTCAGATACACCATTCTTTGCCTTCCATTGCAGCAATTTTAGTGTGGTTCCCAACTTTTTCTGCCCTGCATCACAAGTTGGGTACAACAATTTCTTGTGATCTTCTAGCATCCGCTCGAACTTGATCTTCTCCTTTTCACTTTCACATTCTCTTTGTGCGTCACGAATGACCTGAGAAAGATCATCAGCCGGCTCATCTTCTGCGGCTACCTCTTCTTTAGCTTCTTCCATTGCAGTATCATTGAAGCACGCACCATCGGGAATAATATCATTGTCGTCCCATTGTTCTTCTTCACCTTCTTCCATTACAACACCGGTTTCTCCGTGCTTTGTCTAACAAATATAGTTTGGCATGAAACCCGACTTAAACAAGTGTGAATGAAGAGTCCTTGAGCAAGGATATTCCACCATATTCTTACATATGGCACATGGGCAGCACATGAAACCGTCGCGTTTGTTTGCCTCAGCCGCACGTAACAAAGAATGCACACCGCCAATGAACTCTTGGGAGCGGCGATCAGCATTATACATCCAATGACGGCTCATCTGCATTACATGACATAAATATCATATTAAAACCTAGATCATAATTAATTATTTATACAACATGCGTGCCACCACAAAAGATACAAATTTATGAAAGCATCGCTACAATGTAGACAATCCCAACTACCACTAAAAGAACTAAAGCTAAAATACATTTCAGGAGCACAAGGATTTCACGACCAATCTCAACTAAAACAGACAGATCCCCCGATTGTGCAACATCTTTGGGCTTCTTCGGCTGGATCACTGCCTCATTAGCCGCCGTATCTGCCTGTTGTGTAAGATATTTTTGCACGAGTTCAACATACTCTTCCTCCCAGTAGAAGCCTGAACATCGTCCACTGCCATCCCACTGAAATTAAAACAAAAAATTAGAACTTTAATCACAACCATCATGAAAATAGGTATAAACTAACCATAATCATTAAATACGATAAAATAACTCACATTGCGATCCGGACACTTGTAGAAGATACGATCCTTGTTGGGACCCTCCTTCTTCACTCGGTACTCCATCACAATCTTCGTCTCATCACGACACTTGCTGCATGGAATGAGAGGGAGGCCCGGCCTAAGTCGCTTTGGAAACCCATGAGAGGCCGAGGATCCAGAAGCAGTTGACATCTACTCTCTATACTCATTTTTTAATACACTATAAATTTCTCCTTTTATAAACAAATAAAATTAAGAAACTATAAAATTATCTAGATCTCTATACTCATTTTTTAATACATTATAGCTCAAAAACATGTTTTAATAAATAACCATCCGTACTAGTTGACCTTGCTTACGTGATCATCTCGGCGAGCATTTCTCCACCGGACGGCACCGTACTTGGTCAAGGAAGAGCTCCGATTCTACGAGGAAGGGAACACGGTCTTCCACGACCGTTGTCGCTCTCCCTCGTAGAATCAAAGCTCCTCCTTGACACCCGTTACCGCTCGGCAGAGAACATGATCGCCGAGATGAACACAGTCCGCAAGTTCAACTAGTACGGATTTTCTATAATTTTCTAACTATTTTCTAAGTTTATATTTATATATACTATGTTTAGGTGCGGTGATTAACAGACTACTGCGACAATATCGGGATATGTGAATAAATAACCATCTGTACTAGTTGACCTTGCTTACGTGATCATCTCGGCGAGCATTTCTCCACCGGACGGCACCGTACTTGGTCAAGGAAGAGCTCCGATTCTACGAAGAAGGGAACACGGTCTTCCACGACCGTTGTCGCTCTCCCTCGTAGAATCAAAGCTCCTCCTTGACGTCCGTTACCGCTCGGCAAAGAACATGATCGCCGAGATGAACACGGTCCGCAAGTTCAACTAGTACGGATTTTCTATAATTTTCTAACTATTTTCTAAGTTTATATTTATATATACTACGTTTAGGTACGGTGATTGACAGACTACTGCGACGATATCGGGACATGTGAATAAATAACCATCCGTACTAGTTGACCTTGCTTACGTGATCATCTCGGCGAGCATTTCTCCACCGGACGGCACCGTACTTGGTCAAGGAAGAGCTCCGATTCTACGAGGAAGGGAACACGGTCTTCCACGACCGTTGTCGCTCTCCCTCATAGAATCAAAGCTCCTCCTTGACGTCCGTTACCGCTTGGCAGAGAATATGCTCGCCGAGCTGAACACGGTCCGCAAGTTCAACTAGTACGGATTTGCTATAATTTTCTAACTATTTTCTAAGTTTATATTTATATATACTTTAACCTTCTTTCATGTAAATATGCAAGCTTGAAGTGATTTTGAGCTCAAATTGCTTACAAATGAAAAAAATCACAATAAAGAACCATATATATATAGTGAACAAAATGGCATAAGACAATAGTGAAAAATGAGAGTATGAGATTGGTAACCTTTACAACTGAAGAATCGACGGAGGAATCGAAGAAATCGATGGAGGAATCGAAGAATGGATGGAGAAACAATGGAGGGAGGGAGGAAGCAAGAACACTAGTGCAGTGAGCTTCAAAATGTGCTGAGCTCGGGCTCGGGGAGAAAGGAGACGACCGATATATAAAGGGAGAACATTTAGTCCCGGTTGGTGGCTCCAACCGGGACTAAAGGTAACTTTCCAACCCCGGGCGCAGCCACGGCCCGGGAATAGACCTTTACTCCCGGTTGGATCCACCAACCGGGAGTAAAAGTATACCTTTAGTCCCGGTTGGTGGCTCCAACCGGGACTAAAGGTCCCTGCCACCTCTGTCTGGCGCAGTAGCCGTTGGGCAGGGACCTTTAGTCCCGGTTGGATCCACCAACCGGGACTAAAGGTATTTCTAGTCCTAGGGGAAAAAAATTCCGGAACTAGAGCCTATTTTAATCGAGAATCAAAGGTCTGTTCTCTACTAATGTGTTATTCATCTTTGTACTGCCTTTTATTTTTTCTCAAGATATATAAGATGTGAGGTACTCTTCTGAGCGACATTATAAAAAAGAGAGGTTTGTTATGGTGCTTAGAAGGAACCACCGGTTCCTCCCGTCAAAATTATTTACCACATGTGTTAATTAAGAAAATTAATTAATTATAATTAAGGATAGTTTAGTACTTTTCCTACAGTACATAATCTCTAACTCCCTAGCGGTGGCTCCGGGGTCTCTGGGACCACGCGGACACGGCGGCACCGCCGTCATGCTCATAGGCAACAAGACCGACCTGGCGCCGCGCCACCTCCGCACCGTGCCGCGTGGGGATGCCGCCGCGCTCGCGGAGCAGGAGGGCCTCTCGTTCTTCGAGACCTCCGCGCCGTCAGCAGGAAGGCGCTGGCCGCGGCCGCGGTGGATGAGGACGCGCCGACGGCGGGCGCCGTTGGGGAGGGGCAGACGACGCCGAGCTCCGGCGGCCTCACGATGCTGAGCTCCGACACGAGGAGACGCTGAGCTCCGACACGAGGAGGCTGAGGGCCACGCGCACGTCCATCCGAGCCACCATGGCTGCCTTCTCTCTCTCATCTCAAAGCCTAGGTAGCAGCGACTAGAAGTAGCTAGCCAGAAGCCCAGAACACCTCGTCCATGGCGATGGCCTCTGCGGCTTCCTCCTGCACGGACGGCACATGGTGGGTGTACGCGCTCCCGGCGCTGCTCGGCGGACACCCTGTGCGCCCACCTGGCCCTCCTGGCCGGCCTGCTCTTCCTGGTCATCGTCTCGGCGGTTCTGCTGGAGTGGGCCATGTCACCGGGCGGGCCGGCGGCATGGGCCGCTCTGCCTCGCGCGTAGGCTGCCGGCGAGCGCAGCCACTCTACCTCGCGCGTAGGTCTTTTTTCCGATTCAGAGAAGTAACTGCCGCTAAAATACTGTTATACCCTCCCAAATTAATTAGAAACCAGTTCCAGGTCCATATATCTTTTAGTTCTTACCCACAAGTTATGTTTCTTCCATCTAGTTTCTCCTATTTTTAAACCGTCAGATCTAAAACAGCATGTTTGCTGGTTGGTTTCTGGGCTGGTTTGGGCTGGCTGGTGCTAGTTTGTTGTGAGAGAAAAACACTGTTGGCTGGTTGAATAAGTCTGGCTGAAACCAACGAGCGAACATGGTGAATAAACGAAGGGCTCTCATTATTTCCGAGCGCTGTAAAATTTCACTAAAAAAAAGTTATCTCATAAGCAATCCATAAATAGTTTGAGTACGCATAAAAAATTGCGCACCATATAAGATTACACCACTAGTTTTTGGAAAATGGCTCTCTCAGTGATGACAAGAAAATCGTCTAAAAAAATGATGACAAGAAAATCATTCGGAACACTATCAACTATCTTATTGCTCAATAAGATACAGCAGCAACCGTAGAAGCACTGCTCCGAGCCTCTGATGGGCAGTCGAACGGCTATCCGCATGGTCTGCGGTGTGAGGTGCAGACGTGCAGTAGAACACAATCGACGGCTTGCGATCTATTGGGGACGCAAATGGACATCTTGCGGTCTTGGCAGGCTGGCCCGTGAAGTAATTGCAGCTAATCTGCTTGAGTGATGAAGGCAATTTTGTAGCGTGGGCCAAACGGGTTGCGGTAATTAACCTGACAAGGTGGGAAGGCGGACATGCGTCATCTCGGTTCATCATCGTCGAGAAAGAAAAAAAAAGTGAGAAACGGATAATAAGCCCTCGTTTAGTTTCCTCCAAAACTTTATACTCTGTAACGTTAGACATATGTATGGAGTATTAAATATAGATTAAAAAATAATTAATTACACATATTATGACTAATTCGCGAGATGAATCTTTTAAGCCTAATTAGTCAATGATTTGACAACAAGTGCTACCGTATATGTGTGCTAATGACAGATTAATTATGCTTAATAAATTCGTCTAGTAGTTTACTGACGGATTCTGTAATTTATTTTTTTATTAGTATTTAAATATCCATACGATACTCCACGTAACACCCGATATGACACGTAAGATTTTACATGAACTAGCCCTTCAGCCTGTTCGCTCGTTGGTTTCAGCCAGCCCAAACCAGCCAGCCAACAGTGTTTTTCTCTCACAACAAACCAGCACCAGCTAGCCTAAACCAGCCCAGAAACCAACCAGCGAATAAGCCGCTTATTTAGTTCGCGAAAAGTTTTCTCAAAAAATGCTACAGTACCCATCACATCGAATCTTGTGATACGTACATGGAGCATTAAATGTAGACGAAAAAAATTAATTACACAGTTTGGTTGAAAATTACGAGATGAACGTTTTGAGCCTAATTAGTCCATGATTAAACACTAATTACCCAATAAAAACAAAAATGTTAGCCGAATTTAACTTTTCACCGACTAAACGCGGGCTAAATAAGACCCGAAGAGGGGAAAAGAAGAGAGAGAAAGGAGGAGCCATCTGGTTTCCCCATCGGTTTTCTTCCCCGCCGCCGCTCTCCCTGTGTCCAGTGTCCGCCCCGCTTCCGCCCGCGTCCACCCACCCGCCCTCCCTGCCCCCGAACCCTAACCTCTGGCGGCGATGAGCGGCGGCGGTCCGCCGAGGAAGCGCAACTTCAAGATCGAGGCGTTCAAGAACCGTGTGGAGCTCGACCCCAAGTACGCGGAGCGGACATGGAAGGTCCTCGAGCACGCCATCCACGAGATCTACAACCACAACGCCAGTGGCCTCTCCTTCGAGGAGCTTTACAGGTTGGTCCACACCCCCACAACCCACCCCGCGCAACTCACCTTACCTGGCCATCGCTGCCTTTCGGGCCATCCGCTGACGGCCATTCGAAGAATTATTATGTGTTTCTGGAGTAGCGACTTGTGCAAATTCGGGCAAAATTGTGCCTGTTCGGGATGATTATTAGCGGAACGCCAGTTCCTGTGGATCCTTCCTACCCCTCTATACAGATTTTGATAGCTAATAACCGTGATTATTCGAGACTGAGTTGTATGTAGGAACTGATGTTACATTGCACTTCATGTGACTATGTGAGCAGTAGATTTGTGTTTGATTTACGTATTATAGTCTCTCCAAATCTGTGCCTGTTGAACCTTTTTTTTTCTTTTGCAGAAAATTAGTTAGCAAATTTACTAGCACTAATTACTGTACAAAAATATCTGGTGTGGCACGTAGATGTAGGTGCACTACACCAAGATATAGTGTGGCCTAGCGTGATTGTGACTCTCTCTCTGCAGGAGTGCCTACAACATGGTGCTTCACAAGTATGGTGAGAAGCTGTATGATGGCCTTCAGAACACAATGACATGGCGCTTGAAGGAAATATCAAAATCAATAGAGGCTGCACATGGTGGTTTATTTTTGGAGGAGCTGAATGCAAAGTGGATGGATCACAACAAGGCGCTACAGATGATACGAGATATTCTTATGTACATGGACAGGACATATGTCCCTACATCTCATAGGACACCTGTTCATGAGCTTGGTCTGAATTTGTGGAGGGATCACATAATTCGCTCCCCCATGATCCATAGTCGGCTGGTTAACACCCTTTTGGATCTTATAAAAGGGGAAAGAATGGGTGAAGTGATTAACAGAGGCCTGATGAGGAGCATAACAAAGATGCTGATGGATCTGGGTCCTGCTGTGTATCAAGACGATTTTGAGAAACTATTTCTGGATGTTTCAGCCAGCTTCTACAGTGTGGAGTCTCAAGAGTTCATTGAGTGCTGTGACTGTGGGAACTACCTTAAGAAGGCCGAGAGGCGTCTAAATGAGGAAATGGAGCGTGTCTCACACTATTTGGATGCTGGCAGTGAGGCAAAGATAACTAGTGTAGTGGAGAAAGAGATGATTGCCAATCACATGCACAGATTGGTTCACATGGAAAATTCAGGGCTTGTTAACATGCTAGTAGATGACAGGTATGAAGATTTGGGTCGGATGTATTCCTTGTTCCGAAGGGTTCCTGATGGGTTATCAACGATTAGAGATGTCATGACTTCTTACCTGAGGGAAACAGGGAAGCAGTTAGTGACGGATCCAGAAAGTTTGAAAGATCCAGTCGAATTTGTCCAACGCTTGTTAAATGAGAAGGACAAGCATGATAAGATCATCGGTGTTGCTTTTGGCAATGACAAAACCTTCCAGAATGCTCTGAATTCGTCTTTTGAGTATTTCATCAACTTAAACAACCGGTCACCTGAATTCATATCATTATATGTTGATGACAAACTCCGCAAAGGACTTAAAGGGGCCACAGAAGAAGATGTGGAGGTTATAATGGACAAAGTCATGATGCTGTTCCGATACCTCCAGGAGAAGGATGTGTTTGAAAAGTACTATAAGCAGCATTTGGCGAAAAGGCTCCTGTCTAGCAAAACTGTTTCTGATGATGCTGAGAGAAGTATGATAGTTAAACTCAAGACAGAATGTGGATACCAGTTCACTTCGAAGCTAGAGGGCATGTTCACTGATATGAAAACCTCCCAGGACACCATGCAAGACTTCTATGCCAAGAAGTCTGAGGAACTCGGGGATGGCCCTACGCTTGATGTCCACATTTTGACAACTGGTTCTTGGCCTACGCAGCCCAGTCCTCCTTGCAACCTTCCAACTGAAATACTTACAGTATGTGAGAAGTTCCGGGCATATTATCTTGGGACTCACAATGGCCGGAGATTGACATGGCAAACAAACATGGGTACAGCTGACATAAAAGCCACATTTGGAAAAGGCCAGAAGCATGAACTGAATGTATCCACTTATCAGATGTGTGTTCTCATGCTGTTTAACAATGCTGATGGATTGACCTACAAAGACATTGAACGGGATACTGAGATACCTGCCTCAGACCTAAAGAGATGTCTGCAGTCCCTTGCTTGTGTCAAGGGGAAGAATGTTCTCCGCAAGGAGCCCATGAGCAAGGACATATCGGAGGATGATACATTCTACTTTAATGATAAGTTCACAAGCAAGCTTGTTAAAGTGAAGATTGGGACAGTGGTAGCGCAAAAGGAATCTGAACCAGAGAAACAGGAGACTCGCCAACGGGTTGAGGAGGACAGGAAACCTCAGATCGAAGCAGCCATTGTCAGGATCATGAAATCACGGAGGGTGTTGGATCATAACAGCATTGTAGCTGAGGTTACCAAGCAATTACAAGCACGTTTCTTGCCAAACCCTGTTGTCATAAAGAAGCGCATCGAATCTCTAATTGAGCGTGAATTCTTGGAAAGAGACAAAGTAGATAGAAAATTATATCGTTATCTTGCATAGAAACTTGTCATGTGATAATTCATGAACAGTTGGCATCCTTCTGCTCTTGTAAAACAGTTTTCTTTATGCTCAACTTCTGTTTTATCAGTTGCATTGGCTGCTGGGTTCATAGATGTCCAAACATTGGTTATTGGTTGATGGTGAATTGAAGTGGGGATTGTATTGAATTTTACTGCTCCAACACTTTCTCCTTTCGTTTGATGGTGCTATGACAGGTCTGTAAGAACTAAGAAGCCATATTTATTTGTTTCCTGTGCAGCAATCATACTTCGATAGTTTCTGTTTCCTTTGGATCCGTTTCACCTTTCCACTTCTCCTAGTGCCATGTATGCTTCTATGCCTTTCACTTCAGGATTCGTAAGCTACTCCCTCTGTACTAAATTACAAGTCATTCTGACTTTTTTAGGGACTTAGTTTTTATTACGCATCTAAATATCATACATAATTTCTACTATGTTATGCATCTAGATATCATACATAGTTTTTACTATGTATCTAGAAAAGTCAGAACGATTTATAATTTTGAATGGAATATATCAGGATGTCCTAAGTTTATGTGGCTACCTACATCCAGATGTCCTCTTAGTTTTATGTGACAAAGTTGGCCATAAATACAATACCAACTTGTTAACAAGATTTGAAATGTTGCTTGAAGTACATCCAATGAATGAGTTTACAGAGAGTGTTCATCAGAGTCCGTACTGGCCATGACATTGTGTAATGTCAACGAGGAAACACGCATCATTTAAAAAATTCAGAGATACAACAATAATGCACAATATATGAATAAAAGAAGCAAAGGTTACTCTCCGGATATGTACTTACAAAGCCAGAAAATGGTACACGTTCGATGAACTTAAAAAGGTACTCCCTCTATTTCAAATTAAGATGTTTTGACTTTTCTAATACATAGCTTTTGCTATGTATTTAGATATACACTATGTTTAGATACATATAGTAGAAATAATATATTTAGAAAAAAAATCAAAACATCTTATAATTTGGAATAGAGGGTACCATCATTCTAACACTTCGATTTGTTCAATGAACATTTTCACAATACAAAGCTGAAATCAAAATGAATTTTCTAACGAAGTGAGACCACTGGCGTTGCTACATGTCTACTGCCAACGGCTGTGCAAACGTTACTTCGTTTCTCTTCTCTACAAACAAGCATGTTAGGCACATTGACGCTGTTCTGGTCCTCTGTAAACAAAAGAAGACGATATCACTTTGGCTGACTGTCCTGCACGATTGGATGCGGCAAGGAGAAGATCAACTTGTACCCTGAATGCAAGAGCTGGATGAATGGTATGCACAATAAATTGAAGTCACATTGCTGTTGATTCCTCAAATGGCAGTCTCAGCCTTGTATGAATGACGAATCGTGTCCAAACGAAGATTAGCTGGTGGTGGATCTGTAGTCTCGTTAGTTCGGTGATGGAACAGTTTAGCTATCGCTCTTCTTTCGCAGTCCTGTTTCGACAACAAATCGACATCCATAGTATTAGATAGTCTATGCAAACCCGTTAATAAATGCGATGGTGATTACTTTGTTCTGCAGAATTGCCTTTTTGGGACCCTAAGCAGTAAACTACAATTCTCTACTAATATATGGTCCTAGCAATTCAATATGCAATAGCATGGATTGTTGCACCCAGTTATTGCCTACAGAGAAGGAATTCAGGAAAATAAACAGGGCTTTGCCAGTAACTCTTACATACACACTAGACCCCTAATTTGATTGTGCTGGGTAGCCACATGGTGTCATATAGTTTAAGTACATAGGGCCGAATGTCCTCAACTATTTTTTAGACTTATTGACTCGGACTCTGTACATGCTGAAATGCATTGATTGTTGCTATTACCTTAAACATATTTAGGTGAAAAGGTTTCCCTGGATTCGTTCTCCTGAGCTTCAAATAAGTGTATGTAAAACTCAATTGATCACGTGAGGTAAAAAGGTTTACTTCGTTAAACCAAAGGCATGAAAACAAGTTAGACATTGGTGTATGGGCACGCACAATGAATGATCCTTCAGGTACATCTGCAAAAGTTCATGTA
This sequence comes from Miscanthus floridulus, assembly GCF_019320115.1. Classification (NCBI taxonomy): domain Eukaryota; kingdom Viridiplantae; phylum Streptophyta; class Magnoliopsida; order Poales; family Poaceae; genus Miscanthus; species Miscanthus floridulus. The sequence continues at coordinate 120,092,764 of NC_089586.1, read as the reverse complement.
CAGGGTCAACTCTTGGGCCAATCAAGAAATATATACTTCTAAGTCATTAACTAAACAATATGATAGGATACATACAGCTTGGAAGAACAGGCAGTTGGTCAGAGTTATTAAACTTGACAAGACCATCAGACTGGTAAAAGTGAAATTGCTCATCAATAGCAGTATGATTGTACTTGTTCAACCGCTTGTTTTGGAGTATTTCCTCCCATACACAAGAGCGATCATAGTGCATTGAGATGGCATATTCTCCTTTCTTTCTCCATAAGAAATACTCAATGATAAGCATTGGATCAGCATGGAGGCGCAGTTTGCTATCCAACCATATAGAATACCTAGAAAGAAAAATACCTTCAGTTAACCCAGGTGAGAAAATACTAGCTCATTTCTCAAGAGAAAATTTCTTTAGCCAGAAAACAATGCCATTTTGTGATAGAGCACTCCTTTTTAGGCTCTTGATGCCTATATGAATAATAACCTTAAACTTATAAAGATTATGTTTGTAGATTTTGAAAAATACTTCCGTAATACTACAATTTTACAAGGCTTTTTAACTTTTATTTGATCAAGAGTTTATAACTATATTACTATAGAAATTAATGTTCAATGTTGCATTTTGAACAATATGTCCAGACAACGCGCTTTTGTGATCGCAGTGTCCGGGGCATAAGCATTATTATTAACAAAATAGGAAAAAGAAAATTCGCTGCAACATAAAGCAAAGTAAGAAGCCCTAGTTACAATGAGAGCTGGTGGGATGATAAGCACTAACCAGTTAGTAGGCAGTACTTGTAGGATTTTTTGGATTTAACAGAATTTATTGTTAGAGCAAAGACATTGCTGGTAATAAAAAAATTCACTGCACAATTAAGTACGATACGCATACTTCCTTGAAGACTTACATGGCAGATGGGAAGAGTCGATGAGCTAGAAATTTTGGCACATTCCCAGCTCTTAGCATATCTTCGTATGGTAAGTTCTTAACTACGACACTTCTCCATAAGCCTATGAATCCATTTCCATCAGGCATGTGTCCTTCAGAGGAAAGGGCTGCCAGTGTTAGCTCATCCATGAACATGACGAAGCACACATTCTTCTTAGCGTAAGAGCCAATCTAATGTAGAAAGGTCCGATCTTCCGATAGCGTCGATTGGTGGAGACTCGACGTTCACGGTCTAGGCTTCAAACCAAGACAGATTCGGACCCTCGCAACCGTTACACCACTGCTCCGTTGGTTATCAACCACGCGAACGCGATTAACCTCGCCGAGAAGGCTTTTCTGCAAGCGAATCGAGAACAAAAGCAAAAACGGGATGAACGCAATCTGAAATTACAAATAAATATGAGGCTTCTGATAACGAGAAGGAGTTCAGGTCTTTATTCGAAATGACTAATCGCCACAGGCGAACAAGATCAAGAACCGGGACCCTGGTTCACAGCAAGCGGCCTTAGCTGCACAGTTGCAGCAAAACGACGTCTGTTTCACGAGAAAATCAAGAATTAAACAAAACTCAAACCCTAAGGAGAGCGGTGGCTGCTAATTATAGAGCCCCGAACGTCACCCCCCTAGACGCGCCCCCTAATGGGCTCTAAAACGATACGCGGCCCAACGGACCAAAAGACGGTATCGTAGCACCCTGCAGATTCTGGACACTGACTTGTTTCGACGATTCCCGTTGATTACGAAGGGCTTTTGACGTGAGACCACTTGCATTGACTTTCTTATCTAATTAGCTTTCCATCTATATGTGGATCGTCGAAAACAGAGCCCGGACGCGCCCGTATGTCCAGTTTTATGACAGACTGGTCCTGGAACCATAGATGGGCTCGAACTTGATTTGGGCCTCCACCTTGATGACTCAAACTGGATGAGCTTCGGGCCTCCTTCTCGGTTAGGACACCCTCGCTGATCTCCTTCACAATCTGTGAGAGTTTATGGCACATCGTACAATTACTATAGAACTTATAAAAAACAAGAAATATTCATGAAATAAAAGATTGATAAGGAGTGAAGACCAATGAATAATTTACCATCATGACAGAACATGAAATCAACTAGAAGAATAAACCTTATACTTAAGCCATTTTGCTACTCGAAAACAAGCTATTAGCTATAGCACACGGACGATCAAGCTCATCCATACAGAAGAGATTAGAAAATCACCATGCTTTTAGTTGGTCTCCTCAAGTAATCAGAGCTTCGAAAAATACATGATGATACAGTAACATGGCAGGTAGCCATATACCTTCTATCATTTTCATCCAACTCAAATCCGGTACTAGGGTAATCATCTGGTCCAACAAAACCGCAGTGGAGGGTTTGGTCTTTAGCATGGTATGTCTCTTCTCTATCCCCAAGACTCTGGTGTCCACCAAACACTGGTTCGAAGAAGCCATTACCAAGCAATACTTTTTCCTTCAATATATAGCTCAAAGAGAACTGTGTAAAATTCCCGTAGTGAGCAGGCTCCACAAGATCATCAACTGATGGCAAAAACTGAATATCGCATGGTGCATCTGCAATGTTGTATTTGGTAAGTAAACAGAAACCTCTGTAACATATTTTTTTTAGCATATATAAGGTAGGGTCCTATCGGATTTTTTTATATTAACTTGTAATAAACAATACTGTTTGTGTGCAATGATTCATGTAGCATATATAAGGTAGGGCCTAAGGCTGGATAACGAGCCGGCTCGGTTCGTTTGGGCTCGGCTCGTTCTGGCTCGTTAAGATAACGAGCTAGCTCGGCTCGGCTCGTTATCCTAACGAGCCAGAAAGCCAGCTCGGCTCGGCTCGTTAAAAGCTCGAGCTGGCTCGTTAAGCTCGCGAGCCAGGTATAAAAAATACACAAAATATAATATTTGTATTTATCTAAAGTTTGAGAATAATAATAATACAAAAGAAATGAATCTAACAACCTTAAATCGAATAAAAAAATTAATATGCGCTAATATATATACAAGTATAATAAAATACTATAGTATTCATGCATCTAAGTACCTTAAATGATACTTTTTTCCTGAAAGCTTGGCTTGTTTAGCTCGCGAGCGGCTCGCGAGCTGGCTTGAGTTGGCTCGTTATAGCTAACGAGCTAAAATCTTGGCTCGGCTCGGCTCGTTATCTTAACGAGCCGAGCCGAGCCGAGTCAAGCCAGCCACGAGCCGAGCGAGCTAACGAGCTTCGAGTTTTTCGTCCAGCCTTAGTAGGGCTAGGGCCTAATCAGATTGACAGATTGTTTGATACTAACTTGTAATAAAATACACTTGTTATTCTCTCCAAAAATAAAGGCATGGCAAGGATTGTTTCTAAGCAGAAAAGAGGGGGGATATCAGCTAGAAGATTATATCAAACTTAAAGACCCCCCCTTTTGTTCTAATGCATGTAGGGTAAAAAAATCTAATAAAAGTTATTTGTTGCATTTGACTAAAAAAGGCCCATCTTTGAGAAGTGCACCCTTTACAGAGTATAAAGAGAAGATCTCTTACAGCGCTTGTGTGGTTGGTTTCGACTTTTGGGGGGTTCCAACTCAACTTTAGTCCTGGCAGAAGACGTAAATCTGATGACTTTAACACAAACAACTGAATTTATACGTATGTATTTGAACTCACATAGAGATATTTGTAACATCAGGGCTGTATCCCTGACCATTCCACTTCAAAAGGTTCTCCCTATTAGATAGGCCATGATGCATTGCTGCAAAGCATAACATCAAATTTCAGAGAGTATTTTTTTTCTGCGGACAGAGAGTATTTTCTTTGGAGTCATCCAGAGAAAATATGAGAACATAATCAATAAAGTAAATAAATCTTTTTAACTCGTGACAAGAGGAAGTGATTCAATTTCCTGTGACCAAATACCTCTGGAACACACATCTTTTTCCAACTAACCAATTGGGGACAAGGAACCCACCTGAACGTAAATTCCATTTCATTTGAAACCAAAACAGAACCTCTAACACACATTTTAGGCCCTACTCACTTCTGGTGACAATGCTGATGCTTGTATCTCTAACAATTGGAACTGTAGAATTTACGTAATAGGAAATAATCGCCAGAACACATCTGAAGATTTGTGCACCCTGAAGAAATTTTACGCGACGATAGAAAATGGTAGTATGCGGCGGACACCGGCCCACTGCCCGCGCCGCCGCGCGCACATACAGAAAACAGATTGTGGTCGTATGCCTTTGTCAGTTGCAACTAAATTGCAGCTCCAAAGCAAAATCATAGTTCTGGATGGAAAAAGTACCTGGTCATTTGAACGCTTACCGTGGATTGGGAGGTTGGCATGGGAGGAAAAGGAGAGGTAGGCGAGGGAGAGGACAAGGAGTAGGATTAGGCGGCAGCGGCGCCGTAGCCTCCGGGAATGGCGGCGGGACCCGGCCGCGGCCGGGGCGGTTATCGGTAGGCGGAGCTCCGGCATGCCCCGCGCAGCACGCGCGCTCCGGCGAGGCGAAGAGGTGGGATGAGCAGCGAGAGAAAGCGGGCGAATATTTGCCCCTTATGTTTTGCCCTTATTTCGTCGAGAGAATTCCTTTTAAGCCATTATAAAAGTTCTCAATGGAAGCCACCTGGAAAATTACAATGTTACGCGAGCCATTGCTCCAATTTTTTTCACTCTTACATGCCACTAACGTTAACTTCTTGGAAGACGGCAGCTAACAGGATGTTGAAATGTGCATTTTACCCCTCTTACAGGTGAACCCCGCACGTCAACCTTCTTCTTCACCACACACTACTACCTCTTCTTCACCACAGAGCAGGGGCGCCTGGGGAGCGGCCGGCCAAGGTGCACCGGTGGTGGCCACAGACTCGCCTGAGGAGGACCGGCCAGGGCGCACCGATGGCCATCCCGTGCTCCTCCAACACCTGCACGGCGTCCCTGTTGGCCTCCCCTTCTCGCTCGCGGCTGCGGCTGCGGCTCGGCTCGACTGGCCACGACGAGCATGCCATCAAGGCACTTACGGCCTAGGTGGGTTCTCGCCATCTTGGGTCAGTATTTTGGTCTTAGGGAGTGGAGTTCTGGTCTGAATTTAGCATATTTCCCTCCTTCAATGTAACCTGTTGATGAACTTGCTTGGAATCCAGCACACACTTGTCAGGATTCAGGCTCTTGGGATTTGTCAATTTGTGCAAATTTCTATGGGACTTAGAAGCTTTTGAGCATTTCCTGCCTCATTTGGAGCCTGTAGAATCAGATCAGACGAGATTCAGAAGTACAAACTGACGAGACATTTTCTGGGTTTAGATCAAGGATATGGTGCTCAAGGCGTCGGGCGCATACCGGCACTGCACTCCCATCCCGTGCGGCCGTGCTCCTCGCACACCTACACGGCGTCCCTGCCCTTCTCGCTCGCTGTCTACGGCTCGGCTCGACTGGGCACGACGAGCGCTGCGGCTCGGCCGGTGCGGTGTCGCGTGACTATGTGCGTCTCATGCGTCCACGACCTACGCACCGGTGGGTGGCCGAGGACTCGCCGGTTGGTGGCCGCGGACATGCTAGAGGCAGCCCGAGGCGGGCCAGCCGCGGGCGCCGGCGGCTGGCTGAGCGCATCGGCGGACGCGGGCTACGGCGGTGGCGCAGCGGGACGCAGTGGCCGGTGAGGGCGGGCTGCGCAGCACCGGGCGGCCACGACGCACCTATAGCTGAGCCCCGCCCGTGCCTACGGCTGAGGTAGGGCGCAGCGGCCTGGCAGGGGCTGCGCCTGGGGAGAGCAGCTGCCGGCAGAGCGGGACCAATGGCTAGGGGAGCGGGCGGAGGAGGGAGGGCTGGAGCTCGCTCAAGGCTGCTGAGGCAGGCAGGCAGGCGGGCAAGCGGCACCGGCGAGGTGTGAGGCGCATGCCTCGGAGAGAGTGGGGGAGTCTGGAAGACGAAGAAGGCTGATGTGTAGGGCCCACGTATAAGAGGGGCAAAACGGACATTATAAGCTCCTGTTAGCTGCCGTTGGCCCAAAAGGTAACGGTAGTGGCATGTAAAGGTCCAAAAATTTGGAGCAGTGTCTTACGCGACATCGTAACTTTTACCGTGGCTCGTAGGGAATTGAGAACTTTTATAATAGCTCACAGGAAATTCTCTCTTCCTATTTCGTCGGTGTGTGAAATGACGAATTTCTTAATCACCTTGCTATATAAAATCTCGTATAATGCCGTTTTACGTGTGTATGTTTGTGTATTTGCCTTGAATTGATTTTAGAATGTACTCCCCGTCTCTAAAATAATATACACAGTAGCCGACTGTTATATTAAATCATCTTCAATAAATTTTAATTAATTTCACTAAAATTTTAAGGTGTAAATGCAAGATATCTAATTGTAGAATCCAACTTATTACATGAGGCCACATGTATATATAGCAACACTATGGTATAACCGTCTAAAATAACTCACTTTCAGAGGTGCTTATCTTTCATTAGACACTAAACACCCCAAGAGTGAGCTAATTTAAACAGTTCTGTCGAGCACATCTTATGGGAGAACCAAAAAATCCATATTTTTCAACAAGATCATAAATGGAAGAATAAATCTTACAACCTTTTTGTTATTTCTTACATCACTTTCCATGCAACATCAGAGTATAATATTTATTGTTTATAACAGCGGAATATAACCATGTGATCAGAGTTACAGATGAAGCAGAATTAATTTAAGGACATGGTAGAGCATTAACATAGTGGACATTATATATAAGAGATGCTAATAGATTTTGTATCTTTTCTTATAAAAAACTTTAGTAAGGGTTATAAATAAAACTACGGTCGTAGCGTGAAAAGAATCCCCTCTGAGTCCACCAGGAGGTTTTCACACACAAGACTCAGCTCTAAGCATCCTCCGATCATCTGCAACAGGAGAATAAAACCCTGAGTACTCGAATGTACTCAGCAAGACTTACCCGACAGGAGGAAAATAAAAGACTCCAATAATATACAAGACCTATTTGGCTTGTGGGTTGTTGCATCTACGAAAAGCATTACTAAACGTGCGCCCTTATATTCAATTTTATTAGCAGTCATTATTAGTTCATTAACTAACCATTCTATATAAGCACCAATGCTATTTTTAAGCAGGTGGTAAGCAATCAGAACCATTTTATCATCTTTTATATTTTAGTTCTTACTACGGTGCTAGACCATAGCCAAGTCGTACTGTATCACACGGCGATTCGAGAACCGATGTATCCCAGCTGGGTACCCCGAAACACACGCCCCGCTTGTACCCTAGGCACAAGCAAGACCAACCCACCACTCTTCTATCAAGGGGTCCAGGTCTCCGTCCAAACTTGGACTCCAAGCCCTCACTCCTGAGTCCCAGACTTAGTGTGGTGCTTAGACCTCCACCATCCCCGCCTCCAATGAGCCGGTCCGGAAAGACCCGGAACCCACGATAAGAGAGCAACGAGCCTTCTTGTTCCCATAAGCAAGTATATGCTCAGGATAATAAGTCTGTGACCTGACTACCATCCACAATAACGGACGGTCCTCAATCGACACAGGCGGAACAAGTACAATCCGAGCCTCGCTCGAATGCCTAACCAAGTTCAGATCTAAAGTACCATTCCGTCTGGTCTCCAATTATCATTCATATATATGCCATGTGACAGTAACAATAATATCTTTTCTATTTCTCGCGAGTGACAGGTAATTACTTGACTTCTACCGGATCCTATAGCATAGCAATATAAACGATCCTAACATACTAGTATGACTCATAGGATAAGGATATATATATGTAAGTGGTTTTCATTCAACTCCTTAAAACTTAATGCACAAGCATAAGATAAAGTGTAGAATAATAGGGTTATGTACGGGGGCTTGCTTGGGTAAGATATAACCAAAGTTAACGTTCCATCATGATGACACGATCATCAAGGCACCATCTTCTCTGCTACTTCGGTCGACTCCATGATCCATCGTTGTCCCAATTATGATATTCGTGGATGCAACGCAGAGACATAAATAATCAACGGCGATCATAACTCTTAAAATACGATTACGCCTCTCAAGCTAACGAGCTAGCTCTGACGACTAACGTACTAGACCACGTATCCAAGTTATCGAACTAGGCGCTAATTCCCCACAATGTTTTAGTTATAAAATCCCTAGGTGTTTCTTTCTTTCCTTTTATTTCCTATATATATAACCTAGGGCTCATTAGTTACCTCAACAAACTAATTATTCTGAAGCTACAAAAATTATAGATGGCACATAATAATACTATGGAGCTAATGTAAAATTTTCAAAGCTAACACTACCATCATTCCATCACAAAAATTCCCACATATTTGCATCTTAAGCATCTTAGTTTAATTTAAGAACTCCAGCAAATATTATAGAACTTTGTGGATAAGATATACTGGCGGATGGAGCATGATTTTAGGAACCCAACAAGATTAGTTTCACAATTTTTGGTCCACTACACAAATTTATATTGAATTTACAATTTGCCTTAGAAATTTAAATTAGAAAATGTTTTAGAATTCGAAACGGACCTGCGGCAACCACTTTGGCCCATCACTCCAATGCGGCCCGCGTGGAGCGGCCACGGGCGCAGCAGGCCGGCCAAGCAAGCGGCCCGTGGCGGGGAGCCCACGTGCATGCCCGCGCTTTTGTAGAAAAGTCCCCGTACTACGTGGTTATTTCCCGACGCATTTGCTCACTATTGCACAAGAGGCGCATTTTTCATCCAGCACCCCCAACAAACCCATCCTCACACTGAGCTAGTCCCCAAGACACCCGTTGCTCATTGGCGCCGCTCCGGGCGACGCCGCGTGGCCACGTCGGCCACCCAGGGACCAACTCGGCGCAATAAGCGGGCCGATGGGGAACTATGAGCCAACGTGCGACGACGAGTTGCGAAATGGAGCTCCATGGTACACCACCAAATGCTATCCGCGACAGCGGGCGAAATCGCGCGACTGCGTTGCTGTTCCGACGATCTAGAGTTCGAACAAGGCGATCGAGATGGCGGGGAGGCATTAGGAGCTCACCACGGTTCGTGCTATGGTGATGGTTGAGTCGGAGGTAGTTCGAACCAAGCTAGCCACGTGCGCTCGGCGGGCGCGGTAGTGGTCCGATGCGGACAAGGTGGCATCAGCACGTCGACGACGCACGCCCTGGCCAAATAGAAATGAGCACCGGATAGAGGAAGTTAACACGAGCTTAGAAACACCCTCAATTTGATTCTTTTCCCATGGAGTGGGACTTACCCCAAACCTATTACTGCGGCGGCGCCTATGGCATACGGCGACCAAATTGCCAAATTGGCCGCCTACAAGGCGTACCTGTGCCCTGATACGAGTCGGCCCACAAGCGGCCGCTATCAATTAGCTGCTGGAGCGCTGATCTAGGGTGGCGTGCAACAGACCGCGAGCAAGGTGAAAATGGCGTAGATCTACTGATCAAGGCAGGCAGCGATGGCTATGCTTGACCCGGCCAAACCCGGCTAAGGCCATGATAATTACGCGAGGACAAGGTCATGACATAGATTGGAGGGAGTGGTCACAAGCTACCGGGATGGGATGGCTCATCCGGGCAGACAATGTATGCGGCAGCAAAATAGAGTCAAGCACAAGCTGCCGCACAGAGTCAAGGCGCAACCTAATGCGAGAGGAGCGACGACATCTCGACAAGGATAGGCACGCAATGAGGCAGGGAAGACCGCTAGCAACTCGATAGTAGCTAGATTGGATAGCGATAAGAGCGCCACATCGATCCGACGGTGGCCGCCAAGGCACTAGCCTGGCCCTACGCGTGGCATAGCGACACGGCGTGGCCAAGACAGCACGAGGACGCAGGAATGCGAGGGGCGCGCCGCAACATCAGCTGACACGTGGCAACAACACACGCACAAGCTCGAGGAGAAAACTGCGGTCGGCAACAGCCAAGCTCGGCGCCCGCCATGCGCGTGCACACGGTGACGGTGAGCCCAGACAAGAAAGTGACAAGGGTGACGTGCACGAGTTTTAAAGCGAACAAAAAATTGTGCCTAACCCGACCTGAGACCGACTAGCTATCCCAACTCGCAACTAGGACTATCAGCTAGCTAGTGAAGTAATCCCTACGCCCCAAGAGAGACTAGAGATGAAGATACAAGCCCACCAACATGAGCTCGTCGTCCGATCACGGGTTCACGAACAGAACGTTCACGACGTAGTTCACAGCATGTTCTGACGAGTTTTGGGTAATTTTTGTGAGAACAACGTTCTACCCACATCACAACTACTCATACTACGCTGATGTACTCGCCGTGGTGTAATCGATCATGCAAAAACATAGATGAAAGCATCTAGGCCCCTAGTTGGGTTTCGGTGATTAATGACAATATTAGATTACTGTGACTAACGTGTGTTTTGCAGATGCAATTAAGTTAGGTCATGGTAATGACAATTGATTGGGCAATCATGGTGGTCATGCCCCTACGATGGAAATCGTTTTAGTTTTCAAAGGATGGACTAGTTCTAAGTATCGTTTGGTGTTGAAGAGACACTTAGAGTAGTTTAGGACTTTGCTTTTCCTTTGGCCGTACTATTAAGGGGGTATGGATGGGTAGCTTGACCTAGGTGAGTCTAGTGGGTTAAGTGTGGTGCACACTTATTAAATCTAGCACTAGGTAGCTCCTAAAAAGCCCTTAGATCAATTGGAGCAAACTTTATTCACATATGATTGCGAGCTGGAAGTGAATGGAGGGTCAAATGTTGACCGGACGCTGGTTTTGGAGTGACGAGACGCTGGCACAGAGTCCGATCAATTCATTTGATCAAGGTGAAGTTGTCTGGATGCGACCGGATGCTAAGTGAAATATGACCGAACGCTGGATGCCAGAGTCTGGTCAACTCTAGTAAGGTTCCAGAGAGGAAGAATCCTGATCGGATGCGTCCGGTCAGTGATGACCGGACACTGGTTAGGTTCCGGCTACTGACCGGACACTGAGCAGCAAAGTGACCGGACGTTGGGTTCTAGAGTCTGGTCAACATCAATAAGGTTCTAGAGGGTAGTTTTTGTGACCGGACACATCCGGTCAGTGTTGACCGGACGCTGGTTAGTGTCTAGTCACAACTTAACTGCTCGGTGGCGGGGAGAATTGATCGGAGCGTCCGATCACCTTGACCGGAGCATCCGGTCACCCCACAGTGGCACATAACGATTCGTTTTGAATGAGGGGTTATAAATACTTCCTCTATTCACTCAAGGGATCACTTTTGCTCATTCCAACAGCTGAGAAACACCCTTGAGAGTGCTAAGAAGAGCAAGGTCCTAGTGAGGTGATTGAGATTTGAGAATCCAAGAGAGAGACCTCATTAGTGAAAGCAAGAGTAGCAAAGTATGCATCCACCCTTCTCATTAGGCTTGTCGTGGTCAAGTGAGAGTTCATGCTTGTTACTCTTGGTGATCACCATCACCTAGATGGCTTGGTGGTGATTGTAAGCTTGGTGATCATCCGACGAAGCTTGAGGATGACCCAACTCAAGTTGTGAGCGGTTGTGGGTGATTCACCGTGACGGAGTGTCAAAGAATCAACCCATAGAGAGCACTTGATCTTTGCACGGATCAAGGGGTAGCTACACCCTTGCACGGGTGCTCCAACGAGGACTAGTGGGGAGTGGCGACTCTCCGATACCTCGGCAAAACATCGCCATGTTCCTCCTTCTCTCTCTACTTTGAGCATTTACTTTGACCAATTCAATTCTTGTCTTTACATTCATAGAATTGCAATGCTAGAGTAGGATTGGAACATATGTTGCTAAACTTTTGTATGGTAGAACAATAGAAACACCTTCTAGGCATAAGGGGTGAAGTGGGCTAACCGTAGGGTTTAATTATTGCAAAGAATTTTAGAATTAGCCCAATTCACCCCCCTCTTGGGCATCTTGATCCTTTCAATTGATATCGGAGCCTCATGCTCACGTATTTAGGTTTCACCGCCTAGAGAAAGATGTCTCACGGGGATGGACCTCCTCCTATCTTTGAGGGGAATGATTTTCCTTATTGGAAAATCAGCATGGAGGCATATTTAGAAGCTCTAGATGTTGGAATACTTAGAGCCGCCTCACAAGGATTCCCAAAACCTCAGGATCCCACACGATGAAGTGAACTATGAGAAATGGAATGCAAAGGCTCGAAACACCATCTTTAGAGGCCTTTGCAAAGATGTATTTAACCAGGTGAGGAACCACAAGGACACCCATGCACTATGGTCGGACATTTGTGCGCTCTATGAGGGAACTAAGAGCGAGCATGAGGAACGTTATCATCTCGTTATGAAAAGGATTAATTCTTTTGAGATGCTTCCTAAAGAGAGTGCTAACGAAATGTACTCATGCTTGAATGTTCTTATAGAGGAAGTCAATGGGCTTGGACTTACTCAAATGCAACCATTCGATGTTGTGAGCAAAATTTTGAGTGTCCTCCCCATTGACAAATATAGGCATATTATGACCGTGCTTGATCAAGGTGATCTTTCCACTGCTACACCAACTCAAATCTTAGGAAAGATCAATGCTCATGAGATGTACATGCACATCACACCAAAAGATAGCTCATCCTCTACCAAGAAGAAAGACAAAGACTTAGCATTCAAGGCTAGCCAAGAGAAGGGCAAAGCAAGAATCGAGTATGAGAACTCAAGTGATGATGAAGTTGATGATGCAAGTCTTGCTCTCATGGTGAGAAGAACGGCCAAGATGCTAAAGAAGCTCAACAAGAATGGCATCAAGTTTGATGGAAAGAAAAAGAAGTTCTTCACTAGCACTAGAAGGAAGCTGATCTCAGAGATGGATTGCTACAATTGTGGAGAACTTGGTCATCTAGCACATCAATGCACAAAGCCCAAGAAAGACAAGTACAAGAATAAGAACAAGGGCAAGAAAGATGACTCAAGTGATGAAGATGAAAAGAAGAAGAAAGATGGCAAGAAGAAGGACTTCCACAAGAAGAAGAAAAATAGGAAGGCATACATCATCGGTGATTGGCTCACAGACATTGATTCATCTAGTTGCTCATCTGATGATGATAGTGACAACGAGAAGGTGGCCACTATTGTGATTAATTCTTCATCATCTTTACCGACACCACCACAATCATCCTCTACACACCTATGCCTTATGGACAAGGGTGAATGAAAGGTATCAAATGATGATGATAGTAGTGGTGATGATCATGCTAACAATGATGATAGTGATAGTGATGATGATGAATATGAATCACCTTCATATAATGATCTTGTTAAATTGCTAAATCAATACACTAAGATCATTAGAAATACTAGAGCTAAGAATAACAAGCTAGAAGCTAAGAATGATTCTCTTTTAGCTAAATGTGATATAGCCGAAAAGGCTACTGTTGAGCTTAGATAAGCAAATGAAGCTATGTCACCCAAACTCAAAGATCTCAAATCTTCTAAGAAAGAGCTTAAAGATAAACATGATAAACTTGAGGGGATGCATAAAGAGCTTATCACTAGCCATAATATGCTAAAAGAAGAAAATACAACTCTCAAGATCAATTATGATAATCTTGTTATTGCTCAAGAATTTTTATCCAATGAGCCACATGATGCTACTAACGATGTTGTTAAGATTGATATAGCTATATCATGTGATGATTTAATTGTTGAGAGCATTGAGCAAGGATCTAGTGGCAAAGGCAAGCAAGTGGTTGAAATCGACAACTATGATGAGTATGTCAAGCTCAAGCATGATAATGAAAAGCTCAAGAAAGATCTTGAAGAGCTCAAAACCACCAACACCATAGTGCTAGAAACTCTTGATCATGATGGTGATTTGATTCTTGAGAATGAGAAGCTCAATAAAGAGAACAAGAAACTCAAGGAAGAGAAAAATAATGATGCACTCAAGGAAGAGAACAAGAAGCTCAAGTTGGAGAAAGAGCATCTCAAGATTGGATTGAGCAAGTTCACAAAAGGCAAGCATCTTCAAAGTGAGCTACTAATGAACACCATCATGAAGATAGACAGAAGTGGCATTGGGTATTTGGCAAACCAAGAGAAGAAGGCTCTAGCTCAACAGCAACAACACAAGTCAAAGCCAAAGCCAAAGAGGTGTTTTGAGTGTGGACAAGAAGGCCACTTTGCCCATGAGTGTCAAACTCCACCACCACAACCCTTGCTCAAGCATGCTAGACCCTTTGCTTTCAATGCTCATTACATGCTTAGAAAGGACTCTAGTGGAAAGATAAAATTTATGTTCTTAGGACCTCCCAACAAGAATAGGCCTAAGAAAATTTGGGTAGCAAAGTCACTTGTTGAGAAAGTCAAGGGCCCTCAATAAGTTTGGGTTTCTAAAGCTTGATCTCTTGTGTGTAGGTGAACTACAAGACCGGTGGAAGTCATTGGGTAATTGATAGTGGCTGCACACAACATATGATCGGTGATCCTCGTATGTTCACCTCACTAGATAAAGAAGTAGATGGACAAGAAAGAATCACATTTGGAGATAATTCAAAGGGCAAAGTTAAAGGATTGGGCAAAGTGGCAATATCAAATGATCATTCAATCTCAAATGTGCTTTATGTTGCTTCATTGAGTTTCAACTTGCTATCCGTTGGACAATTATGTGATCTTGGCTTTCAATACCAATTTACCGAGAAGGAAGTGATTGTATCCAAGAAAGATGATGATCAAGTGATATTCAATGGGTTTAGATACAACAACCTATATTTAGTGGACTTCACCTCTAAAGATGCTAATTTGAAGACATGTCTATTCACTAAAACAACACTTGGGTGGCTATGTCATAGAAGACTTGCTCATGTTGGGATAAGCTCACTTAAGAAGCTAATAAAGAATGATTTGGTGGGAGGGTTGAAGGATGTGAAGTTTGAGAAGGACAAGCTTTGTAGTGCATGTCAAGCCGACAAACAAGTTGCAAACACTCATCCTACAAAAGCTTTCATATCAACAACAAGAGTGCTAGAGCTCCTTCACATGGATTTATTTGGACCAACAACATACAAGAGTTTGGGAGGAAATCTTTATTGTCTTGTGATTGTTGATGACTACTCTAGATACACATGGGTATTCTTCCTTCATGATAAATCCGAAGTTGCATCATGCTTCAAGAAGTTTGCCAAGAGAGCACAAAATGAGTTTGAAGTGAAGCTCAAGAAGATTAGAAGCGACAATGAGAAAGAATTTGACAATACAAACATTGAAGCCTATTGTGATAAAGTTGGGATCAAGCATGAGGTCTCCGCAACATATACTCAACAAAATGGTGTAGTTGAGAGAAAGAACCAGCCATTAATCACACAAGCAAGAACAATGCTTGATGAGTACAACACACCCGAAGCTCTATGGGCAGAAGCTGTCAACACCGCATGCTATGCATCCAACCACCTATTTCTTCAAAAGTTTCTTGGCAAGACACCTTATGAGTTGCTCAATGGGAAGAAGCCGGACATCTCTTTCTTTAGGGTGTTTGGTTGCAAATGCTACATCTACAAGAAGCGGCAACACCTAGGGAAGTTTCAAAGACGTTGTGATATTGGTTTTCTTGTTGGTTACTTATCAAAGTCCAAAGCATATAGAGTATTTAATCATGCCACCGGCTTGGTTGAAGAAACATATGATGTGGAATTTGATGAATCTAACGGCTCCCAAGAAGTACATGAGAATCTTAATGATGTAGGTGATGAACCATTGAGGGAGGCCATGAAGAATATTTCGGTTGAAGACATCAAGCTTAATGATGATGAAGATGATGTACAAGTGATCAATCCACCTTTTTCATCAAATGTGCCACAAGATGGTGATAAAGATGGGAGAGTAGAAAATGAAGATACTCATGCCTCCCATGAGCAAATGGTGACATAAGCATAAGATGTTGATGCTCCACAACCTCCCCCTCAAGTGGTTGATAGAAGAAACTCACCTCTACTATAAGCTCATCCACAAGATCTTATCATAGGGAGTCCATCAAAGGGTGTATTGACTCGATCTAAAAAACTTGCTTCATTTATTGAATATCACTCTTTTGTCTCTTGTTTTGAGCCTACCAAGGTAGAAGAAGCTCTTCAAGATCCGGATTGGATAAATGCCATGCATGAAGAGTTGAACAACTTCACCCACAATGAAGTTTGAACTCTTGAAGAGCGACCACAAGGTGCAAGAGTCATTGGAACAAAGTGGGTGTTCTGCAACAAGCAAGATGATCAAGGCGTTGTTGTGAGGAACAAGGCAAGACTAGTTGCAAAGAGGTTCTCTCAAGTTGAAGGGTTAGATTTTGGAGAGACCTTTGCACCGGTTGCAAGACTAGAAGCCATTCATATCCTCCTTGCATATGCATCATATCATGAAATGAAACTATATCAAATGGATGTGAAAAGTACTTTTTTAAATGGCTTTATTAATGAACTAGTCTTTGTTGATCAACCTCCCGGGTTTGAAGACCCTAGATATCCTAATCATGTTTATAGGTTGTCCAAGGCGCTATATGGGCTTAAGCAAGCCCCAAGAGCTTGGTATGAGCGTCTTCGGGATTTCCTCATTGAGAAGGGCTTCACCATTGGGAAGGTCGACACCACACTATTCACCAAGAAGCTTGATGAACATATCTTCATTTGTCAAGTATATGTTGATGATATCATCTTTGGATCTTCAAATGAAGATTCTTGCAAAGAGTTTGGTGAATTGATGTCGAAGGAGTTCGAGATGTTAATGATTGAAGAGTTTACATTCTTTCTTGGTTTTCAAGTCAAGCAAATGAGAGAAGGGATTTTTATCTCTTAAGAAAAATATACTAATGATCTTCTCAAGAGATTCAAAATGGATGAATGTAAGCCAATTAAGACACCAATACCAACTAATGGACATCTCAACCTAGATGAAGGAGGTAACACGATTGATCAAACTCTCTACCGCTCTATGATTGGTAGCTTATTATATTTAACCGCATCTAGGCCCGACATCATGTTTAGTGTGTGTATGTGTGCTAGATTTCAAGCTAATCCTAAGGAAGCTCACTTAATTGCCGTTAAAAGAATCCTTAGGTATCTTAAGCACACACCAAGCATTGGCCTTTGGTATCCTAAAGGAGCTATATTTGAATTAGTTGGCTATTCCAATTCGGATTATGTCGGTTGCAAAGTTGATAGAAAAAGCACATCCGGAGGGTGCCATTTGCTTGGTAGATCACTTATGTCTTGGTCCTTCAAGAAGCAAAATAGTGTGGCTTTGTCCACTGTCGAAGCGGAATATATTGCTGCAGGTGCTTGTTATGCACAAATACTTTATATGAAGCAAACTTTGCTACACTATGGTGTAGTTCTAGAAAAGGTACCACTTTTGTGTGACAATGAGAATGCGGTAAAACTTGCTAATAATCTGGTTCAACACTCTCGCACCAAGCACATAGATATCCACCATCACTTTCTTAGAGATCATGTTGCTAAGAATGATATTTCATTAGAAGGTGTAAGGACCGAGGATCAATTGGCGGATATCTTCACTAAACCGCTAGATGAGGCAACTTTTTGTCGGTTGAGGAATGAGCTCAATGTGCTTGATTTTAGAAACTTCACTAGAAAATGAGTTTGTGTTGTCCCTTGCATTGCATTGTAACATACAACATGTTTAACTTTATGGTAATGCACTTATGGCTTGTCTAACATGGTTAAGATAACCACCGGAAAGCGTGTGAAGAAGCTTAACCTTGGATCAAACTTGACAAGCAACTAGAATTACTTTCAAGTATTGCATTGCATATGCATGAATGTTGTTTTGTCGTTTCTCTTCAATCACCCTTTTATTGCCTATTTTCTTAAAATGAATTATAGCCTAAGGCAAAATATTTTGAAAATTTTGAGGGTTTGAGAGAGGTCACTCATATCAATCCTAATTGGTGTTTATTTGGGTCTTATTGAAGTTGGGACTTGATTGGGAACATGCAGCATGAAGGAACTTTGAAGATTTGCTGAAAAAGAGTGACCAGACGCTGGACCGGACTCTGCTCCCCTACGTCCGGTCAGTTCACATGAGGTGAACCATTGCTACGAATGAGTGACCGGACGCTAGAACAATGTTCTCCTTGCGTCCGGTCAGAAGGTGATCTTGCGTCCGGTCAAGCGAAGAAGACAAAGACAGGATCGTCCAGACTCTGGCTGCGTCTGGTTAGTGCTGATTGGACATGTCCGGTCGTGACTCCAGGGGATTTGGACCTCTCTGGAGTCGACCAGACTCTGGGTGGCAGTGTTCGGTCATTGCCATCGGAGCGTCCGGTCAATAGTAGTCGTGCAGGATTCCAACTCTTATCTCGTTTCCTTTTCTAATCCATCGGGGGCCACCATAAAATCGGACCACGCCATGACCTAATCCCCATCCCACAAGCTAGCCGCACTGACGTCACCTGCTCCTATGCCCACGTGCTGCTGCATTGCACCTCCCCGCCTGCACCGCCGCACATCTCGAGCTTCGCCGCTGTCCCGCGCCGCTCCTGAGGCGCCGCTCGCGAGCCACACAGTAGAGCTTTGCCGCGCC
This sequence comes from Miscanthus floridulus, assembly GCF_019320115.1. NCBI lineage: Eukaryota > Viridiplantae > Streptophyta > Magnoliopsida > Poales > Poaceae > Miscanthus > Miscanthus floridulus. The sequence goes on along the minus strand of NC_089586.1, from coordinate 120,074,281 downwards.
CGTGCAATGCCCGCGCCTCTCCTGAGCACCACCATGCCCGCGCTTTGCTCCACACCGCCGTAGCAGCATCGCTCGTGCCCTAGCGCCTCTACCACTGTGCCACATTGCTCCATGTCATGCCCTAATCCACTGCCCAACATCTTCTTGGCTATCGCAGCACGTCGCTGGAACCCTAACCGTTTCCGATCCGGTGGTTCCCCGATTCATTCCTCTTCTCGTCGACACCGTGTTGCTTTGGAGGAGACTCAGCATCAGGGAGAGCCATAGTAGCAGACAGAGCAGACTTAGGAGGGAGAGCAGGCAGAGGAGATAGAGCAGGCACCATAGCTTCATCGCTCTAGTCGTACTTGTACCTAGGTGACATCGAGGGCAGAGACACAATAGAGGGGTTCTCGTCCGCCTCCCAGACCACAGGGTCCGCCTCCAGTGACTCATCTGGATTTGAGGGCCGCCATGGCCAAGCAGGTGCAGCAGCTCAGATTTGTGTTGTTTGAGGAGTGGTTCCCGCCTAGGAGGGATAAGCGTGCTTCTGAGGGGTTCTATACACCACTACAGGAAGATTTTTATAATACATATCTTAACAGTGGGGTTGCATTCAGGTCTCAGAGGGTTTGTTCTATTGAGGCCATAGTAGCAGCAACTGGAGAGTAGGTTCGTCCTCACCTTTCTTACTTGCCAAGGCTGATAGATCTACTTGGATGGATAGGCAGATATGTTCCATCTTTGGTCCGAGAGTTCTATGCTACACTTTGGATTGACCCAGCTCACGGGTTCATTCGCTTTGCATTTAGAGGCCGAGACTACAGGTTGATGAGCTTCATGGTCAGAGAGATACTTAGGCTACAGGATTCACCCATCCGCATTCATGAGGTTTGCTATGGACACATAGAGCCTCCTAGATGCCCTCATGGTGGTCTTGTGCCTCCCACAGATCTGGTCCACCATTGCTTCACAGAGCCTTTTGGCGAGGGGTCGAGCAGGACACCCAGGGATCTTACTCCTACAGCTAGACTACTAGATGTTATCATGAGGAGGACCCTACTACCAAGGATGGTATATCATGAGAGATTGACTCGCATTTAGTTATGGCTGCTGAACGCCCTGATGCAGCAGACAATCTTTGATGTTTGGGATGTCATACTTTCTGAGATGGAGGATACCCTTGTTGAGGAATTTAGATGACACAGACAGCTACCTTATGCACACTGGATTACTTTTCTAATTCACAGGGTAGTTATAGTGAGGCCTCTAGAGATGTTGGTAGAGTATTCTGGTGCTACTACCGAGTTCCCTGCATATAACTTGACCCAGATGCTCCGTCATAGTAGGCCGAGTGCACCTAGTAGGATGAGACTATTAGGGGCATTGTAGCTACAGAGGAGAAGCAGCTTGATGCTCAATAGGAGGGTATGGTAGAGAGCGACCCCAGTGACAGCTCAGATGATGACTACTAGGATATCCCTCAGATGCCTCTACGACGAGTCGACGACATGACCATGAGGCCGATAGCTCCAGTTTAGCTCCACCTACACCATAGACAGACCCCACTCTACTTGCTATCCTTGAGCGGATGACGCAGGATCAGGCTCGCTAGGCTCAGGAGACCACTGCTACATTTGCATAGTTTTAGGATAGACAGGATGAGTTTTGGTGATAGCAGCAGGCTATCCAGCAGCAGTAGCAGCAATTACTTGGATTTATGCAGCATGTAGTTACTGCTATTGGGGCTCCACCACCACAGCCTTCACCCCAGATTGGCTAGCCTACCACCATTTCTATGACTCTATCTTTACAGCCTAGTGGGCTTCAGAGTCAGGGACAACCAGTGGCATAGTTTACTTCACCTATAGAGAAGGTGTCCTAGTGGTTTGTCTCGCTAGTGACAGTCCCACAGTTCACACCTCTTCAGACGGGCTTCACATAGGCTCAGACTTCCTCGCTGCTTGTGCTAGATACCTCAGTCTCTAGGAGCCTTGGTGCGACATTTAGTGAGTTGATAGGGCAACCTACTCTGCCATATCTACATGTCCCTGGTCCTTCCATAGTTGCTCCTATTACTGAGACTACAGAGATGCTCCCTTCTTCAATTGCATCATCAGAGCCGCCTACTACAGTCATACCTACAGAGTCATAGGCTGCACCAGTCCCTGATCTGACCTGACCGCTTTAGCATCACTTCTAGCCATAGAGGGTTAGACTGCTCAGAGCTCAGGATCAGATGATGATGCTGCCTAGTTCTAGATCGCTCACCGCACCTCAGCGCCCGACTCGTCCGCTGCAGCCCCGCCGACCAACCCTTAGGTTTTGGTGTTTGATGCCAAAGGGGGAGAGGGATCGAGTATGATAGACTTAGGGGGAGCGATACATTTAGGGGGAGCTAATCTACATTTGGCTTTCTATGTGTGATACATTTTTATGCATTCATGTTTACTATTTTGCATTGAACTACATAAGTGTGATCATAATCATGATATTAATGTGATCGTGATATTTATGTGATATGTGACATGTGTGCTCTCTACTTTGAATTATATATATGTCATGTCACTCGGTTATGCTCATTTGCTTTGCTTCCGTGCTTTACTCTAATGCAAATGAGCTTTATTACTTGTACTCATGCTTATTTCATATCTATTGAGTACATCATGTTGGCTTGGGTCATATAAGCTTGCCTAACTCTTTTGTTCTTATTGTCAAAAGCTTATATGAACCAAGCATGTTGAAAACCTCATCTCTTTTACATACTCGAGGTTGTATTGTCATCAATCATCAAAAAGAGAGAGATTGAAAGCATCTAGGCCCCTAGTTGGTTTTTGGTGATTAATGACAATACGAGATTACTGTGACTAACGTGTGTTTTGCAGATGCAATTAAGTTAGGTCATGGTAATGACAATTGATTGGGCAATCATGGTGGTCATGCCCCTACGATGGAAATCATTTTGGTTTTCAAAGGATGGACGACAAGGGTAAGGATGGACTAGTTCTAAGTATCATTTGGTGTTGAAGAGACACTTAGAGTAGTTTAGGACTTTGTTTTTCCTTTGGCTATACTATTAAGGGGGGTATGGATGGGTAGCTTGACCTAGGTGAGTCTAGTGGGTTAGGTATGGTGCACACTTATTAAATCTAGCACTAGGTAGCTCCTAAAAGGCCCTTAGATCAATTGGAGTTAACTTCATTCACATATGATTGTGAGTTGGAAGTGAATGAGGGTCAAATGTTGACTGGACGCTGGTTCTGGTGTGACCGGATGCTGGCGCAGAGTCCAGTTAGTTCATTTGATCAAGGTGAAGTCATCTGGATGTGACCAGACACTGAGTGAAATGTGACCGGACGCTGGGTGCTAGAGTCCGGTCAACTCCAGTAAGGTTTTAGAGAGGGAGAATCATAATCGGACGCGTCCGGTTAGTGTTGACCGGACGCTAGTTAGGTTCTGGCTATTGACCGAACGCTGAGCAGCAAAGTGACTGGACGCTGGATTCCAGAGTCTGGTCAACATCAGTAAGGTTCCAGAGGGCAGTTTTTGTGATCGGACGCGTTCGATCAGTGCTAACCAGACGCTGGTCAGTGTTCGGTCACAACTTAACTGCTCGATGGCGGGGAGAACTGACCGGAGCATTTGGTCACCTTGATCGGAGCATCCGGTCACCCCGCAGTGGCACATAATAGTTCATTTTGAATGAGGGGTTATAAATACTTCCTCTATTCACTCAAGGGATCACTTTTTCTCATTCCAACAGCTGAGAAACACCCTTGAGAGTGCCAAGAAGAGCAAGGTCCTAGTGAGGTGATTGAGATTTGATAATCCAAGAGAGAGACCTTATTAGTGAAAGCAAGAATAGCAAAGTGTGCATCCACCCTTGTCATTAGGCTTGTCATGGTCAAGTGAGAGTTCATGCTTGTTACTCTTGGTGATCGCCATCACCTAGACGGCTTGGTTGTGATTGGGAGCTTGGTGATCATCCGGCAAAGCTTGTGGATGACCCAACTCAAGTTGTGAGCGGTTGTGGGTGATTCACCACAACGGAGTGTCAAAGAATCAACCCGTAGAGAGCACTTGATCCTTCCGTGGATCAAAGGGGAGCTACACCCTTGCGCGGGTGCTCCAATGAGGACTAGTGGGGAGTGGCGACTCTCTGATACCTCGGCAAAACATCGTCGCGTTCCTCCTTCTCTCTTTACTTTGAGTATTTACGTTGAGCAATTTAATTCTTGTCTTTACATTCATAGAATTTCCATGCTAGAGTAGGATTGGAACATAGGTTGCTAAACTTTTGTGCGATAGAACAGTAAAAACACTTTCTAGGCACAAGGGGTGAAGTGGGCTAACCGTAGGGTTTAATTATTGCAAAGAATTTTAGAATTAGCCCAATTCACCCCCCTCTTGGGCATCTTGATCCTTTCAATAGACATACTGTTTACTTCGTTTTTGTTGGGATTTAACCACCAAAAATGACACTGCCTATCATTTCCCACTTAGAAAAATTAAGGGTTTAGTTTGATCTACAACTTTTAACACTTTTGCCATAATTTCCAAAAGGTCTAAGCCTTGTTAATTTCGGTCTACTAACATACCATGACCTAGTCCAGACTTCATACTAACTTGTAGGAACAAAATATTACAGCACTATTTAAGTATGTTCCACTATATAATTTACCAAAGATAGCACTTTAAACTTAAATTGTTTGTTTGCCGACTTAACCGTGAAGAGTGGATTTAATTTCAATTTGGTTTGTGAGCTTCCCAAAAGTACTAGCTGATATTATTATTCTCCAATATTTAAAATTGCATGCCCAGCTATGTAACTTGTCCTCAAATCTTTATTTCCACACTATACTCTAGTTATAATTGGTCGTTGTTCATAGAAATTGTTTTCATGCCATCAATTAACACAACTCATTCTATTCTTTTTGTTAGGAGTTTTCATCACCACATCTTTATGCTAAGTAAATGAACTCACTATATTATTAGATCTATCTCTCAAGCCATAATCTCAGTGCTTAGCGAGCTCGTAACACCAGAGGTGTTACAACCAACCCCCCCCTTAAAAAGAATCTCATCCTGAAATTCGGAGTAAGAACCAAAAAGGAGACAACGTGATTACACTTCGTAGATATGAGATTACACGAAAGATTACACGACTTCGAATACTAAACCACATGGGGATTTAGGGATACATGGTTAAGAGCAACCTAGTATAACCAAGGCTTAATCTAGAAGTTGGGATAGATAAGGGCAATGGAGAAACAACAAGAAAATGATTATACAAAACATGGCATATGTCCAACAGATCCAGAAATAGGAGATCAAGAACTCAAACATCATGAATCCTATGACCAACTAACCAAAGGTGGACTTGAACTTCTTCGACAAAAACTAGATCCTCTCTTCTTCTCAGATTACACAATCATCTCTGACTGGCAAACCTAGTTCCACGAACGATGACTGGATCTCATAGCTCTGCTTCGAATTTGAGGGGATGGGGATGAAGAAGAAGAGCAAGGACCAAGGGCATCTTATAGTGGTGAACAGAGATGGGGCACAATGCACTAGAAGTGGAGGCGGCGTGGAAGGGAAACACCGACTGTCATGAGGTGGGAAGAACATCAGCCATGGTGCGCTCCCTGCACGAGCTTGAGTGGAGGGAGGAAAAAAGGAGAGGAAAGGGGGTTCGCTCGACGAGGGAGGCGTATGGGAGTCTGTGTCCCCAAAAGAGAAAACATGAGGGGGTCCAATATGGGAACGAGGGCGAGGATCAAGAACCGACCAAATGCGAGGAAAAAGGAGAAGCGCATAGTGCACAAATACGGTGGATGCGGCATAATGTTGTGGTTACACGAGAACAGGGTACGAGTGGACCCTGACACTAACGGCGTCCGCAGGGCATATGGCAATAGTGACCGACGTGCGTAAGTGGTCGAGCTAGACACAGGGCTTGGGACATGATGTCCACTCAGGCTTTTCCTACCACTCCCACTACCCGAGGGCTAACTTTTCATTGTTCTTCTTCTTTTCTTTTCCTTCCTTGTTCACAATATGTGCCAACCTTTTGTATGAACTGAGATCGCGACATACATGCTTCCTCCAAAACCACATTCTCTTGTTTACTTTGGGAGAACACTATTTCATCAACCCATTGTGGATTTCCCATTCGAACAGCCGAATATTTCTAAGAAGAATATTTTGTATCAAAAGCGGTATGGCGGTATAACTTGGTAAAGGTGCTTGGTAAACAACCTCGATACCAGTGTGTGCCGAGTAGCGTCACCATGTGGCAGCTGTTCCATAGGGGCCCTTGATTTTGTCATGGCACCATAAGCTATTAACCAGACAACTATTACCAACTTACACGCAATGAAGGCGGTGGGGTCATAGACCACAGAATCAGAGAAGTATTGCAAGGGAAGATTCAAAGAACAAGGGTTCCTTTCACAATAAGGGACAAGGAATTCAAATCCCACAACGGATTTGATTTAAAGAGATTCAAGGGCTCTGCTGGAACATCCACAATTAGTTGATACAGTGTCCTACGTTACCCAATCATGGCTGGTCTGCTGGCATCTGAATAGCAACTTCTCTTGTAACCAACTTAACATTGTCCTTGAAAACCCTAAGCACGTTGAACGAGACCTAAGGGTAGATGGATGCAATAAACACAACGAAATAAAGAAAATGCACATTCCAAATGTCCTTATACTGGTACAACATACAGGCACTCACTCTCCCACTCGGCACATCTTCATTCCCAAGCTCGGTGGATTCTTCTATCGCCCTAGCTATGGGTCTGCCTCCTATCTTGGCAGTGGCTGAGTGAGGGGAAGCAAGGGCTCTACTTCTCACACTTCTGAGGGTGGGGGTGCTGGCGATACTGCAACACTAGTTCTCCTTTCTGGCGGTTGGATAGGGATTCCCTCCAAGATCAAGGGATCTTGCCTTTCAGCGGATAGCATCCTATGCTTGGCCTTAGTGACAAGGTAGGCCTCTCCCAACTAATGGGCATATCGATCTTCAGTTCCTTTAGGGCTTCCAACATGGTGATCTCCTGACTCTATGCGGCTGCCACAATAGCATGCGCTTCAGCAAGCTACACCTGGAGCATCCTAGAGAAGATCTCGGCTTCCTCGGCTCGCCGGAGGCACTTCCTCAGCTCCGAGGCTAGTCAGTCACACTGCTCATCCAGAGCAAGCAGGTACGTGGTCAAGTGCACCAAGATTGGACTATCTTCTTGCGCATCCCACCCTTGCAAAGCCTCCATACAAGCCCTCCATACCCATCGATTCTTTTCCAAAGGTGGAAAGAACCTCATGGGGGTACGAGCAATGGGCTCTTCATAGATCTACCAAAGGTACCGTAAGGCTTTACGGGCCACAACTTAGTAGGTGTCGATGAAGCAAAACCCGACTGTGGTCACATTCCAGGCTTCAGTGATGTCGGGGAACTCCTCACTCTTCCCAATATAGACGGTAACTTCACACCGCTCAGTGCCAAGTTTCTCGTACTCACGGCCCTCATACTCGGGACGATCCTTGACCCCGAGTTTTTGCAGGGTGGCATATAGGATTTTTGGGAAAACCCTCAGTGTTCAAGCAGTAACTACTAACCTAGACTCCTGCCATCCCTAGTGGGTGGTTGTAAGGAAGGATTGAGCGAAAAGCTTGCTCAAAAGAAAGGGCTAGGTGAGCTAGAGTGCACCGAGTGGTGGTACCAATGGCTAGGCCAGGCCTTGTTTATAATGGTAGAGTGGTTAGTGGTCGTTACACAGTCCTCCTTGGTTCCTGCATGGGGCCACTACAAATGAGTCGACTAAATTTTTTGCGCGCTCGAGGCGAGCGATGTCTGAGGCCATTAATGACTAACACAGCTATAGGGCAAGGGTCCGACAAGAGTGCAAAAAAGAGTACGGGGAGACGTGGGTCACGATAGGCATGAACCATAGGCGAATGCGGAGCACGAAGTCACAGTGCAGTGATAACTCTGAAACAAGGATGGGTCAGTCATGCACAATACGACACGCGTGACATCTACAAAGGGCGCATCTACCAGCAATACAGTCATGACGACTAAGGCATTACTAGCGTGACTGACTTAAAGATCATATACTATGTGAGAGTCAGTCCATCAGAAAGAACCTAGTTAAACCTATTCTAGATGTTCAACCATAGCAATAGGGATACTTATATACTTCGTAGTTAAATGCCCTAACTTTTTTGTAAAAATAGGTTATCAAAATTTTAATTTAGAAAAGGGTTTCAAAGCTTTATTTCCGCATTTATTCTCTGATACCACCTATGGCAGAACCACCTAAAATAACTGACTTCCGAAGGTGCTTGTCTTCCATTAGACACTAAACACCCCAAGAGTGAGCTAATTTAAACAGTTCTATCGAGCACACCTCATGGGAGAACCCGAAAATCCACATTTTCAACAGGATCATAAATGGGAGAATAAAGCTTACAATATTTTAGCCATTTCTTACATCACTTTCCATGCAACATCAAAGTATAATATTTATTGTTTATAACAGCGGAATATAACCATGCTATTAGAGTTACAAAGGAAGCATGATTAATTTAAGGACATGGTAGAGCATTAACATAGTGGACATTATATACAAGAGATGCTAACATATTTTTCATCTTTTCTTATAAAAACCTTTAGTAAGGGTTATAAATAAACACTACGGGCATAGCATGAAAGGAATCCTCTTTGAGCCCACCAGGAGGTTTCCACACACAAGAGTCAGCTCTAAGCATCATCTAATCACCTGCAACAGGGGAATAAAACCCTGAGTACTCGAATGTACTCAGCAAGACTTACCCGATAGGAAGAAAATAAAAGACTCCAAGTGTCGGTGTTTCGAGTTACCACCGATGAGTAAATTTGTATTATTGCGCATCTCGCTCAGATGGTGTGCTTAGAGGACATGAGGTTTATACTGGTTTGGGCAGAAAGTCCCTACATCTAGTTGATCGCTGCTGCTCGTGTTACTAGCACCGAAAGTTTATAGTAGGGGTTACAAATGGGTGAGAGAGGGAAAGAATCCCAAGTCTCTGGTGAAAGGAGTGAGTGGGTGCTGAGAGCTCAATCGTTGCTCAGCTGTGCGTTCGTGTCATGCTCTTGTGTAGATCTGTATCGAATCTTGCTGGGTCGATCAGTTCGGGATCCCTTTCATGGGGCACCCTACTTTCCCTTTTATAGGCCAAGGGAAAGCGTGGGTTATAGTGGAGGAAAAGGAGAAGAATGAGAGAGAGGAAGGCCTCTAGGATCACCGGGTCCTTCTTCTCCTTCATGTGGGTCCCACCAACCCTATAGATGTTAATAGGGATAGTTCCACGTCGTGGTCCTATCCGTCACTAGCGCCATGCATTGGCATCATCCATTGGTCATGGCACTCCACTCCGTCCTGGTGAACATCGTGGTGAACTAACGCGCCTATCAGTGTTCGTACGAGGGTTAGGCAGAATAGCACCGGTACCCCGACGCTGTTCTTAATGTGAATCCTTAGGTATGGCCCGTCATGGTCACGGGTTACATCAGGGCGTGTTGATCTCTTCCCTGGTGTTAGAGTTTTGACCCAGGCCCATATGCTTGGACCTAGAGTGGTTGGCAATGGTATGGGTCCCTGTCGGGCAAGACAGAGCCCGCACCCAAGGGGTCTGGTGAGGCGGAGCCCGTGGTCTTGGGGTCAGACGAGGTGGAGCACAAACCCAAGGGTCGAGCAAGGCGGAGCCTGCCCCCGGAGGTCAGGCGAGGTGGAGATCATGGCCTCAGGGTCGGGCGAGCCAGAGCCTACCCCCGGAGGTTAGGCAAGGCAAAGATCGCTGCCTCGGGGTCAGGCTAGGCGGAGCCCGCCCTAGAGGTCGGGCGAGGCAGAGATCGTGGCCTCGGGGTTGGGCGAGGCGGAGCCCACCCCCGGAGGTCAGATGAGGCAGAGCCCACGCACCTGGGGGTCGGGCAGAGCTGTAGGCGCACTCTTGACTGCTCGGTTGAATCAATGTTGATGACCATTAGCTCCTCCTCTTAGGGTACCCTAGTATTGGTCCCCGACACCATGGATATGCAACTTATTTGGCTTGTGGGTTATGTGGAAAGCATTACTAAACGTGCGTCCTTATATTTAATTTTATTAGCAGTCATCATTAGTTCATTAACTAACCATTCTATGTAAGCACCTATGCTACTTTCAAGCAGGTGGTAAGCAATCAAAACCATTTTACCATAGCCAAGTCATATCGTATCACACGCCGATTCACGAACCGATGTATCCCAGCTGGGTACCCTAAAACACATGCCCTGCTTGTACCCCAGGCACAAGCAAGACCAACCCACCACTCTCCTATCAAGGGGTCCAGGTCCCCGTCCAAACTTGGACTCCAAGCCCCCACTCCTGAGTCCTAGACTCAGTGTGGTGCTTAGACCTCCACCATCCCCTCCTCCAATGAGCCGGTCCAGAAAGAGCCAGAACCCACGATAAGAGAGCAACGAGCCTTCCTGCTCCCATAAGCAAGTATGTGCTTAGGATAATAAGTCTATGACCTGACTACCATCCATAGCAACGGACGATCCTCAATTGACACAGGCAGAACAAGTGCAATCTGAGCCTTGCTCGAATGCCTAACCAAGTCTAGATCCAAAGTACCATTCTGACTGGTCTCCAATTATCATTCATATATATGCCATGTGACAGTAACAATAATATCTTTTCTATCTCTCGCGAGTGATAGGTAATCACTTGACTTCTACCGGATCCTATAGCATAGCAATCTAAATGATCCTGACATTCTAGTATGACTCATAGGATAAGGATATATATATGCAAGTGGTTTTCATTCAACTCCTTAAAACTTAATGCACAAGCATAAGATAAAGTGTAGAATAGTAGGGTTATGCACCGGGGCTTGCCTGGGTGAAAGGTCCTAATGGCTAGAGGGGGTCAATAGCTTATTAAAAATTTCTACAACAACACTTAACAAACCGGTTAGACAATTATAAGGCAAAGCGAGTGTTGCACTAGCCTACTAAAAATGCAAGCCACCTACCACAATTCTGGTTTATGTAGTTTCTATCCACACAATAACTATGTCACTACACTAAGTTAGTGTGCTCTCAAAGGCTAACTAAAGTGCCACACTAACCAAAATAACAAGCTCTCACAACTAGCTACACTAAAGAGCTTGACAACTAGTTTGCGGTAATGTAGAGAGTCAGCAAAATGGTTATACCACTATATCAAGGAATAAGCCAATCAATCATAAGAATGAATACCAATCACCTCGGAATCAAATGATGACACAATGATTTTTTACCGAGGTTCACTTGCTTACCGGCAAGCTAGTCCTCATTGTGGCGATTCACTCACTTAGAGGTTCACGCGCTAATTGGCATCACACGCCAAACCCTCAATAGGGTGTCGCACAACCAACACAAGATGAGGATCACACAAGCCGTGAGCAATTTACTAGAGTACATTTTGGCTGTCCACCGGGGAAAGGTCAAGAACCCCTCACAATCACCACGATCAGAGCCGGAGACAACCACCACCCTCCGCTCGATGATCCTTGCTGCTCTAAGCCGTCTAGGTGGCGGCAACCACCAAGAGTAACAAGCGAATCCCACAGCGAAACACGAACAACAAGTGCCTCTAGATGCAATCACTCAAGCAATGCACTTGGATTCTCTCCCAATCTCACAAAGATGATGAATCAATAATGGAGATGAGTGGGAGGGCTTTGGCTAAGCTCACAAGGTTGCTATGTCAATGTAAATGGCTAAGAGAGTGAGCTTGAGCCGGCCATGGGGCTTAAATAGAAGCCCCCACGAAATAGAGTCGTTGTACCCCTTCACTGGGCACAACACGGGGTGATCGGACGCTCCGGTCAGATCAACCGGATGCTGGACCCCAGCGTCCGATCGTGCGATGCACGCCATGTGTCCCCTCTCTTCAAATACTGACCGCTCAATCCCAACGGTCAAGTGATGACCAGACGCGCTGCTGTGAAGTGACCGGACGCTGGACCTCAGCGTTCGGTCGTTTCCAGTAAGCATCTAGAAATAAGAAATCACGATCGGACGTGTCTGGTCATGCTCGACTAGACACACCTAGCATCCGGTCACTCTACGTCATCATACGTCAGACTGACCGGACTCAGGCCCTGAGCATCCAGTCAGTTTTCGCACTAGCGTCCGGTCATGAGACCGAAACTGCATGCCCTCAACTGTCACTGACCGGACGCGCCGGTCTTTTAGAGACCAGCGTCTGGTCACTTATAGTGACCACATTCACCTGAGTTTAGGGCACCGGTGAAGTCCCTAACCCTTGCACAAACGTGCCAACCACCAAGTGTATCACCTTGTGCACATGTGTTAGCATATTTTCACAAACATTTTCAAGGGTGTTAGCACTCCACTAGATCCTAAATGCGTATGCAATAAGTTAGAGCATCTAGTGGCACTTTGATAACCGCATTTAGATACGAGTTTTACCCCTCTTAATAGTACGGCTATCGAACCTAAATATGATCACACTCTCTAAGTGTCTTGATCACCAAAATAAAATGGCTCCTACCATTTATACCTTTACCTTGAGCCTTTTGTTTTTCTCTTTCTTCTTTTCAAGTCCAAGTGCTTGATCATCACCATGGCATCATCATCATCATGATCTTCATAATTTCTTCATCACTTGGAGTAGTGCCACCTATCTCATAATCACTTTGATAAACTAGGTTAGCACTTAGGGTTTCATCAATTCACCAAAACCAAACTAGAGCTTTCACTGGGTAAGATATAACCAAAGTTAACGTTCCATCATGATGACATGATCGTCAAGGCACCATCTTCTCTGCTACTTCGGTCGACTCCATGATCCATCACTGTCCCTAAAAGGATCAAGATGCCCAAGAGGGGGATGAATTGGGCTAATTCTAAATTCTTTGTAATAATTAAGCCCTACACTTAGCCCACTTCACCCCTTGTGCCTAGAATGTGTTTCTATTATTCTACCGCACAAAAGTTTTGCACCATAGGTTCCAATCCTACTCTAGCATGACAATTCTAGGAATGTAAAGACATGAAATAAATTGCTCAAATGTAAATGCTCAAAGTAAAGAGAGGGAAAGGAACGCGGCGATATTTTCCTGAGGTATCGAAGAGTTGCCACTCCCCACTAGTCCTCATTGGAGCACCCGTGCAAGGGTGTAGCTAACCCTTGATCCACGCAAGGATCAAGTGCTCTCAACAGGCTGATTCTTTGACACTCCCTCCCGGTGAATCGCCCACAACTGCTCACAACTTGACTTGGATCATCTACAAGCTCTGTCAAATGATCACTAAGCTCCCAATCACCACCGAGCCATCTAGGTGATGGCGATCACCAAAAGTAACAAGCACAAACTCTCACTTGACCACAACAAGCCTAATAAGAAGGGTGGATGCACACTTGCTACTCTCTATGCACTAATGAGGTCCTTAATCTTGGATTCTCAAATCTCAATCACGTCACTAGGCTCTTGCTCTCCCTTGCACTCCAAAGGTGTTTCTCAGCTGAACAAATGGGCAAGAGACCTCCTATGGATGAGTGGAGTAAGTATTTATACCCTCTCATTCAAAACATAACGTTTGGAGGCTAAGTTAGCACTCTGTGGGTTGATCGGATGCTCCAGTCAGGGTGATTGGACACTCCGGTTAGTTATACCCACTACTGTGTCAGAAAGAGCCATTAAGCACTGACTAGACTCTGACCAGCGTTCGGTCATCACTGACCGAACGCGTCCGGTCACAAAAATGCTCTCTAGAACCTTACTGATGTTGACCGAACGCTGGCACCTAGAGTCCGGTGACTTCATTGTTTAGCATCCGATCATGTGCCAGATTCTGACCAGCATCCGGTCAGCACTGACCAGACATGTCTGGTCATAAAAAATGCTCTCTGAAACCTCTCTGGAGTTGACTGCACGTTGGCATCTAGAGTCCAGTCACTTTACTGTTCAGCGTCCGATCAGTACTAGACAACTGCAGTTGATCAAATGAACTGACCGGACTCACCCTCCAGTGTCTGGTCACAACCAGACTAGTGTTCGGTCAATCATTTGACCCTCCATTCACTTGCAACTCAAAATCCTATGTGAATGAAGTTTACTCCAATTGATCTTAGGGCTATTCCTGAGCTACCTAGTGCTAGGTTTGATAAGTGTGCACCACACCTAACCCACTAGACTTACCTAGGTCAAGCAACTAGTCCATACCCCCCTTAATAGTATGGCCAAAGGAAAAACAAAGTCCTAAACTACTCTAAGTGTCTCTCCATCACCAAACGACACTTAGAACTAGTCCGTCCTTAACCTTGTCGTCCATCCTTTGAAAACCGAAAACGATTTCCATTGACAGGGGCATGACAACCATGATTACCCAATCAATTGCCATTACCATGACCTAACTCAAAATTGCCTCTACAAAACACACGTTAGTCATAGTAATCTTGAATCGTCATTAATCATCGAAACCCAACTAGGGGCCTAGATGCTTTCAATCTCTCCCTTTTTGGTGATTGATGACAGCACAACCTCAAGTATGTAGAAAATATGAATGAGGTTTTCAACATGCTTGGTTCATATAAGCTTTTAACAATAAGAGCAAAGGGGTTAGACATGCTTATATGACCCAAGCCAACATGGTGTACTCAATAGATATGAATTAAGCATGAGTACATGAAGTAAAGCTCATTTGAATCGGAGTAAAATGCAGAAGCAAAGTAAATGAGCATAACCAAATGACATGAGTCTCACCATCACATGTAAATAAGACAATACATGGAAGTAAACGTGAATGCATGAAGTCTCACACAAAAGAAACGAATCACACGCTCCCCCTTGATCACACACTCCCCCTAGATCTAACATACTCGCTCCCTCTCCCCCTTTGGCATCAAGCACCAAAACCTAAGGGTCGGACGGCAGGATAGGAGCAGTCGAGTCGGGCGCTGAGGTGCGGTGAGAGATCTGGAACTGAGCTGCATCATCCTCTAACCCTAAACTCTGAGCGGTCTGACCCTTTGTAGCTGGAAGTGAAGGCAAAGCAGTCTGGGTCTGCTCAGTGACTAACGTGGCCTATGACTCTAGAAGTATCACTGTAGGAAGTGGAGCCACATCTGCTGTTGTCGCTGTCGCTAAAACCTCAAGTGTAGGAGTGATAGTCTGAGGTGGCTCGGATGATGCAACAGACGACGAAATCATCTTGGTAGTCCCGGTAATTGGAGCAGCTATGGTAGGGACATGGACTCAAAACTCTGAAGGTGTAGGCTGCCCTATAAGCTCACTGAAGGTAGCACTGAGACTCCTAGAGACTGGGGTGTCCATCACTAACACTGAAGAACTCTGAGTCAGAGTGAAACCCGTAACAATAGGAGTAAAGTGAGGACCCTGAGCTATCACTGGTGAAGCAAACCACTAGGACACCTGCTCTGTAGGTGAAGCAAACTGAGTAGCTGGTGGTCCCTAACTCTAAAGCCCACTGGGCTATACAGCTGGAGTCACTGGAGTGGTGGTAGCAGGCTGGCCTATCTAAGGTGTAGACTACTGAGGAGCAACCCCAATAGCAATGAATATATGCTACATGAAGCCAAGTAACTATTGCTGAATCACAAGCTACTGCTGCTGCATGGCCTGCTGCTGCCTCTAAAACTCATCCTGTCAAGCCTAAACCTAAGCAAGTGCAGCTGCGGTCTCCTATGCCTAGCGTGCCTGGTCCTGCCTCATCCGCTCAAGTATAGCTAGAAGAGTTGGGCCTGTCTACGGTGGCTATGGTGGAGCAGAGAGCCACTGGCCTCTCTATCGTGTGGTCGAGGAGCCATCTGCAGAATCGGCTGATAGTCATCATCAGAGCTGACACTCGAGTCACTCTCGACCACATCATCCTACTGTGCATCAAGCTCCTCCTCTGTAGCTGTAATGCCTCTGATGATCTCATCTTGCTGAGCTATTGTCTCTGGTATCTTTAGGCAATGGCTCAGCTAACGAGGTGTCCTCGCATGACTATGATGTAGCATCTGGGTCATGTCATATGGTGGAAACTCAGTAGTAGCACCTATGTACTCTGCCATTATCTCAGGAGACTTCTGTGTAACTGCCTTTCGGATTAGAAAAGTGATCTAATGAGCATAAGGCAACTAACGGTGACCTCTGAAGCCCTCTGCTAGTGTATCATCCATCTCTGAAAGTATCACATCCCAAATATCAAAGACAGTCTAAGACACCAGGTGATACACTAGCCAAAGCTAAATTTGAGTCAGGCCCTCGCTGTAGCCCATCCTCGAAAGTAGAGTCCTCCTCATAATTGCATCAAGAAGATGAGCTATAGGTGTAAGATCACATGGTATCCTGCTTGACCCCTCACTAAATGGCTCTATGAAGCAAGGTCTGACAAGATCTATAGGTGGCACAAGTCCGCCGTGAGGGCATCTCGGAGGCTCGGTCTGTCCATAGCATACCTTGTGAAGGTGAATAGGGGACTCTATAATCCTTAGTATCTCTCTGACCCTCAAGCTCTGGAGCCTATAGTCATGGCCTCTAAAAGCAAAGTGTATGAATCTGTGCCTCGGGTCAATCCAAAGAGAGGAGTAGAACTCATGGACCCAAGATGGAACATACCGACTAGTCCATCCAAGAAGATCTGACAAGCCTAGCAGATAAGAAAGGTGAGGGCAGATCTGCTCGCCTGTAGCTACAACAAGAGACTCTATGGAGCAGACCCTCTGAGATATGACACCACTGTTGAGATATGCATTATAGAAATCCTCCTGCAACACGGTGTAGAAGTGCTCTGAGGCACGCTCATCCCGCCTCGGTGGAAACCAGTCCTCAAATTGTACAAATCGCAGCTGCTGCACCTATCTAGCTGTGGCTGCCCTCAGGTCAAGGTGAACCACCAGAGGCAGACCCTGTGGTCTGGGAGATGGACGAGAACCCCTCCTCTATGTCTTAGGCCTTGGTGACACCTGAGTGCGTGTGTGACCGAAACGTCAAAGTTGTGGCTGTGCTACCTGCTCTGTCTCCTCAGCCTGCTCTCCCTGCTGAGCATCCTCTATCTGCTCTGCCGATTGTGTCTGCTACTCAGTCTCCCCCTAAGTCTGACTCTCCTCTAAAGAGACACATCGTCCTCCAAGCATGACAGTCCTAGGTGGACTACCAAGACTGGCCTCAATCCTCTCAACGGCAGCCCTCTGAGCGGGTGACAACTAATCGCCTATGCGAATGCCACTGCCAGCTATACC
This sequence comes from Miscanthus floridulus, assembly GCF_019320115.1. Classification (NCBI taxonomy): domain Eukaryota; kingdom Viridiplantae; phylum Streptophyta; class Magnoliopsida; order Poales; family Poaceae; genus Miscanthus; species Miscanthus floridulus. Next base: position 120,057,015 of record NC_089586.1, on the reverse strand, counting down.
TCTCTCTACACGCTCTATGGCGGTTGCCACTACTGCTGCCCTCTCTGCCTCAACATCAGTGAACTTGCGCTTCTTTGTTGTAGTCTTTTTTTCCTTTCCTTTTTGCTGAGCAGTCAGGCGAGGCGGAGTCCTTGGATCCTCATCACTAGGACCACCTCTGGCATTCTTGCACCGTGCCATCACTAAAGCTGACGAGAATCATTGCCACTGATAGGAAACAACTACCGACTTACACTCATGAGGCTTGGCCTCAATCCGTACTCGTGGACTTGGCCTCGAGTTCATTGACAACTGCCACAACAATCACAAAAGCACTGACTCGCTGCATGATAGAATAGATAGGGAATATAAATAATCACAATATTCATCTAGAGATGAGAAACCCTAAGAAGCAAGCAGTAGAAGTGAAATTGAAATCGATGGCTTGCTACCTGAAGAAATCCGATGATCCGGCGACCGACAAGCAAAGGAAAGGATCACGGGGCACCACCAGAATTGACAAGGATACGCCTAGGGCTAGGGTTTGGCGGCATGAAACCATATGACAGCCAGGAATGCATGGTAGTGCAATGCAGGCATGGGCATGAGCACTACGAGGTAGGCGCGGGCACTAGCGAGGCCATGGAGGCGTAAGCGCGGCAGTGGCGAGGCAGTGCGGTCGTGGGCACGGCGGCACGACGGCGGAGGCAGGCGCGGCGGCACGAGGTAGGCACGAGATGGTAGCATTACTCATACTACGCTGATGTACTCGCCGTGGTGCAATCGATTGTGCAAAAACATAAATGAAAGCATCTAGGCCCCTAGTTAGGTTTCGGTGATTAATGACAATATGAGATTACTGTGACTAACGTGTGTTTTACATATGCAATTAAGTTAGGTCATGGTAATGACAATTGATTGGGCAATCATGGTGGTCATGCCCCTACGATGGAAATCATTTTGGTTTTCAAAGGATGAACGACAAGGTTAAGGATGGACTAGTTCTAAGTGTCGTTTGGTGTTGAAGAGACACTTAGAGTAGTTTAGGACTTTGTTTTTCCTTTGGCCATACTATTAAGGGGGGTATGGACGGGTAGCTTGACCTATGTGAGTCTAGTAGGTTAGGTGTGGTGCACACTTGTTAAATCTAACACTAGGTAGCTCCTAAAAAGCCCTTAGATGAATTGGAGCAAACTTGATTCACATATGATTGCGAGTTGGAAGTGAATGGAGGGTCAAATGTTGACCGGACGCTGGTTCCAGTGTGACCAGACGCTGGCGCAGAGTCCGGTTAGTTCATTTGATCAAGGTAAAGTCATCTGGATGCGACCGAACACTGAGTGAAATGTGACCGGATGCTGGGTGCCAGAGTCTGGTCAACTCCAGTAAGGTTCCGGCTACTGACCGAACATTGAGCAGCAAAGTGACCGGATGTTGGGTTCCAGAGTCTAGTCAACATCAGTAAGGTTCTAGAGGGCAGTTTTTGTGACCGGACACATCTGGTCAGTGCTGACCGGACGCTGGTCAGTGTCCGGTCACAACTTAACTGCTCGGTTGTGAGGAGAACTGACCGGAGCATCTGGTCACCCCACAGTGGCACATAACGGTTCGTTTTGAATGAGGGGTTATAAATACTTCCTCTATTCACTCAAGGGATCACTTTTGCTCATTCCAACAGCTGAGAAACACCCTTTAGAGTGCCAAGAAGAGCAAGGTCCTAGTGAGGTGATTGAGATTTGAGAATCCAAGAGAGAGGCCTCATTAGTGAAAGCAAGAGTAGCAAAGTGTGCATCCACCTCATTAGGCTTGTCGTGGTCAAGTGAGAGTTTGTGCTTGTTACACTTGGTGATCGCCATCATCTAGATGGCTTGGTGGTGATTGGGAGTTTGGTGATCATCCGGCGGAGCTTGTGGATGACCCAACTCAAGTTGTCAGCGGTTGTGGGTGATTCACCGTGACGGAGTGTTGAAGAATCAACCCGTAGAGAGCACTTTATCCTTGCGTGGATCAAGGGGGAGCTACACCCTTGCGTGATTGCTCCAACGAGGACTAGTGGGGAGTGGTGACTCTCTGATACCTCGGCAAAACATCACTGCGTTCCTCCTTCTCACTTTACTTTAAGCATTTACTTTGAGCAATTCAATTCTTGTCTTTACATTCATAGAATTGCCATGCTAGAGTAGGATTGGAACATAGGTTGCTAAACTTTTGTGTGGTAGAACAATAGAAACACTTTCTAGGCATAAGGGGTGAAGTATGCTAACCGTAGGGTTTAATTATTGCAAAGAAAATTAGAATTAGTCCAATTCACCCCCCCCCCTCTTGGGTATATTGATCCTTTCAAGCTCGAACAAGGCGGTCGAGATGGCGGGGAGGCATCAGGAGCTCACCATGGTTCGTGCTGTGGTGACGGTTGAGTTAGAGGGAGTTCAAACCGAGCTAGCCACATGCGCCCGGCGGGCGCGGCGGTGCTCCGGTGTGGACAAGGTGGCGTCAGCACGTCGACGACGCACGCCCTGGCCAAACAGAAACGAGCACCAGATATAGAAAGTTAACACGAGCTCAGAAACACCCTCAATTTGATTCTTTTCCCATGGAGTGGGACTTACCCCAAACCTATGGTTGCGGCGACGCCTATGGCCGGCGGCGGCCAAATTGGCCACCTACAAGGCGCACCTGTGCCCTTATACGAGTTGGCCCGCAAGCAGTCGCTCTTAATTAGCTGCTGGAACGCTGATCCAGGGTGGCGTGCAACAGACTGCGAGCAAGGTATGGCGCAGCTCTACTGATCAAGGCAGGCAACGACGGCTATGCTTGACCCGGCCAAACCCGGCTGAGGCCCGATAAATACGCGAGGACAAGCTCACGGCGTGGCTCGGAGGGAGCGATCGTGAGCTACCGAGATGGGACGGCTCATCCGGGTGGACAATGTCTGCGGTAGTGAAATAGAGCCAAGCGCAAGCCGTCGCACGGAGTCAAGGCACGACGCGACACGAGAGGAGCGACGACATCCCAACAAGGACAGGCACGCGATGAGGCAGGGAAGACCGCTAGCGACTCGACGGTAGCTGGATTGGACGGCGAGAAGAGCGCCACGTCGATCTGCCGACGGCTGCCAAGGCACTAGCCCGGCCCTGCGCGTGGCACGGTGCGGCCAGGACAACACGAGGGCGCAGGAAGGCAAGGGGTGCGCCACGGCGTCGGTCGACACGTGGCAACGACACGCACACAGGCCAGAGGAGAAAGCCGTGGCCGGCAACAGCCGAGCCCGGCGCCCGCCACGCGCGTGCACACGGTGACCGCGAGCCCAGATAGGAAAGTGACAAGGGTGACGTGCACGAGTTTTAAAGCGAACGAAAAAATGTGCCTAACCCGACATGAGACCGACCAGCTATCCCAACTCGCAACTGGGACTATCAGCTAGCCAGCGAAGTATTCCCTACGCCCCAAGAGCGACTAGAGATGAAGATACAAGCCCGCCAACATGAGCTCGTCGCCCGATCACGGGTTCACAAACAGAACGTCCATGACGTAGTTCACAGCGCGTTCTGACGAGTTTTGGGTAATTTTTGTGAGCAACATTCTACCCACACCACAACTACTCATACTATGCTGATGTACTCGCCGTGGTGCAATCGATCGTGCAAAAACATAGACATACTGCTTACTCCGTTTTTGTTGGGATTTAACCGCCAAAAACGACACTGCCTATCATTTCCCACTTAGAAAAATTGAGGGTTTAGTTTGATCTACAACTTTTAACACTTTTGCCATAATTTCCAAAAGGTCTAAGCCTTGTTAATTTCAACTAACATACCATGACCTAGTCCATACTTCGTACTAACTTGTAGGAACAAAATATTAAAGCACTATTTAAGTATGTTCCACTATATAATTTACCAAAGATAGCACTTTAAACTTAAATCGTTTGTTTGCCGACTTAACTGTGAAGAGTGGATTTAATTTCAATTTGATTTTCGAGCTTCCCAAAAATACTAGCTGATATTATTATTCTCCAAGATTTAAAATTGCATGCCCAACTACGTAACTTGCCCTCAAATCTTTATTTCCACACTATACTTCAGTTATAATTGGTCGTTGTTCATAGAAATTATTTTCATGCCAACAATTAACACAACTCATTCTATTCTTTTTGTTAGGAGTTTTCATCACCACCTCTTTACGCTAAGTAAACGAACTCACAATACTATGAGATCTATCTCTCAGGCCATAATCTCAGTGCTTAGCGAGCTTGTAACATCAGAGGTGTTACAAACACCAATTTGTATAAAATAGTAGGCTGTTATATTGAATCATCTACTAATTTTAGTCAGTTTTGTCAAATATTATATTGAATCGTCTCGAACCAATTTCGGTCAATTTTGTCAAACTTTTAAGATGTGAATAAGGTTTTAATTATAGGGTTCATCTTTTAACCTGGAACTCACGTGTATATATAGCCACACCAATTTGCATATAAGTAATCTTAAACAAATTTTAGTCAATTTCATTAAAACTTTAATGAGTATAAACGTGACAATTTAATTCTAAAGTTCAGTTTTAGGCATGAAGTCAACATGTAGGCATAGTACTTTTGCTATTATTTGGATCCTACTGGATTGATTTGGACTTCAAAGCAAATTGGATTGAACATTAATCATTTGGAATTGGATTTAGATTGGATGTTATTTATTTTGTTAGATTTTAATTAGACTTCTCCATTGGATTTGGATTCTAATCCATTTCCACCTCTATATATCCTTGTTGCTGTAAATATATTCCTCGCTATTAATATTAGTACAATGCCCCCAGCCCCCACAAACTTCTTGCCAGTTGCTTTTAATGGAAAATTCAAGTGTATATCAAACCTCCGGCAGCGACATAAGTCACAACCTGACAATGGAAAATTCTGTGTATATCAAACCTGCGGCAGCGACATAAGTCATAACCTGACAAAAAACCTTCAGAAGACTAAATTAAAGCAAACCAATAGAACGCAATAATCTGCAGAGGTCAATTAGCAAATCGAGGTCAATTAGCAAATCAACGATCAAATGCACCACAAGTAAAGAAGGGATGAGCAAAGGCTATATGAAGTGTCATGTGCGGATGTGCCAATATCAACTTTCTTTGTTAACAACAGGACGGACGGAAGCACAAGTAAATAAAGGAGGAATGAGCAAAGGCTATATGAAGTGCCATGTGCTAATATCAACTTTCTTTGTTAACAACATGACGGATGGAAGAATAGATCAATCCACAGGACACAAATCAAGTGTGTTGAGTATTCTTTGGTACATTACAATACTTTACTCACTGTATCTTGTTACAAGATAGAACACCCAAAAAACAAACCCCCCCAAAAAAAGTAGAGAACAAAAACAGCCTCACTATATGAAGTTATGAAACACGGTGAGTTTTACATCATTTGTGCAGTCAGCAGTACCACAAAGCATGAGAGTATTGGACAAGTCAAAACAAGAATCAGAAACTATGCATGCATGTACTAATCAGTCTTGGTATCCTCAGCTCAGTCGAGTTTAGCTGGTTTTGATTCGACCCCTCCTTTTCGTTGTTCAATAGAGTAGGGCATGTAAGTTCCGAGTATCTTGTCCCACATCACAAAGAAGGGTTGTGAAAAGTTGTACTTGTTACCATAGAGCTGATGGTGAATGTCATGATAAGCACTGTTATTGCTGAACAGCGCCTGGAGGATGTTACCAGGAAGCCACAGCCCACAATGATCATCCACAGTTTTGATGGTTGCAAAGGAGAAAAAGAATATGGATGTCCGTGGAGTCATACCAGAAACAAGGAATGAGAGTGCACCACCAATGGTGTCCAAAATAAGGCCCTCAAGAGGGTGGTTGTATAGAGCTCCAAAGGAATAAGGGACTACAAGAGTGTGGTGCTTGGAATGGATGTGTTTATACAGGAACTTGTTAATGTGCATGTATCTGTGCATGAAGTACTGCCATGTGTCCATAACAACCATTGCAGTTATAAACTGCAACACTATTACAAGAGCAGGAGGTTGCTTCTGTCCAATACCACTCTCATCACCAATAACCTGTTTGTGAAGGAAAATGTCAGCATGTTAACAAACCTATCTACATAGATGATGTGTATCGAACAATTCACTGATGAACCATTTTTTAGGAACCCAAAAGAAACATTATGATGTCAAGCTGGTTCCAAAATCAAGACTGATCATAGAACTAGATATCCCCTAGATCAGTGAATTCTCATGAACCTATATTGATTTATATTCAAATTCTTAGTTTTATTCCAATCAGAATCAACATGGTTAACCCAGCAACCACCCGCTATACTGACCAGGCCCGGCCCTGGGGGGGTTCGAGCTGTGCCCCTGCACTGGGCCCTCGAACCAAAGGGGCCCAACTCCGTGCGTGAGAACGGAAGCCTGAGAAGGGAAGCCTGAAGCCGTCCGCTACATCCAGTGTCCGTGAAGCCGCATCGTTGCGCCCTCGCCGTCGCCGCAACCTCGCCGCTCCATGCGGCCTCGTCGCGAGTCGCCACCTCGCTGACAGCTGACCTCGCTGACAGCCAGCCGCAGCCACGTGATTCCGGACGACGCGAGTGACGAGTCCATACGTGAGGTGTTTCAGACTTCCCATTCAGGTACGTATGTTTGCCCAATCGCTCCTAATCCTTTTGTTGATCTCAATTTCATATATTTAATCAATGTTTAATTTGCTTTTTCCTTCAATTTCTATTCTTTGGAACACAAGATTTGAGACGCTTGTGCACACGCTGCAGCTAGGGCAGTGTGTGACCTTACACTATTTAGTGAATAATTGTTATCTCAATTTCTCAACTAGGTAATGTACTAACTCTGTTGATTTTAAAGTTGAATCTAGCACGGCATAATTTTGGTAAATTACTTGCTAATTGTTCTAAAATTTCAGTGGCCTCATGTTTCTTGAAAGCAAACATTTGGCAGTGAGAGAAGAGAAATGAAGAAATGCATAGAAGAGTTGATACAATGGTAGAGACGGTATATATTATAGCTATATTAGAGGGCCCATCTTTATGGCTCAGCTCCAGGTCACCGATTTGACAGGACCGGGCCTGATACTGACACAAGGATTTTAATCCACTTCACTAGCTACATGTGTATTGAATGTTATGTTCAGCTTTCAAATCCTCAAAGCATGTAAGTAAGACATGTTTGCTAAGAATCACCGAAAGTCTTCAATAACCAAAACTGATGACTTTCTTTAAAAACATGATCTGGTTTGCTTCACTTTGCTTTATACTTCATTGGTTAGGATAGATGCTCAGGAACAAAGTCTAGAAGGAAATACGAAGGCTGTTGAGCTATATGCAGTAATGGGATGCAAATACAATCCAGGAGGCTTGTAAACCAATTTGTGCTTCAGACTTATAAGGTGTGTTGTCTCGATCGATCATTTCCTGTGCAATTAAAAACATCAAGTTTGCTTCGTTGCACAGAATGATAACGCCCAAAGGAAGCACCTATTAAGCACGGGGCTCATCTAAAACCAACTAAAACGATCCTGGAATTCCGTGGTACAGACAAAGGAACAGATGGCGCCGAGGAGGAGAAGATTACCGCAAAGAGGGTGAGCGCGACGGCGACCTGGAAGACCTGCTGGAGGAGAACGCCCCTCACGACGGCAGCCTTGGAGACGACGTTCTTCGTGGCGGCCTCCTCCCTGGTGTGCAGCCGGTATCCGTCGAGCCGCCCCACCCCGTCCAGCGCGACGTAGAGCCCCGAGTAGAGCCAGTACACGGCGATCGGCACGAACGTGCCCAGCAGCTCGTCCGACACCGCCCCGATCCCCATCGTCCCCCCTCCACCGCCTCCGGCGTTGCTGTGGCTCCCGGCGGTCGGGTTAGGAGGCGAAATTACGGCGGCACGAGCGCGAGGGATGGATTACCGGGCTGGCCAACCCGGATCTCTCCGACTGCGGGAGAGGCGGAGGGAGGAGGAGGAACCGGAGTCGGATTTCCCTGGCGAGGTTGGTGGCCGCGGCGGGCAAGGGAGGGGGAGATGTATATATAGCGGTGGCGTGGCGCGGCGCGGCGGTCGCCGTCGGTCAGAACGAGGTTGGGGGCGGGTGTTGGTTCCAACGCGAAGGAGGGGTTCGGTCGCTTCCCGACGAACCCGGCCGGGCGATGCTGGCCACCGCACAGGCGGCGGCCCTTCTGTGGTGAGGACACCACCGGGTAGCGTAGATTGGCCGGCCTAGCCTCCTGGCCGTCTGATTATCAGCAACGGACGGCCACATCTTTTACAGACAACGAAGTCTGATGGTACCTACCATCACCGGGTTTTTTTTCCCCTCATTCTCAGTAACTAGATTTCTTTTTTCCAGAAGAAGACTTTTTTCGCGACCGATGGCACGTTTTTTTTAAGAGGAGGATTTTCCCAGAAGAAGACCTGTGTCTGACATTTCGTCTGGCTTAACAACGCCTTCCAGAATCGCAACGGCAATCGGCAACCATGTGTGCGTGTGAGCTGACGAGACCTTGTGATGTTAACGTCTGGAGGTTCCTGCTTGATGCCTCGACCAACGTTCGTTTCCGGATTTTTTTTAGCACCCCATCTTGAGCCGGCCGGAGCTGCAGTTTATGCTGATGCTATCCGGGTGGCCTGGCATCACGCAACGCACCAACGTGCAACGTTTGCTTATGGCAAAGGGGAAAACTACTGCACTAGCCAGTGAGATAACTGGACCAACACATGCAACAGTCTATCCGCAAAACTTCAAGCAAAAACTGACCTGGACTTGGCCATTTTTTTATGTTTTGCTTGTAAAACATCCTATCTGCAGGACAAGCTTCTGAAGTTCACGTCGACCGACCTTTTTTTCTAGGCCAAGCAGCCACCATGGTTAACAAAACAGGTCATGATGGGAAAGGGACCGAACGATCTTATGATCCACTGGTGCGATAAGTAACTGCATCCAGATTCACAAAGACGAGGTGAAAACTTCTGGCAAGGCAACCAACGCAAAAACCAATTTCTGCAAGAGTTCTGCTGCAGATCGACACAAAGACACTCATCGCTTACTTGGGTCCAACGAGGTCCACATTTCATTTCATACATTTATCTTGCAAAAGAAACCAAAGGCGATGGATAAACTGCAAAGCTACTATCATCAGGTTCTATCCTGTCTTCCATCGGTGTACAAGAAGCCATTGCCTACATTAACTGGTAAAATGGCTGGGGCCGATTTGAGTGCATGCATCTGGGTGATCATCAATATCCGGGTGGGCCAGCAAAGGAATAATGGGTGGACACAGGCACACTAGGGCCATTAACCCTTGTCAAAACTGGCCTCTGAATGCCTTCACCATAAACACTAGTCGGGCGCTCATAAGTAGTTTGGTAGGATGCTCCCGGATTGAAGTCCATTGCGCGTGTAGAGAGTTTGTAGGAACGATACAGCTCATCCACGCGTTCAGACCGCGCAGCAAGCTCTCCTGACAGTGCTCGGTGATCTCTTACCAGAAGTGGATCCCTAACAGTTGCCTCAGCTGCAGTTCTGGAAACAACAGTGAAGTTCAAGAATTTGAATATTTTCATAAAAGATAATAGAAATACAACTTTGTGAGGAAAAATGGACTCTCCATAAAAACATTGAATTCAAACAAAAATATCACCTACAAGCTAGCAACAAAACTTACAAAGTAAACCAAGTATAACAGAAACTAAAATGGCTATGGGATGCCCACTGAAAAATAGACAGGTAAGGTAAGAACAGTATACAAAAAATAAAATCTAAAGCACTTAGTTCAACACCAAACTCTGCATGTGAAACCTTCTTTTCTTTTCTTATATTTCTGAAATACTGTCTCTGTTCCAAATCATAAGATGCTTTGACTTTTTTGGTATGTCAATTTTGCTATGTATCTATATATACCATATGTCTAGATACATAGCAAAATCGATGTATAAAAAAAGTCAAAGCGTCCTACAATTTGGAATGGAGGGAGTATATGACAACCAACAATACACAATGCTATTAAGGTTTCATTCCTGATATTTTAATCTCTTGCATAGCAAATGACACTGAATCACTGATTATTAAATTATGTTGTATAATGGAACTTTGGATTGTTGCATAGTCGGTAGTTGCAGAATCACTACCTCTACAAGGATCATTTAATAGTGCAACAACAGTATTCCAGATTTACATACCGACTGAAACAAATTTCCAACATATTTTCAAACTGGAAGCTAAAATACAGACCATATTCAAAGCTTCCTTTCATGCACACTTCCATTAAGCATGTTAAGGATCAAGCTGAACTAACACACAGCCAACACCTCAATTGAATCGGCTGCCACGCTACAATTGTTTGGCAAGCTTTGGCCAAAGCATAGGGAAAATCTCTTTTGCCTATTTTGTTCATTCTTGCTACAAAACAGACTGACCAACGATAAAATACCCAACTCCTTTTTCTTCATCCCAAACATGTAACCATTACTTACACACACACACACAAAAAAAAAATGTAACCATTGATGAGCAATCAAAATACACATATGGTTTACATGTTAGCTAATTGCAAGCCAATAAGTGAGTGAGCTTGGCTTTCCTAATGACAAATCAAAAGGCAATGATTGAACATGGTTGTCGACATAGTTGAACTGCAAAAGAGAAAACAAGAAAGAAAAGGCAATGTAATGGAATACTAGCAGAGGCAAGGCAAGTATTTCTATGGTTGGCATGAGAGTATAGTTCAAAAGATACATATAGCAAATAAAGGAAAGTAATCTCTAGACAAAATCTGTTTCACTCCTATTCCGATGAGAAACCCAAATAGCTCAACTCCTCTAGAGGAGTCTAATTATTTTGTGGCTTCAAGCTCAAAAAAAGAGCCTAACGTCGCCAAGTAGATATAAATGAGTCAGGCATTTAAATAGAAGCCCTCAATAAGCTAGATCATTTCGGAAAAAGGATTAACATTTGCATAACCTGACCAAGCACCCAAATTAAGAAATCAGATTACAGTTAAAAGACTACCTTTCATGCATAATATCCATATGAGGTTGATGGTATGGAGACCTAGTAGCCACTTGGTGATAGTAATTAAGAGGAACATGTTGAGGCTCTTGCATGTGATAAGGATCTAGCACCACACCACGTCGAGGCTCGTCAAGAAGTGGAGGATGTAATGATCGTGTTATCTTGTACTGATCTGCAAGAGGATGTGCATGGACATTAATAGGTGCACCCCTTTCTTCAATATATTGCAATCGTCTTCTTTCTTCATAATCACTCGGTTTTCGAATATCTTCAACGATACGTGATCGTCGCACTTCCTCGATATGTTGTGGAGCTGGCTGAGAAAGGCCAATAGGCTTGAACATTGCCAATAGTCTTTGAACCTACAAGATAGTGCCATGACTTAAAGCATGAAACAAAATTTTGTGCCTTTTATTTTGTATATACAACATTGCAATATAGAACATTCCCCATGACTCACTTGTTTAGAGTTGAGCTCTTGGCTGAACCTGCCTTTTGAGGTGTAGTTCTCCTTAATGGCATTCTTGAAACTACTCTCAGGAATAGGAAGGCAATCCATGTCAACGCTAAATTTAACCTACATCAAGGACACAAGTTAGTTAGTTAAGCGATAACAATGTCACCATTCAAACATCATCCACTTTGGTTAGCCATCCATCTACAATTAAAAATCCATTTAATGGCTAGAAAAGCAAAGGTTGCATGATAATGGGAGGCCAAACCAAAATAACAACAATCACCACCTTCCTATACTAGGTTAACACAAAGTGCCTTAATTAACTCACCAAATCATCCTTCCGCCCTCATTAGTCTAGCAAAAAGTATTGTGCAAGGTAGTCATAGAAGCTATAAAAGCAGATATCTGGATAAATTGAACAACAATAGAGATGGTAAAACCATAGGGATATTTTGGGTGATGAGGAATTAAATGATCATTAAAGCAAACATAATTTTGTGAATCAATTGATGTAAACATATTTATATGAGGTATGGCATATGTTTGGGGTTTAAATCTTGAGCATGGATTTAGGATATGGCATTTGCACTAGGCCAAGCAGCTAAAGAACCAACCTTGGCTCAACGTGAAGCGCCGAGGAGGGGGGATGTTCCTTGTTAATGGCTTTCATAGGAGGGTGTACCGCTAGTTATCATCAAAACCATGAGGAAAAACAATCCCTGCTCTCTAGAATATCTAGACAATTTTAGTAGCATTCAAAAAAATATTTTCTAGGCAAGTCGGGCAGCATACATCTAATCTAAGGTGGTAAAAAACATTTTACGAAATTGTATTTTTGTTCCATGAATCCCACATTGTTGACTGTTAACAAATGTATATATTAGTTATAATATTTGAAGGGAACACATATAAATAGAGACATTCAAATGCTTGCTGATTAAGGGCAAGACATATAAATAGAGGCATTCAAATGCTTGCTGATTTCTCAGACCGGTTTCCACCCAAAGTGAGAGAAAAAAAACAGAGCCGGACAAATAAGAGTGTGCAAGGCACAGTATGATGAATGATATGTTGTTGTTGTTGTTTTCCCTTTTTTGAGAGGATGGGGACACTGGCTAGTACAGTTTCTTAAGGCTAACAACCCATATGTGTTCAGAACCTGAAAAACACAGTAGCAAACCTTCCTCCAATCCACTTTCATGGCAATGCAAGTATGATCATTAGTTCAGATAAGGGCACTTGATACGACAGGAAAAAAAAGTCTGCCAAAGGCTACACATGTATTAAAAACAAGACATTCCTAGTTTAAAGATGAAATTAAGTTATGTCCCTTGAATGACGTGACCATGAACACTATAGCAGTGAGCCATTGAGCAAATAAACTGATAAACTATTTTGTCATATACTCCTATGGATGACAACAGTCATAAACCTACAACATGTGTCCTCACCACCTTGGTATTTCACTGTACTATTTCATTAACTTTGTAAAACTGACTGAGCTGTATTGCAGGACTAAGTTTACCGTACAAGCAAAGCAAACAATAAGATACAAGAATTACCTGTGCAGGGAATTTCCCGTCAAAGGCATGTCGCACAAGATCCAATCCTCCCCTTGTATCTGCCTTGTACACCCCATACATTAGCTTGAGGTCAAAATCATACAGGAACAGCTTCGCCCCTGGCCAGATCTTCTCCACCACATCCATCTTCCCCCTGGGCAGGCCAAACACACCGTTCCGGTAGCACTCTGGCTTCGTCCTCGCACTGCACATGAATATGAATCCCAAACCACTTTCTTCCTCCTCCTTTTCCTTCCCCGTCGTCTTCCTTCTCTTCGCTTCCCTCTTCACACGCTCCTCTTCCCTCCCCTTCATCATCTCCTTCCTACTCGTCGTCCTCTCTTCTGCCTCCCCCTCCGTCTTGCTCTGGGCGACCCCGTCACTGGCCCCCTCTCCCTTCTTCTCTCTCCCCTTCATCGTCTCCTTCCTATTCTCCGTTTTGCTCTGCGCGACCCGGTCATCTGCAGTCTCTGCGGCGGCGGCGGCCGCCGGACTAGTCTTGACTGGTTTCGGGGCGGGTGTCTGCGCCGAAGCAGACGCCTCAGAGATGCCCGCGGTTTTGACCCCCTTCTTCTTGAACTTGTCGGGCTTGGTCAACCCAGGGGCGGCGGCCTTGGGCAGCGGCGCGGAGGAGGCGTCGCCCTTGCGCCTAAGCCTCTTCACCATGGCTGATCAGAACGAGGGAGAATCGAATCCCCACGATCAGTTGCGCTGAATTCGATACAAATCAAGCTAGATCCATGTGTTTCCTTTGTACAATCTATCGAATAGCAATCAACGGATTGTTTCTGAAAGCGTGGCCGAGAGGAATAAACCCTAGATGAGGATGGAAGGACGACGAGGAAGAGCGCACGGACCTGCGAAGCGAGGGAGACGGCGCGAGTGGTGAGGACGGGTAGTTGCGTTACCGATTCCGGGTGACCCGAAACCTATTCAGCTTTTCGTCCTCGACTCCTATACGGGGTCTAAAGACCGTCTCCCACACCCGTCACCTAAAATATAAATATAAGATTCATTCCTTATTTACAAGCAAAAGGTTTAATACTTATTTTTGTCTTTTCCAACCACAAGACTAAAAAAAACAACTTTTTCTGTAAATAGGTCTTCAGAAGAGAGATCCCCGTATTTAGGTTATGTCTCTCCTGACATCTAAAATAGATCTTCCATATATATGCTCTGTTGGAGACTATAGATATTATGTTGGAGATCTATTTTAGGTTTGGGTTCCACAATGGATCTCTTGTTGAAGACAGCCTAACGTCTTGTCGGCCTCAATAGGAATATGATGATCTACCATGGATACTTTTTGGTTTAAAAAAGTGTGGGCACATCAATTTTTTTTTCAGAAATGATATACAACACATATGTGTTTTAGCATAAAAAAACACATAGATTTTTTTATCTCTCTCCCTCTCTTTCTCACCGGTGACCACCGGCGCCGGCGTCGGCGACCGGCGAGCTCGCCCCGGCACCCGCGCCCGCGCCGACCATGGCAGTGGCGGTGGTGGTGGCGGTGGCGGCGGATCTGTGATTTATCCTTCCATAGAAAAAAATTATGATATGTGATCTGTGATCTGTGGAGGCTGGAGATAGAAGAATGGTGGAGGTTGTTGATCTTAATCCTATGGTACAAAAAAATTCATGTGTTGAAACTGCATAAAACACATAGTTGTATAGTAGACAGAATCCTTTTTTACTATATTTACAGAAAAAAATTAACAATATTTATATCTCTAGATAAGTTTACAATATATTCAACGATTTATCTAATAATAATCATAAATATTAATACTTTCTTACGTATATTTGGTCAAAATTAAAAATGTTTGACTTCTCCGAAGATGAGAATAACGCTCTCTCAGGGACCAAGGGGGTAGATCTCTTCCCTCTCTTGAAAGGTCCTAATGGCTAGGGGTGAATAGTCTATTAAAAAATTTTACAACAACACTTAACAGATCGGTTAGACAAAAATAAGACGAAGCGAGTGTTGCGCTAGCCTACTAAAAAATACAAGCCATCTACCATAATTCTAGTTTCTATAGTCTCTATCCACACAATGGTTATATCACTACACTAAGTTAGTGTGCTCTCAAAGACTAACTAAAGAGCTACACTAACCAAATTAAAAATCTCTCACGACTAGCAACACTAAAAAGTTTGACAACTAGTTTACGGTAATATAAAGAGAGAAAGCAAGATGGTTATACCGCCAAATCGAGGATTGAACCAATCAATCACAAGAATGAATACCAATGAAGAACAATCACCTCGGAATCAAATGATGACCCAATGATTTTTTACCGAGGTTCACTTGCTTGCCAGCAAGCTAGTCCTCGTTGTGGCGATTCACTCACTTGGAGGTTCACGCGCTAATTGGCATCACACGTCAAACCCTCAATAGGGTGCCGCACAACCAACACAAGATGAGGATCACACAAGTCACGAGTAATTTACTAGAGTACATTTTGGCTCTTCGCCGGTAAAAGATCAAGAACCCCTCACAATCGCCATGATCAGAGCCGGAGACAATCGCCAATCTTCGCTCGACGATCCTCGCTGCTCCAAGCTGTCTAGGTGGCGGCAACCACCAAGAGTAACAAGCGAATCCCGTAGCGAAACACGAACACCAAGTGTCTCTAGATGCAATCACTCAAGCAATGCACTTGGATTCTCTCTCAATCTCACAAAGATGATGAATCAATGATGGAGATGAGCGGGAAGGCTTTGGCTAAGCTCACAAGGTTGCTATATCAATATAAATGGCCAAGAGAGTGAGCTTGAGCTGACCAAACGATATTTATAGACACCCCTAAACAATAGAGCCGTTGGCTCAATTATTGGGCTGACTGCGGGACGACCGGACGCGCAGGTCGTGTGCACCGGACGCGTTCGGTCGCAGCCTGACCGCCACGTGTCCCTTTCAAATTATTTAACCATTTGCGCCCAACGGCTATCTCTCTGCACAGTAATACTACGTGATCGGACGCGCTGTTAGAAAACGACCAGACGTGGGAGACGCAGCGTCCGGTCGAGTCTAGAGAGCTCCCAGAGCCACTCTGGACCAACCGGACGCGTCCGATCACACCGGACCGGACGCTCCCAGCGTCCGATTAATTATTGCGCTGAAAATCCGAGACTTACTGGTTCACACCGGACGTATCCGATGTGGCGACCGGACGCGTCCGATCGCTCTTTGCAATCCTACTTTGGGCAATATCACTTTGACCTGACGCTAAACAGTAACTCGCCAGCGTCCGGTCACTCCACCGAGCTAGAGTCCGATCACCTCGGCAACTCTGCCCGCGCCTGGCCAAAATACCGGACGCGTCCGGTATCGATATCGGACGTGTCCGGTCACGTCAGGAACACTGTCGCCTGAGACAGTACCGTACGCGTCCGATCACCCCGCGATCAGCGCATTCAACTCCTTTTCAACTCTATCTTCTTTACCCTTGCTCAAATGTTCCAACCACCAAGTGTATCACCTTATGCACATGTGTTAGCATATTTTCACAAATATTTTCAAGGGTGTTAGCACTCCCCTAGATCTGAAATGCATATGCAATGAGTTAGAACATCTAGTGGCACTTTGATAACCGCATTTCAATACGAGTTTCACCCCTCTTAATAGTACGGCTATCGATCCTAAATGTGATCACATTCGCTAAGTGTCTTGATCAATAAACCAAAAAGCTCCTATCAATTTCACCTTTGCCTTGAGCTTTTTGTTTTTCTCTTTCTCCTTTTCAAAGTTCAGGCACTTGATCATCACCATGTCATCACCATGATTATGATCTTCACCGTTGCTTCACCACTTAGAATAATGTTACCTATCTTATGATCACTTAGATGAACTAGATTAGCACTTAGGGTTTTATCAATTCACCAAAACTAAATTAGAGCTTTCATCTCTCTATCCCAAAATAAGTATCGCTATGAGGTACATGCTGGTTAAACTTTCTCGAGTATAACTAGGTTTATATAGAATATTAGCATCATTTATATCTCTAACCAAGTTTATTATAAAAAATATATTTAATGATTCATCTAATAATGATACTAGTTTTTATATATATTTAATCAAAGTTAAAAATATTTGAATGACACTCATCTTGGCACGGAGAGAGTAGATTTGTGAGTAAGTTTATCAATATATTCTAAAATCTTATGATACTAGGATGCTGATATTGATTTTATCAGGTATGTTAAGTTTTATATAGAATCATTCTCCTGGGTTGCAACGGGAAAGTATCTTGATAATTTAAATTTAACTTTGTGTTATACTATTACCATAAAAACAATACTCTAAGCGAGATATTCGCAACATTCCTTTTATTCCTAGATTCGTTCTTATGATTCATGTTCAGTTAGAATATAATTCAAATTTTAATGTGATCACGTGATATCGGAACAATCCAGTTCATAGTGTAATAACCGTGTTCATCACAATCACAACTATCTAAAGTGAGCGTGAGAAAATTGTTCTCTAGTCTGACATTCTATTTGTCTGTGATGAGATAAAACAATTAAATAATTCGTCATGGGCATAGAAAATTCATAGAGAAAATATTTCAAATTTTTTATTTTTTTATTTAGGAGGTTCATTTAAGAATGTGATGATTGTAGGGCCGATCTTGTAACCTGCCCTTTTCACCTAGTATGTAACTGATTGTTTATTTTCATATGGAATGAGCTTGCGTGGTTGTACCTGTTGTGATGTAAAGGTGGGGTAGGGATGACAGTTGCACCCGCATGTGCGGGTATCTCGGGTTTCATACCCGTTGGATGTGGACACGGACATGAAAACTCACCTATGAGTAGGGTGTTTTACACGTAGGTACTCAAAGGGTAATAGATATGCATAGCATGCCAAACTATAAAGATGGTATTTTTCATGGTTGAATAAAGTGATTGTGTGAGCTATTAACTTATTACTTTAATTCTTATTTAAGTTGTGTTATATTATTAGTATGAGCATGAAGAACCGAATTATGAGCCTACGTTGTATCGTGTCATAGGTGAGATTAATTAATATAAATAATTTAAATGGTTTAATTGTGATAAGATACTATTTAAAGTTAAAGGGTGTTGAAAGTAATACCAAGAATTACACCTATTGATGAGAAAAGTGAAATAAAATAATCAAACTAATATTATAGCTTCAATCTATACAACATCTACAAATTTACATGAAGTATATAATCTGTAAAATTTGATAGTATCTTGATACTACAATACGCTCCTACGATCCGGTACTGTCAAATGAAAAACAATGCTACCTTAGGATACCGATCCATACAAAATTGTGTGCAAGTAGTGTTGCAAGTGGGACGGATTGCGTTGTGAGCTCGCTGGTTTAGCCTGCACCGTGACTGTTTATCAGTCTCATCACAAAGTGTCTCGGACTCCCAATCCCATCCAGAGCTTGTTAGACGATTTCCAATCCAAGTGTAGAATCACCGGACTGTTGGTTATGCTATAATATGCTTATATGCCCGAGTACGATCTTTGAAAACATTGCACATATCAACGACGAGGTAACATCATTCTCGATGAGAATTAGCTGCATAGGTAAACTGCAGGAAGACAGCCATCTCAAAGTTCACCTGTGTTTTTGTTGGGCTATATCCATCCACATAGAGAATGATTTGGAAGCTAGTAAAAACAGTCCACAAGCCCAATGCTCGTGGACCATTAATTTTGGTTGGAATCGATGGTTGAGATTGTTTCTTGAGACGGTTGAGATCGCTTCCTTTTTACCCGTTGCTGCACTTGGAGAGTGAGTACACAGGCCCTGTTGAACCATTCATCCTCAAGCCTGTGTTTGAAGGCTCAAACGTGTTAGGAAAGGCACCAAACTTAGTGAACTCGTTCTACACATAGAGTATTTCAATCTATTCAGTTGGTTTAAGGATTGTTTGAGTAGAGCATCCGATCTGAGAGATATTGTCAGTTTGAGTTACTGTAGTTTTAGAATAGAGCAATTTTGGTAGATGATTTGATTTGGATGGTAAAACAGTCAAACATTGTCCGATTGAGTTAAAACTTGGTCATTAGTGCCCGGTTGAGCTGAAACTTGGTCATTGGTTAAGGGACACATGGACCTACATCCTTAATTCCCTACCGAAATTCATGCACAGTGGAACTGTAATTTATGAGGTATGAATTGATTACCTAAAGGGGACAAAATCTGTAACTTCTCTGTTTGGTTTTGTCATTCCTCTTGTTAGAAGGTTGTGGCTGTAGTTGATGCCAAGTTTGCAACTAGATGAATATATTGCCGCTATTGTAATCCTATAGATGCTCTAGAAAAGACGCTTTACATCCACTTAGAGTTGATCAGTTGGTCCCCTAGTTCTTACTCCCCACCTTTCATGGAGGAGGTTTCCCACAAAAATAGTTGTAACAAATTGTGCATGTGATTTGTTAAATTCTTGCTGTTGGTCTGATGTTGGATGTTTTTTCATAGCTCATCACAAGATAAGAAATTAATTGTGCATTGTTGCTACCCTTCTATTGTAACACCTCGGTGTTAAGCATGCATTAACATTTTGCAAATCATGAGCATAATCATTATTATGCATTCATAAGCATGACATAAAATATAGATATGAAACATGCTCGTGAAATATGTATGTTGCATTACTGTTTAAATGAACCTGAGTCGTGTTTGTGCTTATAATAATGTTTAACATGATTGTTTGGGAGTACAAATGACTTAGAAATGTTTCACATGCATTTTGGAGCAAGGTGTATATTCAAAATTTCCCAAATTTTGCTTTTAAAAATAATCTTCTAAAATAGGATTTTTGATTTAAATTAACTTTAAATCTATAGTTCAAAATCTAAGTGGATTTTGGCCTTACTCTTTTTGGCAAAGTTGTAGAGTACTTTTTTCTGAACAACTTTCATTTTTACACCAACTTGTGAAAATGCTTTTAAAATGGCTCAAAATGGAATTTTAGTTCTGTTTATTTAAGAAATAAAAAGAAAATCATTTTATTTTCCTTAACGGGCCGCCGCCTCCCTTTCGGCCCAGCTCGCAGAGCCGGCCCGGCCTACCCTGCACCGCGCCCGTGCGCTCCCGCCTTGCCCTTGCCCGCGCCCGCCGCGTGGAAGCCGCTCACCGACGGCGAGGGGCGGTGCCCGCTCCAACCGGCCGTGCTCCGCCTTCAAGGCTGTTCGACCGCGCGCACGCCACCCCACTCCACACTCCATCCTGTCTCCTCCTCCTTCCTCTCCATTTCAAAGTTCCATGGGAGCTCTCACCACCGAGCGCCGCCAGCGATGTGCCCCTCCACCCACGCCTCTTTCTTCGATTCCTCTAGTCAACAGCTCCGCCTCGTCAAGCTCCATCGTTTGCGCCCATGTGCGGCTGCCGTCGTCAAGGTGAGAGGCTGTAGTGGTCGGTCTTCTTCTCCGCACCGCCATGGCCAAGCTCACCGGAGCTTGTGCCCGCAGCAGGTGACCCGCTCCGCCTCCTCTTTTCCCCTTTTGCTCAAGCGCTTTGGCTTCTCTTTGGCACCACAAGGCGTACGCGCCCCTCGCCTAGGCTTGTCGCGGCCACGAACGACGGTGAGGTCGCCATGCAGCTCCGCCGCTTGTCGGCGTAGCTCACCAGTGGTGGATAGCGCCTATCTGCGCTGCCCTTTTCTAGCCTGCCGAGCTCGCGCTATGAAGAGGAGTCCGTTGGTGCCGGTGGCACCACCGGAAGGCTCGTCGCCGGTGAGCTCCGTCCGGCGGAGCCTCTTCCCCTGCTTCCGTGAGGCTGACCGATGGGACCCGGTCGGCTCTCAGGGGCCCAGTTGCAGCGACTGGGTCCGGATCTGGGTGCACGGAGCTGGGTGTCCCGTAGCATTTTAGATCTGGTTTTAAAGAAAAGGATTTCTAAAATGATTTCAAAAATTGATTAAAAAGCTTGTAAAATGTATATCTCGAGTTATATTGCTCCAAAATTGATGAAACAAATTTTGCTAGGTTTCTTGTGACTAGATCTATCTATTAAAAATATTGCATGTCAAATTTGTGATACTTTTCTGTGTAGCTTTATTTAAATTGAATAAATGCTGATTTCTTAGAAAATGTCTAATAAATAGAATATACATCAGAAAAATATGGTTCCAGTTTTGTTAATCTCCTTTAGTGATGTACTTTGTAGGAAAAATAGAAGTCATACATGTTCTGTAGAGAAATATTGAGGTGTAGTTCAAGTGCCTTTAATTGATGATTTTTGTTATTTTAATAGAGAGCAAAAATTGTATAAAACATGTGTATGATATTTTTTGTGCAGTGATTGTTTATTGTGTAGAACATAGGAAAAATACCAAATATGTTGTTTGACACTTTTCATAGTACAAAGTATTTTCATGCTCATATTTATGCCATAGCTTGTCATTTTTGTGTAGGCTATTTTACTTATCTAAATGCCATGAAAATTTTATGGTAGTCTACTTAGAGTAGTACTCTGCTACTGTAATTTTCTCAGATTTTTATGAGCACCAAAAATATATGTTGTTGTTGTATCCCTAGTTTAAAAGGAAATAAAATAATCCTCTTTAATGCATGTTTAGTTAATGATGTTTGCTTTGGTATATCTTTGAAGCATCTTAGCTTGCTGTGGTGACTTGGCATGTTAGTATAGTGGTTGTAGCAGTATAGTAGTACATGTTCTTGGATGATATTGGCTACCTTGTAGAAGAGCTTTACTTCTACTATGTCCAATAAAGTTAAATATGTTCATCTACATTTCATGCATCATGATTATTATATGTCACCTCTCCGATGCACCTATGCATTAGCACTTATACATCTACATCATACAGGATCGCAGGAGGAGTTGCTAGTAGTAGTTTAGAAAGAGCAGACCGGGACAGATCCACAAGAAGTCCAGGCACAGGAGGTGCCAGAGGAAGAGGAGCAAGGAGAGGACTTGCCCGAGTGCGTGGATCATCAACCTAGTTCATTCGAACGAGGCAAGCGCTGGAGCATTCTAAGTCTCCTACTTTATAAAAGCAATTCTTTCTATATATATGAGTTTATATATTGTTGCATTAAGTTGTAGTAGTTGATTGAAACCGTTGATGCATTTATTACTATCCTTGCATACCTTATTACCTTTTTACCCTGTTAGGTTGGGATCGAATAACTGCTTAGCCTTGCTTAGACCGGTAGCGATCGGTGATTTTCGGTCACCTACATTTATAGGTGGTCACTGGAAGAATTTAGCTATGGAAAGAATGATATCCTGGAATTAACCACGTGTGATGGATAATTGGAGACCGGACGGAAAAGTTGGAGGCAACCAGACAGGGTTCTGGGGTGCTGTTAGTTTCCGTCTGTGTCGATTAAGAACCGATCGTTGCTCGTCCCTCTTGTCATGTTGAACGCATGCCTCACATTTAGTTGGCCGAATAAAGTACCTTTCGACCGCGAAGCTAGTGACACTATTCGAGCTGGGATAAACTCAGATTGGTAGACTGGTGCTGAAGAGGGTATGACGGGGACGCGAAGAGTGAGCCCAAGGTGCATCCTGGCTATCGGGCGGTCCCTGGGTAGTGCGGTCCATGACTGTTATCCCGCGGCTACTTGGAAAGTGTCATTGGTGATCTGTAGCTCACTAGATTGGTGAGTGTGGTTTGTATGAGGAATAAATCATCAGCTGGTTAGGAATCAATTCGAATTGCCATCGCTCCTGGATAGTGAGCACTTGACTCGAGCTACAGTATCATAGTAATTATGATGAAACACTAATGGTTATCTAGATGGTATGGGATATGCTAAATCTAAATTGGTAACTGGATGTTATTGGTTAATCAAGTGATTGCTATAGTACATGTGCTTACCTAGATGGATACGTCATAATAAAGATGATGCAAAGTACTTAAAATGTTTTCTTCATGATAGCTTATGCTTTTCGCAAACAAGTCAGCTAGCCCACTAAAGAAAGCCTTGCATAATCCTTGGTGTTGCTTTATTTTGGTTTAAGACGGGTAAGTCTAGCTGAGTACCTTCTCGTACTCAGGGCGTTGTTCCCATTGTTGTTGCAGATGGTCAAATGTACTACGGCTATTGCATTAACTGCCTGTACCCGGCAATGGGTGACAACTAGGACCAAGGGCAATGGTCACTCCGTATCTCTCATCTGATGCTTTTGTTGGAGACGACTACCTACTAGCACTGTATCTGAACTAAAAGTGTGTGTGTGGCTTTAAAACTATTTGCTTCTGCTATTTCAGTTTGAACTTGGGTTGTAATAACTTTATATTCTAAACTCTAATGTATCCAACTGTCATTGCGAAATTTATGTAACATGTGACGGTACTTGCTAAACTTGTATGATCTTGGTTTGTATGTCGATTGGTTTGAAACCCTTCGTGGTTTCACGGACTACCGGGTTATACGGGCTTAAGTTTGCTAAACTATCTGCTCCGGCGGAAGATTTCCTTATTTAATCCCATATAATTGGTCGGTTCTGTTACATCTATCCCAATAGTTTTTGCGATTTTATACTTACTCATATCGCAAGGGCCTCCTAGTTTGCAAGGTGCTGTCATATTAGAGATATAAAGGCACGCCAAATCGGTGGCCTCCTAGAGTGTCCACGTACGTTCTATTTACTTGGTACGTTAGATAGAAATTTCACGACTCAGATGAAGCGCGTCACAACCAGTCTTCCTTCATATATTCGGTAGTGGATAGATCAAACAAGTGGACACATTCAATGAAGTAGATGAAAAATTAAATGTCCATGCATGCCAGGACAATGTACTTTGCATGCCGGAGGATGCCGAGGCGTCGGCAGAGCTGGGCTCCACCATGGTCCTCTCATGTAAAATGGTGCCCCTTCTTCTTTCTCTCTCTCGTGTAAATGGCAGGCAATAGCAACTGCTTGCTCCTCTACTCCCTCCCTCACTCTTCCTCACTCTCAGTAGCTCTGGCGTGGGCAGGCGGGTCCGGCGCAGCGGCTACCGGCATAGGAGGCCCCCAGCGCGGGTGAGGCCTCGCTCACGCTCTCGCTCACGGGTGGCCGGCGTGGTGGCCCTGGCTCGGGTGGTTCGATGCGGCGGCGCAACAACATGGGAGGGCCCCATCATCCCTAGAAGTGGGTAGCTATTGAATACTATTCCCCTATTTTCTTGGTCGATGTATATGTGAAACGAAAATCTTGATTTGCCACTGTTTGACTGGACAGTGAGTTGAACACAAGATCTTCATCGCGCTGAGCCGTCGCCTTGGCTGGCCGCGCTCACCCCCACGCCGTCACCGCAGGTGCCGAGCTCTCCCGCCAGGGATGAGAACCTTAACCTGGCCATGGTCCCATGGGCGCCCACTAAGGTCCATGCCCATGCCGCCTCCAGCTCCATAGCGGCCGCCGCGAAAATGATGGACGCTGTTCAGGATGGCGACGGCACATCCATGGAGGTCGAGCATGGCGTGGAGAGCCAAACCATGCCCCCAGCTGTCTGTGCGCTGTAGGGGGAGGCGTTCCACCACCACCACCACCAGTGGCCGATGCATCACTATGTTGTGTCGCCGCAGCTGCAGCTCCCGTCTGCTCTGACCCGCCGAGGCTTGCCACCGTGCTATCCGCGTTGGCTGGCCGCACCTACTCGACGCCATCCTCCACTGTTGTGGTGTCACCTCCCACAGCCTTACCTCCTACCAGGGCAAGGCAGAGTGGGCTGGATCTGAGGGTCAGTGCTGAGGAGCCGCAAGCTCCGAGAAGGTCTGGACCCTTTCACTTTTCTCCTCTCCTGACGGGAATGTTCTTTTTCTCTCCTCTTGGTTCTAGATCAGGTGGAGTATTGATTTGTTTTTTCATCTGATTTGGGGTCCTCTGTATCCTCGATGCTGGCTGTGTGTGCATCGATGGACCTTCTGTTTGTGGCAGCGGATCTATGAGCCTTGTTTTGTGTTTTTTTCCTCTGTTGGTCAATTCGTGTCCTCGTTGTTGGGCTATGTGTTTTTGTTTTCACTGGGTATGCTTGTGCCAAGCGTTTTTATTTTGCCTCTTCCGTCCGTGGTGAACCGACTGACGGAGTGGCGTCACCGCGCCATCGACGTCCTATGCTGTAGGTACTGGGGGTGTTCGGTTCGAGCACAAGGGTCGATGGGAGATCTTGGGACATGGATATTTACGATGTTTGTTTGTTTGGATGGATGGAGCGAGTTATTTTTCTGTTTAGTTGGATGGATGAGATTGGATGTGATGGAAATACTTGACTAATTATATCTATGATTAAAAATAATACCAACTAATTGCACACTAATAAATATACACCGACACTAATCTTGTCATTATAATCACTAATTAAAAATAAAATATGTTAACCAGCACTATATTACTCTAATTGTCGCACAAAATATGCGCTAATCAACATGTGGATATCTTCATCCACCCGATATTTTAGGGCAACGATATCCAGTATCTACTCATAATGTTCGTTATTGTGGATATCCTTGTTCAGCTTATCTATCCAACCAAAACCCAGTATCCATATATACACCCTTTATTTCTGCCAATGACGTCCTATGCTGCACGTACCGGGTGTTTTTATTTCTGCTTTCTGTTTCCCTCCGAGCCGGAGGGGACGACGATGCACTTTCCACCTGCTGTGCTTATCGTAGCCACAACTGCAGCCGTAAGTAGCGTAGCCCAGCGGACAAGATCTGCAGATGGTGCCTTGGTTTTTCTTCCTCCACTTCGACGGGGTGATACATTTCCAAACTTCTGTATCCTCTTGGACGGCGTTGTCTTTTCCTCGGTTCTTTTTTTTGCCTGTGTCCTCTGAATTTTTTTTCTATGTCCTCCAAGCTTTTAGAGTTTATCTTCTGACGTGGGGCTAGCTCTATGTTTTGTTTTTGTGTGGGTTTTCCTTTTTTTTAAATAGTGTGGGTTTTCCTTTTGCCATTGGTGCTGTTTGGATTTTTGGTTAACGGATCTGAGCTTTGCTAATTTCCGTGTTGCCTTTGTGTTTTTGTGGGTTCTTCCCCTCTGTTTCTGATTGGTGGTAGGTGGTGCTTTTTCTCTGCTCATCGTTGCCACCTGATGCGGTTCTTACATGGGCTCCTTCTCCTGGTCCTTCGAATCATGTACTTTTTTCGTTTTCCCTTTCGCTGGATCTGAGGATGAAAAACATTTTTTCTGTTCCCTTCTGTTTGATGGATTTTTGTCAAATTAAAATCCACGTGTACACGTGTATTTGTGTGTACCACCGAGCATTTAAAAAAAGAAAATACATATACGGAGATACATGTGCTTTTGTCACGTACATGTAAGGAAAGAAGCTAATAACAATTGTGTACGTCCATGCATGCATGTAGGCGTGCTCGACGTGCAAGAGAAAGCTAACATGTGCCGTCATATGTGTGCGCCTATATACGTCCGGAACTGGTTGTAGAGCTCGTATATATGCCGGTCTGTGCCATGTATTCTTTGTGTAATTGTACCCCAACTGAGTCGGCGTGGCCGCTCGCACGCCGCCACGACAGCAGATCCCACCTCCCACCTTCCCTCCATCTCCCTTCTCCATGCATGCCAGCAGCACATCTAGCCGTATATGCGCAGCAAATAGAGCAAGACAAGCACGTACGCACACAACCACCACATTTACCACGCACGCACTAGCAGCACCTTGTTACCTTTAACCACGCTAACTAGCCGCCGTCCATTTGCATGCACCATGCAAAGTTAGCACGCAGGCACAAACAAAGGCCTCAGCAGCATGCACACGGTTCGTACTCACATGCGTGCCGACCATCATGCTACGAGCCACCGGCCATGCATGCCAAGCATCCACCCCCCGCTACACACCGCACCGCCCACCTGTAGCGTCGTCCCATCGTCCTGTGTAGTCATGGCGCCACAACGACACCATTAATGGCGAGAAGCTGAGCACCGGTGGCACAGCTCCTCCCCGGCTGCAAGTAGCGAAGTATGAACCTAAAAAGAATGGAGGTGACCAAATTTGGACTAACTTTTTCAACGCCTTGCAAGCATAAACCATGTCTATAAGATTTTGTATGATCCTGACAAAGTAGAAGACAATTCCTGAGGTTCACATCACGCTATCTCTGGCCGCGTCTTTAAAACCACACCCTCTATGGCCCCATTCGGCTTACCCAGAAACCGGCTTGTTCGGCTTGTTTTTTTCAGTCGGAACAACGTTTTTCTCTCACAACAATTCAGTCATAACAGTGTTTTTCAGCCAGTTTCAGCCAAGTTTCAGCAAGCCGAACGGGGCCTATCGCATTGATTAAATTTAAAATTGTCTGGCATATTGAAAAGTGAGGATTCTATTCATTTTAGGATGGAGAGAGTATTGAAGTGTTAACACTCAAAATTATCCACGAATAAAGCTTTATAGTCCACTAAAAGCATGGTAAAGACCCACCAAAAAAAGCACGGTAAAGATGAAGCAATAAATGGTGGTCTCCGGAGAATTTATACGAGGAGTGCAATAGACTGAACGTGCAAAGTATATAAAACAAGATGATGAGTGCCTCCCTAAGCTATCCAGAAATTCACTCAGTAAATTTGAAAGCACTAGACATCTTCACCTACGCAGGGTGGGTCGAAAGCAGATGGACACATTTAATGCCTCCCCTCCATGCTACCATCACATAAAAATAAGTCGGGTAGGTGGACACATTTAGTGACTCTCCTCCTTACCATCAGATAAAAACAATTCACCGATCATGCAGGAATATTTGTACTTACACGTGCATCCATGCATCTAAGAGACGGCTTGGGTTGCGTGCACGTTGCTCCCAAGGTGGTCGGTGGTTGGGGTTGGTCGCCATTAATATGGCTCCCTAGCCAGTGCAGGTTCAACTTCCCAGCCGTGCAGCGTTCCATCATCCTTAGCACCTCCATGTCCACCTCACCATGGCAAACATCAGGGCGATCACTACGGACTACGATCAAAGATCTGTTGCCTTCCTTGCACCGCTCGTGTGCCCTACACTGCCAGCCGCACCATCGGCATAAATGAGGAAATAAAGCTTCGAAACCCATTTCTAAACTAAAACTTGACAACAATTTTTTTAAAAAAAGTTAGGACATTGCATGCGAAGTTATATAAGTAGCCCTATTACTATAGTTATGTATCCATGATAGATGGCACTCTGCTGACTTAGGTAGGCTTAATCAAGTTCTCTGTAGGTACACTGACCTCAAGCATTGTCCGATAGTATCGACTAGCTACAGGGAGAGATCGATGTGCCAAAAATCTAAGAACGGTTGCCCTATATGTTGGCAATAGGAGAATGATGTATAGGATGTGCATTCATGCATACCCTGTTTGTGCATTGTAGTGCCTGTATTGCTTGTAGATATGCCATCCATAGGTGTCATGCATGTCGTATGGTGCACGCCTGACTCGTTCTTGTTCTGGAGTTAATGCTAAACTGTTGCTTTGTGCTTCGCGTCACTTGCGGTTGACGCCTGCCGTGACCCACGTCTCCCCATACTCTTTTTGGGCTCTTCTTAGAACCTTGTCTTGCAGCCGTATTAGTCATTAATGGTCTCCGACATTGCTCGCCTCTAACACACGAAAAATTCGGTCGATTTATTTATAGTTATCTCGCGCTGGAACCTTGGTGGACCGCGTCAGGAACACTGACCGCTCTGCCTTTATAAGCAGGGTCTGGCTTAGCTGTTGGTACCACCACCCGGTGCACTTTAGCTCACCTAGCTTTTCCTTTTGAGCCAGCTTTTTGCTCAGTCCTTCCTTGCAATCACCGCCAGTGATGGTAGGAGCCTGGGTTAGTAGTTACTGCCTAAACACTGAGGGTTTTCCCAACATCCTGTATGCCACCCTGCAAAAGCTCGGAGTCAAAGATCATCCCAAGCATGAGGGCCGTGAGTATGAAAAGCATGGCACTGAGCGGTGTGAAGTTATCGTCTACATTGGGAAGAGTGAAGAGTTCCTCGACATCACTAAAGCCTAGAATGTGATCGCAACCGGGTTTCTCTTCATCGACACCTACCAGGTTGTGGCCCGCAAAGCCTTGCGGTACCTTTGCTAGATCTATGAAGAGGCCATTGCCCGTACCCCCATGAGGTTCTTTTCACCTTTGGAAAAGAATCGATGGGCATGGAGGACTCGCATGGAGGCTTTGCAAGGGCAGGATGCGCAAGAAGATAGTCCTACCACGGTGCACTAGACCATGTACATGCTTGCTCTGGATGAGCAGTATGACCGGCAAGCCTCAGAGCTAAGGAAGTGCCTTCGGCGAGCTGAGGAAGCCGAGATCTTCTCCAGGATGCTCCAAGTGTAGCTTGCCGAAGCGCATGACAGTGCGGCAGCCGCTAAGAGTCGGGAGACTGCCATGTCGAAAGCTCTGATGGAGGCTGAAGATCGACATGCCCATCAGTTGGGAGAGGCCTACCTTGTCACTGGGGCCAAGCGGAGGACGCTGGCTGCTGAACGGTAGGATCCCTTGATCGTGGAGGGGATCCCTATCCACCCGTCAGAAAGAAGGAGAACCGGTGTTGCAGTACCGCAAGCACCTCCACCCTCGGAAGTGTTAGAAGTAGAACCCTTGATTCCTCTCACTCAGCCATTGCCAAGAGAGGAGAAAGATCCATAGCCAGGGCGGTAGAAGAATCCGTTGAGCCCGGGGATGAAGATGTGTGGTCCAAAGTAGATTAGTTGCCTTGGGATGATGTACCCGTAGTTAGTAGTGTCTTTCGTCGCTGTCCACCGGTATTGTAATCTTTCCGTTGTATTTCGTCCATAGTTGTTGAGGTAGTCTGATCGTAGAAAAGGTGAACGATGTGTCGAGAATGAGAGAGTAAGTGCCTGTATGTTGTACCAGCATAAGGACGTTCAGAATATGCATTTTATTTATTTCGTCATGTTATTGCGTCCATCTACCTTAAGTCTCGTTAGACGTGCTTAGGGTTTTCGAGGGCGATGTTAAGTGGGTTACAAGAGAAATTACCATTCGGATGCGAGCAGACCAGCCGTGATTGGATAACATAGGACACTGTATCGACTAATTGTGGATGTCCCAGCAGAACACTTGAAGCTCTTGAAATCAAATCCGTTGTTGGATTTGAAGTCCTTGTCCCTTATTGCGAAAGGAACCCTTGTTGTTTGAATCTTCCCTTGCAATACTCCTCTGATTCTGTGGTCCTCCACCGTCTTCATTGCGTTTAAGTTGGTAGTAGTTGCCTGGTTAATAGCTTATAGTGCCACGACAAAACTGAGGGCCCCTGTGGAACAGCTGCCACATGGTGACGTTGCTGGGCACGTGCTGGTATCGAGGTTGTTGACCAAGTACCTTTACCAAGTTACACCGTCATACCACTTTTGATACAAATATTCGGGTGTTTGAACGGGAAATCCACAACGAGTTGATGAAATAGTGTTCTCTCAAAGTAAACAAGAGGAGGTGGTTTCGGAGGAATCATGTATGTTGCGATCTCACTTCATATAAAGGTTGACACATATTGTGGACAAGGAAGGGAAGGAAAGAAGGACACCTAGGAAAAGTTAGCCTTGGGTAGTATGGAGTGCTTAGAAAAGCCTGAGTGGATGTCAAGTCCCAAGCACTGTGTCCAGCTCGACCACGCTACGCACGCCGGGTCGCTGTCACCGCGTGCTCGCGGACGCCGTCGGTGTCGGGCCCATTAGCACCCTGTTCTCGCATTCCGCGACATCATGCCGCACTCACCGTCCTCGTGCACTGTGCGCTTCTCCTTTTCCTGGCCTCTGGTCCGCTCTTGATCCTCGTCCTCGTCCCCGTACCGGACCCCCTCCCTTCTTTCTTCTTTTGGGGACACAGCTGCCCGTACGCCTCCCTTGTCGAGCAAACCCTATCTCCTCTCCTTTATTTCCCCCTCCGCTCGCTTGCGCAGGGAGCGCGCCATGGCCGACTTTATCCCCACAGCGTGAACCGACAGTGTATCCCATCTACGCCGTCTCCACTTCCGGTGCGCTGCGCCCCATCTCCGTTCGCCACTATAAGATACCCTTGGTCCTTGCTCTTCTTCTTCATCCCCATCACTCTCGAATCCGAAGCAGAGCTACGAGATCTAGTTGTCATTGTGGAACTAGATTCGTCTAACAGAGGTGATGGTGTAATCTGAGAAGAAGGGATCTGGTTTTTAAAGAAGTTAGTCTACCCTTGGTTAGTTTGGTCTTAGGGTTCACGATGTTTGACTTCTCAGTCTTCTATTTCTAGATCTGTTGGTCATACACCATGTTTTGGATAATCATTATCTTATTGTTTCTCCATTGCCCTCGTCTATCCCGACTTCTAGAGTAAGCCTTGGTTGTACGTAATCTTTCGTGTAATTCCAGATTTACGAAATGTGTTGTAGTTTCACCTAAGGGAAGTGGATTCTAATTCACTCTTTTGTAAACCCTCGCGTTAGGAGACGTACTTGTGTTGTAGTTTTTGCTCTTTCCACCTATAATGTAATCTTAGCCAATGTTGTGCTTTGAATCTAAGTGTGTTAGTTGCTTTAGCCCAACTCCATCAAATACTTCTTTTCACTAACATGTCATTGATTTGCTGGTCTAGAATAGACACCATGTAATGACAACCAACCTCTATGTTCGTTTACAACATTGTAATAAAAAAACTATGTTACCTTTCCTTCCCATATTTTTTCATTTAATGTACCAAAGAGACCAACTTTTCGTAGTAGAGCGATGAGAAAACATATTAGACATATGAGTTATATTTTTCAAGATTTTTTCTATACCAAGCACATCACCCGCAGCGAAGCACGGACAACAGTGGCTAGTAAACATAAAGAAGCAGCCTAAGGACATCCACAGGCAAAACGCTGCCTAGCAGCAAGCTGCAACTCTGCACTAAACACTATACTAAGTTGCAGCAGAGAACCGGTAAGCTACAGCAAATCAGAGCATACTCGTGCTGACCGCATGCTCGGCTCAGCAGGCAAAACCAACATGAAGCATCAAGCAGGTCACATGAGCGCTGAAGATGTTCAGACACAGAGCTACTCGTAGTATGTATGTTTGAAGTGGTCTCTCTCGTCAGTCTTTCAGAGGCCAAAGTTGCAGAGCGTTAGAAATTCCATCTCAGTGTCGACATACTTGGTCCAGAGATGCTTGTACTGGTTGAAGGCGACGTCCAGCCATGGCTTCATGTTCCCGTTGAAGTGTATCACCGCAGCTCCACCGATGTCCTCGGGTCTGATGTGTGGGTTGTAGCCGAGCCCCATCACGTGCCATGACTTGTCCAGCGGCTTCGTTTTGCCGTAGAATGTCATGAGCCCGACTGGAAGCACGGACGTCGGATCCCAGAGCGTGCCGTTCTCGTTCTGCCACGAAGACAACGTATACGTAACTTGAACACGTTAGAATCCCGTTCAGAACACTGCAATGGTAGAGGCAACAGGCAGCTTACCATTTCCATGAATCGGTGGAACTGCTCGGTGCATTGCCCCCGGCGCCACGCCTGGAGGTCGAACACGTTGACGCCGTAGGACCAGGCGCAGGCATGGTGGCTGAAGCTCTCCTGCACGACGGGTTCCGAGAAGTTGAGGTACTTGCCGTACCTCCGGAAGCCTCCGAAGCAGGTGTGCAGCGCGGCGTTCACGTTGGCGCCCATGTCGATGCGCCACAGCCCCGCCAGGTCCCTCTGCACCACCACGTCGTCCTCCAGGAGCACCACCCTCCGCAGCGCCGGGAACATCTCCGGGAGGTAGAACCGGAGGTAGTCCAGCAGCGTCACGTCCCTGTTCCCGTCCTCGATCTGCCTGAGGACCGGCGAGTAGGACGCGTTCAGGAACGGGAAGTCGGAGACGGACAGGAGCTGCACGTGCGCGCCGAGCGGCGGCGGGCGGCGCGCGAACCAGACGCGGAAGGCCGGGAGGTACATGGGCGCTGTGACCACGTGGAAGACGTGGCGCGAGGGCTCGGCGGCCACGCGCGCCGCGGAGGCCACCACGACGGAGACGGCGAGCACGTTGTCGGAGAAGATGGCGTAGTGGTAGAGCGACGGGTCGGCGAGCTGCGGCGGCGGGACGGGGGGCTCGTCGGGGACCGCGGAGGCGTTGGCGAGGCGGGCCTCGAGGAGGCGCATGGCGAGGCAGTGGAGCGACTTGGGCGTGGACCACGCGGCGATGCGGGAGTTGAGCACGCCCGCGCGGCGCGCGCGGAGGAGCTGCTGCCCCACGGCGAAGACGGTGTCGGAGAGCTTCTGGATCTTGGACTGCGTGTCGAACGCCTCCTTGGCGCCGCCGGCGAGGGAGCGCGCGCGCTTCACCTGGGCCTTGATCTCCTTCTCCAGGGCCCCCACGGTGGAGAGCGAGAGGCGGGAGGCGAGCGCGGAGAGGCGCGAGGAGATGGAGAGGAAGGCGTCCGTCTGGGAGGCCGACGCCGCGCTGAGGTGGCGCGCGTGCGCCGTGTAGGCTGCCAGGACGGCCGCGTGGTCCTCGGCGTGGCGTTGGACGATGGCCAGGCGCGAGGCCGGGGAGTTCGCGGCGGCAGAAGCAGAGCTGGTGGCGGTGGCGGACAGGAGGAAAGAGACGGAGGCGAGGAGGATCAGGGTGATGACGGCCGCGAGCACCGCACGACGACGCGAGGAGGCCCGGGCGCCGGCCATGGCGAGCGCGTCGTGGGAGTTCGAGAGGGCCGGGACGAGGAAATGGCGCGCAATGCTTTTCAAGCAGGTGGGTTTGGTTTAGTTGCGCCGTGGCCGATCAGATGTGGACTTTTGGAGTGGGTTTTCTCCGGCATGTCCGGTTGGCTCGCACTTGCTGGCCTCGGAGCACTAGTTAGCTGGTGGAGCCGATGTTGCTGCGTCACGTAAGATCATATACTATACGTCTTCGCTACGGGAGTTGGCCAAGCCAGGCTCCGCGAGAACGACGTCGTTTCCAGCGAGCCACCCAAATCGTACAGAATGGGCTCGTGGAAGCCGGGCTACCAGATCGAACAGAGAACTAAGCAAAACCCAAGTTGTATTACATAAGCTTGGCTAGGGCCTACACTAGAAAACCAAACACATCCTATATATATATACTCTGTTACTCTTAGATGTCTTAGCTAACAGTGGCGTGTTGAAGATTGCCTAACAAGTAACAAGCACCCTCAAACAAACTGTACTGCTGGGCTGCACATGATCTCTCCCCCTCGTGTTGCCCTCTGCTAGAAAAGAGAGCACGGAGGTGCATTCTCCTCAAAGTGAATCTAAGGATCCAAAACGAAGCAAAATCCTTTCAGCTTCTGTTAAAAATAATACAATTGAGTGACGCATAAATTGAATCTGATATTGAGAAAAAGAACAACATCATAAATCATAGATGTATAATTTAACATTAGCACTACGATCCGAGGCAAACTCAAACTCTCCAGTGCTAGTAACATAAAGAACGTGAAAACGAACGACGGAGAAAGTAAAGACATTCTTACCGTGGGGTTGTCGGCACTACAAGTAGCGCAAAAGTAGACGAAGCAGACTGTCGATGGAGACTGTGATCACTAGCATAGAGAGGAAGACGTTCAGCGAGTAGTCGCGACGACGCTTCCCAAAAACATGATACGGCCCCTACCCCGTGCAGGGACACGAGGGGACGCAGGCTTCGGAGACCGATGACATGTCGGCGACGGGACGGGGAAGACGGCGCAGCGCACCACAATGGCACGAAAGAGGAGATGAATTGTCTGTACTGAGGACCACGTCTCGTCCCAATATATACCCGCGTCGCAGCTATGGTAAGTTATTAGCCGCGTAATCACTGCATTAAGGTGATTGACCTGTGTTAGTTGACTAGAGCAATTAGAGCAATCACCATTAATACGAGAATAATTGCTTACCAAAATATGCCATTGC
Organism: Miscanthus floridulus; assembly: GCF_019320115.1. Taxonomy (NCBI): domain Eukaryota; kingdom Viridiplantae; phylum Streptophyta; class Magnoliopsida; order Poales; family Poaceae; genus Miscanthus; species Miscanthus floridulus. Next base: position 120,022,174 of record NC_089586.1, on the reverse strand, counting down.
AAATTTCTCCGCGCATGTAAAAATAGAGTGGCAAAAGGAAGCCATTTTTCTTCCTTTTTCACTCGCCAATAGCTTTAACTGGTTAGAAATAACTCAATTATTTAAGTTGGCCTTATTAGCAGGGACTAGAGCCCCCCTCCTCCTATACCATGCATATATGAGTGGATATTTGGAATTTATTTAGAATTATTATTTAGGCCGCCACTTCTTGGCTGTGCGCTCGGCACCACCAGATGATCGGATGCCGGATGGGTGTGCAGGTTGCGCGCGCTAGCCGTGCGAGTATGCCGGCGGCCCATGGGTGCAGGTGCTGGTGCTAAACTGCTACTGCACATTGCAATTAGCACGAGTTCACGCGTAGACGACGGCTACCAGGGCTAAAACTGTCGCGTATGTTACAAAATTGTTGGCATCTAATAACGGCGATAAAGATTCCAACTGGAAAATGAACGCAGCGGCATGTAAAGGAAGGAAAACTAAAACCACTGGTAATAAAGTGAGCCTGTATTTTTCGATGTAAAAAAAAGGGACGGTATATTTTTTAACGACATAGAAATATTTTTCTCTCTCGCTTGATCATGTCAACTCTTATTCAGGGAGACAGGGACACCCTAAAAAAAAAACTCTTATTCAGGGACGGGGACAGAAAATGCCATCAGGGGTTCGGGGCTTCGGGCTTGCTTAATTCTGTCGGGTGGGCGAGGCCGGGGTTAGATCCAACGCTGAATTGGTCTTGGTCGTACTACACCCTCATCCCAAATTTAACCGGCCCAAAACAAATCTGGCCCGAAACAGATCCTAAAGAACAACAGACTTCCCCAATTTTCTGCGCGGTAGCGACCAAGGCCGCAAGGCACCAGCCAAGTAGCCAACTGCTCCACGGCCACGAGATCGCGGATTTACCAGCAACTCCGCCACCGCGAGGCAATGCGGCGGCCGGTGCTAAAACCTCTCAGCCTTGGAGGAGGATCCGAGTCGATGGCCTGGGCGTGCGCGCCACCCGTTCGGCCAAATGCCCACGAGAAGCCTCGCATTTACGCGGCAAGTAAAGTAAGCTTCCTTGAGTTATTACTGCCATAGTGCCATACGAGAGTTTCATCCATGACAGTTGCTCTCATGTTCTGAAGCCAGGGTAGAGGAGAACTGGTGGCCGGGTCTACTTCATTGGGCACGCACAACTTAAGTGCATGGAAGTATGGACAAAACTGAAGCTAAGTAAGACTTGCAGTCTTAGAGAGTTACACATTAAACGCGAAGATCGGAACTGCTCCTACATTACACAAAAGGTACTAACTCACACAAATGCACCCTAATAACTCTGCTAGCTTCGCTGTTAACAGAACGAAATTCTAATACTCCTCCATGATAACAGCAATGCTAGCAGATGGAGGTAGAAGCTCCAAAAGGTGAATTAGGTACTACTGTCTGGTGCACTATAAAGCCAAGCCTACATTAGTTCAAACTAAGTATAGCACTTGGTCGACTGGTAATTTGTTGAGACCTCGGTTGTGCAAGGGAGAGAGTCCCAAGGCAAGGTCATCCTCCAGTCATCTGGCAGTGCTCCTTGCAGGTTGAATGGGAAGTTGATTGACCGTGGAGTGGCGGTGACACTGTTGCCAATGTCAGGCAAATCAACCGTGCATCTGTTGGCCATGCTACTGGTGTTGCTGGGGTGGTGTGGTTGACCAAACTCAATGTTTGTGGGGATCCTATCTAGGTTCTGGAGTGTAGTGGGTGGTGCATTGAGGACCATTGATGCAATGTCCATCCCAGCTGGAAGATCAAGCGGGATTGCTGAGAGGACACTCATGGTGTGATGTTCTGCACCAGATGAGGGGTGCACAAGGGATGCAGCCGGCCTGCTGCTGCTGTCAATGATGCTCGCAGGGTTGCGGCAAGAGGAAACTATTGAAGGCATGTAGCTGCTGCCAGTGAACTGGATGGAGGAGATGATGTCTGTCATCGTAGAGGATGCGTTCTCTGAGCTGTGATGACTTCTCTGTGTAGCCTGTGAGGAAGGCCGAATGTAGTTTTCATTTGTGCTAGATAGCGGAGGAGATACCCAGGAGTGTGAGAGAGCTCTCTGTGCTGTTGAATTAGTTTTCTTGAAAATCCTGCAGATCGCCCAGGAATCCTGTTCATACAAAAGGAAATTAAGTAGGGCTGGTTAGTGGTTTTCATATACAAGGTAATTTATATCTTCTATTTCGGCAATATACACATGCAAAAGGTACAAATAAACTGCATCTCATTGTCCTAAAATGTGCTATGTTTTAACCATGTCTAATGCTATTGACACTTCATGCTACAAGTTATCTCGATGAAATTTTTGCCTAACATGTAGAATCCATTGATTTTATGACTGGTTTAGAGGGCGTACCCCACAATGAGCTACACCCCTAGCTTTGTATTAAGTAAATAAATGGCTACTGTTTCTTTCTCAAATATTACATCATGCAAGTTTCTTACATTTGGTGGAATGGTCTTCTCCAGTGGCTTCTTTTGCAGCAGTGATGGGTCAGTGAGTGATGGCAACCTGAATTCATGCATCATCCAGTCGGTTTTGACACCTTTGGCTGCTCTACCTTTGTAGAAGACAAGAGATTTCTTCAAGCCTATGCACTTGCTCCCATCAGAAGAGTAGATTGGCCTGTCGGTTCCAGTGGCCTTCCAGAAGCCTGCTCCAGTTACCCTGTTTGGTCTTGTGCTGTTCCGGTACTTCCTATCCCTTGGACAGTAGAAATACCATTCCTTCTCTCCAGTACTCGCTAGTTCTTTATGGAGAACAAAAAAAAGAGAGAATATTTTGTAAGTAACTGTATGTAAGATTCATGCTGTCTTTACTAGTTACGACCAAAGATCCCAAACTTAGGGTTCAATATTGAAGCCGAGGTGTTTAACTGATAAGATGCATTACACATTCATGTGTGCAAATATAATCTATGTCCAGCCTACATGCACTCTTAACTTTGATAGCCGAAGCCTGAATCAGTTATACAGCACAACAACATACAACTGAAAGCATAAGCTCAGCAAGAACTTACAGGTTTGTATAGGCTCAGAGCTGGTTATGTGATCACATAAAGTTTCTTTAACACCGAGACAAAACATGGTAAATACATTAGGACAGCAAGCTTATATTATGTTGGTTTGTGCATACCTTACTATTCATGTTAATGGTATTTAACTCTAGGACCAGTTTTACCTCAGCTACATGAATGTTGTATAATGCCCAGTATTGCAAGTAGACAAAACCTCAAAGATACAGACGAAGTAACAGATGCACGTAAAAGTTTTTGAAGATTGACTAAGATTCATAGTATGAAAACATGTCCCACGTTACTTGTACAGAAAGGAGCATCATGCAGCAAACTAGGCTTATCTTAAAACAAACAGTTTTCTTAGCTCTTTAAAGATTTGTGCAGAGAAATATAACATAGTTAACATGGGGAAGAGATGCAGAGAAGCTTACTTGGGAGATCCCATGGATCATATTTGTAGATGTCTAGCTGCCTGATGAGCTCAATGGGGAGAGACTTCTGCTGGATTTTTCTTTTAAGGTAAAACCTGACAAGCTCTTCATCTGTTGGATGAAACCTGAATCCAGGTAACATAACTTCATCATGCTTCTCTATGTCATCACTTCTGATCTCATCCATATGTTTACACAGTAAAACAAACCACTGGCTCGATGCTGTATATCTCAAGCAGCGGTCACCTGCTTCTAGTTACAAGAAGTTACCAGCTACAAACCGTAACGGTTAATCTGTATGGTCAAATTTCACTCGATGGGCAGTAGCTAAAAGATTTTGGTTTCTGCTAATTACTGGAGCTAAGATGAACCCTTTCTTCCACTCAGTGTGGGACTACCATATATTTCTTCGGAGCTAAACAAGGTGGGTATCTAAGCACTGGCTCTGCTCTTATCAAAGACTAGTTAAATTTGGAGAAAAGCTAGCACAAAATCTCGGAGAAGAAAGAAGCGAAGCTTTAAGTTGCAGACTTGTTGTCTTAGCTCTCTTGGTTGCTTACTTTGTAGGGTTTCCCTTCCTACTATTTGGCTAACCTTTTGCACCCTTGTGTGCACTAAACAGCAGATACTTATAGAAGAGGTTTTAAAAGCGTCACCTATTGTAACTCACGTAGGGTCTCCATTGTGAGGATCTCAATGAGATGTATGTATTCTGCTGTAAGCTTGGGATTAGCAATCTTGTGATCTAATATTCACCTAATTAATAAACTAACTCAATGTCAAGTACTTTGCATCTAATGTATGTCTTGTTTGCTATAATTAAGCCTCCTCACAGAATAATGTAGCTCTCTAGATGGCTACCTTAGGAATTTTTAATTGTGTTCCCTTGAATTTTCTTAGGTGAATTATATAAGTACAATTCCCAAGACACTAGGAGACTTGAGAAGACTTGAGAATTCCAACTAAGTGCAGTACTCTATTGGAATAACGAGAGTCTAATTCCTTTTCACAGTACATATATCTTACATCGGTATGTGCATATATACCTTTGATTCTCTCATGATCCCAAAATCCTTTTTGGACGGACTTCCCTCTTCATTGGCACCCTTTTTTCTCACTTGTATATGTGAATTTGAAGGGGAGTTTAGCGAACACAAAGAAAGAACTGTAAAACCTTCCTGAGAAAGTATACATGTTGCTTACTCATTATTGAGCTCCTGAGTTGATTGAAATTAACAAAAGAGAGAGAGAGAGAGAGAAAAGGTTTTTATTATATAGCAGATCTCTATATTCTGTGACATGGTATAAGATATAATTTTCCAAAGAAGAAAGGCCTCTTTTTTAAATCTTGGTTTATTTAAATTCTTGAATCAGATATGGGGAAAATAATTCATGCCATGAAACTGCTTGTACAGAAGCTTATGCATGCCACACCAGTATGAAGTGCCAAGCTGGCACACTGCTCTATTTTCCACCTATCCAAATGGAATTTAGCTAAGCTGAGGGAAGTGCCAGTTTCACATCCCTGAGTTAGAGCCGAAATCCTGAGTCATGTCGAGCAAAAATTCTTTATCATTCTTTTATGGAGCCATGCTGTTGTCTCTGGCTTTTGTAAGGTAGTGATTAGTCAAACTAGTATGAAATCTAGCATCAATCCTCAATAGTTATTTAACTCCATAGATAGTGACATGTTCGCAGATGATAAGGTATTACAGACAAAGGGTCTGTATGTACCGTATGTGTTCTAACTTGAGATGATGCTTATCTCTAGATTATTGTTCTTTTTTGACGGAAGCTAATCTTCTAGATTATTTCTCTATCCTTGCCATGCAACGTGCTGCCAACGTGCGGTTTTGTAATTATCATCTAGTATTATCTACCTTTGTCGTTTGGAGATAATGTTTTGTATCCATTTGGTTGTCGATACTCTGAAATTTCTGGTCTCGCCCATCCTTGATGAGAGTCTGGGATGCACACCTTTCTTGACTATTGACAGCCTACTACTTGCTTCAAACAAGTATTATTGGCTTGACAACCTTTATATGTTTTGCTGTAAGTGTTGTCTAGTGAAGAAGTAGCCATAAAATCTGTGTTCTCCTGAAGTTTATTTTTTCCTGACATGAGACTAATTTTACACGCTTGATGTGTGCAGTGCACCATCATATGGTGCCAGCCTGCCAGGGACGAAACAGGCGGACAAGTTACCAAGAACTGTGTGAGAAAATCCAAGGTAGCTCACTGATCACTAGGTCACCATCATAGTCACATGCCATCATTCGTGCATACGGTGCTGCACTGCTGCGTTGGGCTCGTCAACGGAACTTCCACAGACATTGATGCGAAAAACCTGCATGGATCCAAGTGCTGCCTTCTCATTCCTCGCTTCCAGCCAGAAATAAAAATTAAGGAAAAAAAATAACATGCAACCCAAAATCCCATGGGCCATGTTTTCCAAACCCTGTCCTCCAAGCACCCAACAGTGCAAGAACCTTTAGAGTTAATGAAAGGAGAGGTCACTAATAGTAGGGGTTTAAAGAGGGCTCTAGGGTCAAATCTCTGGGCACGTAGGCTAGTGGTCGGTTTGTGTCGACCGACGCAAGTTTCAATTGAGAGTTTATACTCATTCTTGTACTACCATAGCTTCTTTAACCATATTCAGGTCCCATTTGTCAGAAGTACTGTGGTAAAAGAATATTCAGGAAGGGCAGGCCTGGTGCAGTGGTGAGAGCTGTCTCACTGAGTCACCAGGTTGCAGGTTCGAAGCAGCCTCTCCGCAGGCTTTGCGGGGAGAAGACTTGCTTTGGTTTTTTCCTTCTTCAGACCTCACTCATGTGGAAGCATCTGGCATTGAGTCTGCCCCTATGCTCTTTTTCTACATATCACTTCCAGTGGCGTGAACTAATTGAGCTCAATGCTCCTACAGCAATATCTGAACTCTGAACTCTGAAGCCCGAAAGGCCTCCTGGAATGCAGCTGTTCTCCCCCCCCCTCTCCTAGAACTGCACAGTGGCTTGTCTATTCTTTGTTTGACCTCGATCGGGCTGTGCCACTGCCACACCACACGTACGGCCACCACACCCGCTCGTGCGGCGGCCTCTGCTGGATCAGGTGGGTCAAACGGACCCTTCCGTTTCAAGGCCACGTTTAGATTACAAAAAATTTCAAACCGATGAATAGTAACACTTTCGTCTTATTTGGTAAATATTGTCCAATCGTGGACCAACTAAGCTCAAAAGATTCATCTCGTGATTTCCAACTAAACTGTACAATTAGTTATTTTTTTACCTACATTTAATGCTCCATGTAAGTGGCTAAAAATTGATGTGATGAAGAAAGAGTGAAAAAACTTGAAATTTGGAGGTGATCTAAACAAGACCCAAGTTTTCTCTTTCTTCTTCCCATGCGGCCGGCTTCGGCGTCGTGTCGGCATGCGCGGCACCTCGCATTCCCTCCTCTGCAGACTGCAGTAGCATCCAGGATCCCATGTTTCCAGGGTTCAGACTCCCAATTTAATCCCCTTGTACTCTCGCCGCGGCTAATCGATGTGCGCAAGCGTGTTTGTTCGTGCACACACGCTGTGCTACCGGCCTGGCGCATCGGCATTGCGCCCGTGCACGTGTGGCATGGGACAGTGGCTCCTAGGGCCCAATAAACTTGGCGTCTCAGCCAGAGCTCGGGCAGCATCCAGGGACCAACCAGGGTAGCAGTTCAAACCTGCTCCTGCAGTATTTTTTTTTTCGACAACATGCTCCTGCAGTATTAGGCGCGTATTAATCATAAACTCCTTTTTTTAAAGATGGCGTATTAAACTTGAGTAGAATGCAGGCCTCCAGCCGCATTTCTATGCTGAATATTTCTACCATATAGTACTACCTAGTGTATGAAATAACACTGCAGACTGCACTTACTGAAAACCGGAGCATACGAGCTTTTTTCCATTTTTGTCCCTTGTTTCCATAGGTCTGTTGACTCTAGATTCCAAGGGTGTTAAGCCAGAATTAGGGCATGTTTGGTTCGCCTAGTAGCTACTAAATTTAGTAACTTTTAGTTACTTTAGTAACTTTTTAACCAAACACTATGACTGAAAGCTATTAAAAGAGCTTTAGTCATCTCTAGTAACTCTGGAGTTACTAAAAGTGACTAAACCGTTTAGTAGCTACTAAAGTTTAGTAGCTCGAACCAAACACCCCCTTACTACTAGGGGCCTCTTTGGCACGGCTTATGCCGGCTTCGGCTTCATCTATTTTGCGCAAATCGAAGCACTGTAGCGTGAAGCCGTTTTGTAAGCCGGGATTAAAATGAACTAGAAGCCGAAAAAAGCTAATTTTTCTAGCTTCACCGGCTTTGGCTTCACCGGTGAAGCCGTTTTGGATGAGCCGTGCCAAAGGAGGCTTAGGTAACACAAGTACATGATGTGTGCGTGTAAAACCAAGTCAGGCTACGCTCTCCGATTCCCAAACTGGGGAAAACCAACGAAGACGACGATGAGTAGTCCGCACTCCACACTTGTTACCAAGAACAGCAGCGCCATGGAAACACGGAGGCCGGGAACCAATTCGCGTCGGCTGGGAACGAGGCGAGCCAAGGAAAAAGATATATATGCCCAACACGGAACGACACGAAGATAGCGTGCCAGTCGCACTCTCACTGTGCTTATTACCACGCACGCATGCACGATGCAATGGGACGCTGTGTGTGGCTGCCCTGAATGGGACTTCGTATGCGTCCCTTGTGAGTAAAGCAAGTGTCCCTGACTCAGAGAGAGAGGCCCTGATTCGCGTCGTTTGTACTAGCCACCGATATGTATGTGCTTGACTTTACAGGACTCATAGGTGCTGTACGTTTTGCAAGATTCCATGCAGTCAAACTTCCATGTTACTCGACCTTTTTCTTGGTCAGACCACGCTGCACCGAGTTCAGGCCCGGGAGATTTCAGAATTGTAACTTCTCATGTCCATTAAACTCAGTGCTATAGTTGTAGTACTGCATGAGGTCAACTGGAACAAATTCTGGTTTGAAAAACAAAAATGCATCATCCTACTCAAAATTGCAAAACAGAAATGAGCAGTTCATTCTAGGCCTGTTCAATCACGGGTTGGAGCGGTTTCAGCTAGTTCTCCAACCCAGACCGTGTGTGGCCAGCTTGCTTGGGCTGGTCCGGTTTTTATGGTGCGCAGGGGTGGTTGATTGGATTGGGTTGCTCGTGTGGGTTTATTTGTTTTCAAACCAGTTAGGACAGCTTCAATGTGTGTGCTAAGAAGGTGTAAGGAGGAGGAAGAACGAAGGTGCTAGCTTAGAATCTGCAAGCACTTGTAGCCTTTTTAGGTACCCGGTGTAAAGAATAAACAAAGATTTTTTGTGTGTGAAAATTAGAAGAATTAGGGCCTGTTTGGCACAGTGAGCTGTTTTATTTACCAAACACTCGTTTCCAAAACAGATTCACCCATAAAGTTGTTTTCCCTCCTCTTATAAAGACATGAGTTAGGATGAAGCTGAAAAAAGTAGCTTATTCTAGCTCTCACCCTCATTTCTCTCTCCCATCCATGCATGAAGTTGTTGGTGAAACTGTTTTGCTAAACAATTTTTCCAAAATAGTTCAGCTTCATCTAGAAAATTACTCATGAAACTGTTTTATAAAAAAACAGTTTTACTAGTGAAGTTGAGTTGTGCGGGACCTTAGAAGTGTCGGTGGAGAAGTCATTGGCCATGATAATATTTTATTGTTCATTAAGACTATACTAGCAGCATGGCAGAAATTATATATTGGAGCAAATTTTGCTAGTATGGAATTTGATGACATGGCTTCTTTTACACCTTGCTAGGAGAATAAACGTTAAAATTGTCCTTTGATGGCTACTTTGCTCCAAAGTCCTTTGGCTCTGCTGCTCCATGGATTTGTAAGGCAGTGATCAAACATTTGATATTCTAGATTGCAACAAAAACAGATAGATTCGAGAAGAACAACACAATATTTTTGGACGTGTTTCAGAAACATTTCTATTAAGCACACCGCCTACAGACATTTGTTTGTTCGTATATATTATACCTCTAAGCAGGATGTCAGCCAGTCTTTTGTTTCTGAGGATTAGTACTAGTTTGTTACTGCAATATTCAAATCCTTATTTCTAGCTATCATGCACAAAAATAAATCCGAGCACAATTTAAATCCTTAAAACACTATTTATATCATATATAAAAGATAGAGAATTTCATTCGATTTTATCAAGCACATCGTGACATGAAAATGTAAGGAACAAGGCTGACAAAAGATTTGAGTTTCTGAGCCTATCTTTCAACTTTTAACAGTACAATATCTATCAATCTAATGAATAATATTAGAACAAACCATATCATAAACCCATGAGCATATCTTTTAATGTTTGGATTAAGAAAGAAAACATTATGATTGGATTAAAAAAGTTGAACAATAGTTTGAACTCAGAGAGGATTGAAATGTAAATGACACCAGTCAACACACATGAGACATTGGGAAGAGACAAAACATTAGACAGAAAAGCAATGAACTGTAGTTCATAAATAAACAAGTGAAATGTGAGGCTTCCTTTTTTTGCGAGTAAAAAATGTGAGGCTTTATGTATTAGGTTTTGAGCATGAATATTTGTTGAATATATTAGGTTTTGAGCATCAGAATCAGGGTAAGTCCTTAAGTTCACAAAGATGAATACAACAACACAATTGAGTTTTAACATTGAATGGTATCTTAAAATTTAGAATCACTTCAACAGTTTGTTGGCTCTGGCTATAAGTGATTTAGAAGCCAATTGAGGAATTACCAATGTGAAAAATGTATGCCAGTCACCCAGAACAGTACATAACACACACTTAGCACATGATCTAGATAGAAATGCTACCCCTGACATGTATAAGTCTATTAATACTGGCATTCTTAATTAAAAAAACACAACCAATCAATTGCTCATGTTTGAAATCCATTCATAATCATGTAGAGAAGAAAAGCAATGCATCTCTTGTTTCAAACAGAGACACGGACTTATAACCTCCATAATTTAATTATGCAAACTCTACAATTAGACAAATAGTATAAGCCAATTAGTATAGAGCAAGGCGTTTGAATTGTCATCTCTTGTTAGAAGTGTTTGGAGGAAATAAGTGTCATTTCTAACATGAGATGAAGTACTAGTAGCAACTTCGTTAAAAAAAAAAGTACCAGAGCAACTTGAACTTAAAAATCAAACAAGCGAATCAAGCATACTTCAATTGTGGCAGTGAACTCATTTGCCTTCACTCTGTCATACAAAACTTTAGAGCTGAAATCTTAGAAGTTTAGCCTGAAGCTTGGGTCTAAACCGATAGCCATAAATAATAATGGTTTCAAAGCGGTAACATTTCCCTAGTATTTATCAAATTTGTTTTTTTGCATGCCAAATACTCCAAGTGTGGTATGTTCTTTGAGAAAGTTTGACAAGCTTGCCATGGATTGAGATAAAATTATGGAAAGACATGCTTGATGTCACATATTGTGATCCTGAGAGTCGTATTGTCACACTACAAAAGGGATGTTTATTATCATTGCAATATAAGAGAAGCACGCACGACAGCACGCATGACTCATGTTCACCTTGCCTGGTGCCAATACCAACGCACCATGGTACAAAATATTACCTTGAAACAGCCTCATATTTACCATATATTTCAAGAAAATTATATATACTACTCGAGCGGTGCACCGGTTCAATTTATCACTAGCTTCACCCGTAAATAGAAGGAACATTTCTTGATGGAAACATTGCCTCGTGAACAACCCGAATAAATCAATCGTTCGTTTGGTGAATCACTTTCTTTTCTAAAGACTAAGAAAATGTTTGGTTTGTGACCGCACTCACCAAATATGTGGCAGAAACTCACCCTGTGAAAAGTTGTGGGGCTACCAAGAGTGAATCATCAACCAAACAGCACCAATCGATAGCTATGGCAATCTTAGTATGGTGGTGGCGCGAGGTTGCCGGAAACCAAACGTGCCCAGAGAAGTAAGGCTTTGTGTTCCTCGAAAAAAGGAAAAAAAAAACAAGAAAAACAAAGTAAGGCTTTGTCTTAGAAAAGAAACAGAGCAGCTCGAGGACCATAGGCTTAATGGGCCAGCCTAACTGCAGCCCATCTGGGCCTAAAAAAACTGCTGTCCACCTATGCTGCAGGGTAGTCCAGTACGTAGCAGACAATTTCCCAGCTTGCCTATAGGAAGACCGCGGCAATTGAGCAATACCTGCAGTCCTGCACTGAGACTGAGCACTACACGTGTTTAAAACAGCAATTGTGCCTACATACATTCTTGTCCGTATCTGAGTGCTTTTGGAACCCAGAAAAGCCGATGATGCAAGTCCTTGGTACTTTATGTCCAACACAAAAGGTGACACATGATCATCTGAATCTAATCCCTATATCGCATTGACAAATTTGTCGCAGCAGAAGATATGGATGCACTCCAGTGACTTGAGCTCGCAGTTACAGATCGGTCCCATCTCAATCATGCGCAGGCACACGCACAGACGTGTTGGCGCGTGTGGTGAGATAAAAGAACATCAAAAAATGACCACCCAAAACGCATGGCCATTCTAACTTCTAGAAAAAAAAAAAGTTGCATGCATGATAGATACCACATCAAGCATCAAAGCAGCTAAGAGTGGTGGGGCTTGCATTGCATCGCTCGTCTCTTGATCCGGACGGACGTGATGCTATTGCAGATGCAAAAGCAAAATTGGCGCTGAGGAATCACGCAACTAAGGATCTAACAGCACTGAGAATGCACCGGCAGGTGCCAGTCAGTTGGAGTAATTTGCCTGATGCGCCCATTACCTCTCATACACACAAAAAGAAAGTGAAGGACTGGCAGCACGTTCACGTACGGTATGCCAAGGCCAATTTGAATCCTCCTACAGTGAACTTACCAGTCATAAAGCTACTGAAACCGTGTAGAAAGGCGTGTCGTAACGAGTGTGCCGCTCGCTGTGTTCCCCTGCTTTAGTGACCAAGTTTAGATAAGTACTGATCGTCTGATCTTTCAGGAATGAAAGTGAATAGATAACAGTCCGTAAGATCGACCCGGATCCCAGCCACCACTGATCGTCCTCCACCTCTGTCGTGGGAAGAAAAAGGTCCCGATATATATATATATTTTTTTTTTTGCGTTTGTGGCATCCTGTAAAAGCGACGCTGGATACGTGCCAGTATAAACAAGCACTACACCAGCACGGACAGGACAGGATGTACGCCGTACATAGCTCATGGATCTATCGGTAGTGCGCCAGTGACGATCTCGCACACGGCACAGCAGCATCGTCGCCTCTCCAAAGATCCGTCAAAAAGTTGCTGATGGATCAAAAGGCGCCTGGCCGGCCGCCTGAGGCCTGATGACCAGCCGAACCGACCGATCAATCATGTGGCGCGTCTCGCTGATAGCCTGATACTGCCCGTTACCTGACTACCTCGACGGGAAAGCGGCGGCGGTGGTGCGCGCGCGCGACCACGAGGTCGAGGTTAACCGGGGTCCGGGACCCATGGATCCCGCACGCGCTCCGCGATGGCGACGCGCACCTGGGGAGGCGGGAAAAAATCACGGGCCGGGGCGGCCGGCGAAATGGCTAGTGCGGGCACGGTGAGGGTGAGGTGCATGGCTCGCTCGCCGTCCCGGGTTGGCCGGCACGGCAGGTCGGCGGTCGTGCTCGATCGGCTTTGCAGCTCGGAGATCTCGCTCGCTCGTCCGCGTCCGTGACGCGGAGGGGTTGTCGCGACGTATGATGGATTATTGGGATGGTAGTCACGTACGTCTCCGCGACTCCGCGTGGGTGGCCGGTCTTCGCGCGCTTCCGTCTACGGTCGAGGCGACGGCGACCCGGCGGTGCACTAGCGGCGCGAGGTGGTGGACTGGTGGGGGTGTGGTGTGGTGTGGCGTCGTCTTTCGGCCGGCGTGCCTCTAGTGGCGAGGAGGGCCGGGGTGTCAGATGCATGTCGGCGCCGGTGAGGTGCCGCCAGGTGGCCGGCTCATCGGATTCATATCACCGGAACTGGCACCTGGGCTGGGCAAGTGGGCCAAAAAAAAAGCGTATCTTTCCACGTCCCGGATCTCTTGACCCGATACTGACGGCGCGGTAGAATTTCGCCGTCATCTCTCGACGAACTGACATGACTTAGCCGACCATGCACGCGCGTGGAAAGATTCAGGAGCCATGCTACTTGGTGGTCGTGGCACTTGCATTATTGCAGCAAAGCAACACTGGCGTTTTCAGCTTCAGCATTGTAGTAATTCGTATGCCCATCAGGTCTAGGATGTTCAGGAACTGATATGTGGGTGTGCACTGGTCTCATCAGACCAGCTTTCTGGTAAAGCACCCTACGTGACACCATTCTGGTTCAGTGACTCAGTGTGCGTGCCTACACGCACTGATATGGTGATACCCAGCTCGGCTCGGATCAACGAACCATCACCAATCTGGAACCAGACTACTACATCCGGATCAGAACGCCTGGTGCCCATCTCGACAGGAAATTGCATAGATACATACATGCTCCCTCCGGAGAACGCTGTTCTAACTATTAATATTAAGTTAAACCATTTTCAGTTTAACCAAACTAGTTCAATGTGCTCCCACGCAAGCTTAGAATATAGAAGACATAAGCATTAAATTTTAATTTTTAATACCTACAGCTAATAACAATACCAATAACAATTTACATGTTTTCTCTTTGTTCGTTTTCTAATAACACAATACACGTGTAGATACTATGTGGTGATAAACTTACCAACTACTTATCTATATGTTTTTTTATTCATATTTATAGTTTTTCCCATATGTTTGTGTATTTTCAATGTGTATTTAGTTGAAATCTTAGGTTCAATTATGGTGATAGTTGTTGCGGTCCGTGTCTGATGACATCATGAGTCTAGATTTTGATTTTCGACCTTCGGTTTTATTAGTTGCTATATAACTTTTTTATTCCCGTGTTATGTTCAAACTCTTGTGCGTATTGCATTGTCGGGAACCAATACTAGGATACTCGAAGAACATGACCTAATGGTCATCAACACTGATTCATCCGAGCAGTCAAGAGCGCGACTACAGCTCCAACCGACCCCAGGTGCGTGGGCTCCGCCTCGCCTGACCTCTAGGGCAGGCTCCGTCTCGTCCGATGGGGACCCATACCGCCGTCAACAACTCCAAGTCCAAGCGTATGGGCCTGGGGCAAAACTCTGACACTAAGAAAGAGACCGGCACGCCCCGATGTAACCCGTGGCCATGACGAGCCATACCTGAGGATTCACATTAAGAACAGCGTCGGGCGTGCCAGTCCTATTTTGCCTAACTCTCGTACGAACGCTGACAGGCGCATCAGTTCACCACGACGCCCGCCAGAACGGAATGGGACGCCATGACCGGCAGACGACGTCTGCGCATGGCGTCAGTGACGAACAAGGCCGCGATACGGAGCCGTCCTTGTTGACGTCTATAGGATCGGCGAGACCTACATGAAGGAGAAGAAGGACCCGGCGATCCTGAAAGCATTTCTCTCTCTCTCTCTCTCTCTCTCTCTCTCTTGTTCTTCTCCTTTTCCTCCATTGTAACCCGCGCTTTCCCTTGGCCTATAAAAGGGAAAGCGGGGCGCCCCATGTAGGGGAGAGACCCGATTGATCTAGATCCGCACAAGACCGATCAATCGACCCATCGAAATCCGATCCAGATCCACACAAGAGCACAACACGAATGCACGGCTAAGCAGCGATCGAGCTCTCAGCACCCACTCACTCCTTCCACCAGAGACTTGGGATCCCTTCCCTCTCTCGCCTGTTTGTAACCCCTACTACAAACTTTCAGTGCTAGTAACACGAGCAGCAACGACGAACTAGACGTAGGGACTTTCTACCCGAACCAGTATAAACCTCGTGTCCTCTAAGCACACCATCCGAGCCAGATGTGCAATACTAGAAATTTACTCGTCGGTGATAACTCAAAACACTGACAGTTACTATCGGGGACCAATACTAGAGTACCCGAAGAAGAGAAGCTAATGGTCATCAACATTGATTTATCCGAGCAGTCAAGAGCGCGACTATAGCTCCAACCGACCCCAGGTGCGCGGGCTCCGCCTCGCCCGACCCCGAGGTTGCGGGCTCCGCCTCGCCCGATGAAAGGATCTAACAATGCCTAGAGGGGGGGTGAATAGGCGTATCTAAAAATTTACTGCAAATGCTAAGTTCAAATTTGTCAGCCACTGTCGGAAGTCCCGACGTTTGGGTCGGAACTCCCGACGTTGTCAGAAGTTCCGGCGCAAACGTCAGCAGTTCCGACGCCTACGTGAACTACAAAAGCAGTGCCAAATTTAACTTTGCGGATAAATAAACTTACAACCTCACTTCCTAGTGGTTTGGTGAAGATGTTGGGTCACTCCCTTGACGCCGTAAAGCCTCCAAACCGTAGATCGAGTCCAAACCCTAAAATGGAGATTTTGGAGACAAGGAGACAAACACAAACAAGTAATCTCAAGCAATCACAACAACAACAAGCACGCGGGACACAAGGATTTATCCCGAGGTTCGGCAACCCCACAAAGGAGCTCCTACGTCCTCGTTGTTGAGGTGACCACTAAGGTCGGAGTCTTTTCCACCTCCTTGCCTCTCTCAAAGCGACCACAAAGGTCACTTGAGCTTTCCACTAAGAAATCGAAGGGTGATACAAACTTCCCAAGGCTCTTCCACAAGATGGAAGCTCTAGGGCAACGCCTAGCCGGCTAGGGGCAAAGCCCCAAGAGTAATAGACGCAAAAACAACCGGCTTGACGAAGAAATCAAGTGCTCAAGCTTTCCAAAGTGATGCTCTCACTTAATCCACTCTCCTTTTACTCAAAAACTAAGAGAATCGAAGATTGGAGCAAAGGGGGAAGGAGAGGGGTGCTTTAGTTGCTTGGGAGCTGTTCAGCACGAAGTGAGTCAACTGTGAAATGAGTCCGTAACGGTTAGAAGTGAAGAGAGGAGTATTTATACTCCAAGTGAAAATCCAACCGTTCAGATCTACGTCGGAAGTCCCGACGCAGATCCCGGGAGTTCCGACTGCAACAGAAAACACTGTTCACAAAGAGTCAGAAGTCCACGGGTGAAAGTCAGTGTCGGAACTCCCGGCAAACGTCGGGACTTCCGACGGTCGGAACTCCCGACGATCGTCGGGACTTCCGACGTGCACAGTTAATCAAACAGCCAGCACTGCTGAGGCCGGGACTCCCGGCTTGGGACAGGTCAGTGTCGGAACTCCCGGCGAACGTCGGGACTTCCGACGGTCGGAACTCCCGACGATCGTCGGGACTTCCGACGTGCACAGACAGCGAGCAGTCCGAAGCACAGGTGCCGGGACCCCTGGCTTAGGTCGGGACTTCCGACTGTCGGGAGTTCCGACTTACGTCGGGACTTCCGACACCGAAAGTCACAGAAATTTATTCTATGTGCTCGTGAAGTGCAAGAGTGTCACTCTTTAGATTTTATTTAAATGCTTGAGCACTCTATCTTCCTCAGACCAATTAAATTTGCATCCCTCTTAATAGTGCGGCGGATCCTAAACTCAAACTTAAAATTAAAACCTTTGAAGATCGTTTTGAGTTCGTCCGCCTTTGCAACTTGAAGAATTGAGGGATACCATTTCATCTTTATCAACTCTTTGAATCTTTCATGGGACTAATAGCTGCAACATATCTCATTAAGATCACATTAGTCCCTAATTTGGATGTCATTAATACACCAAAACCCACATAGGGGGCAAATACACTTTCAATCTCCCCCTTTTTGGTAATTGATGACAACCAACTTAGGCTTTTATAGGAATGAAAGAATTTAAGCTTTTGAACCCCAAAATTTATGAAGAGCTCCCCCTTGATGTATGCAAGAATTTGAATTTCATTTAGAGTCATCTATACATGATTTGCATACATCAAGACAAAAGCTCCCCCTAAATTTTGCAATCCGTGGGGTGCAACAAGTGTGTGTGAACAAGTATGTATACGTGAAAAGAGATGCAATATGACATGTTATTTCACACAACAAGTAAATATGATGGCCAAGATTTCAAAGTAGAAACTTGAAGCAATACATGGCCATACAAAAAACATCCATCATGACAAGTAGAGATAAGCACAAGCAAATAAGATAGATTAAAACATTACTTATCCTACAATCATCCATCACACACATATAAATAGATAGTTGTCCATCACACGGTTGCCACCACACGACAAAGTTCATACACGCTAAAGGTTTTAAAGTTCCCGAACATAAAGACCAACTAACTTATTACAATAAATCAAAGCCTAACACTCCCCCTTTGTCAACAAGTGCCAAAAGGGGTAGGCCGCATGAGAAACCAACTACTCGTCGTCGTAGTCATCATCGTCGCCTTGGTCACCTTCCTCACCATCGTCGTCGTCGTCATCATCTTCTTCTTGATATTCCTCATCCTCTTCAGTTGCTTTCCCTTTGCCATGTGGGCGAGAAGAAGCATCATCGGCGTACGCCGCACAAGCCTCATCATATAAAGCCAACGGATCACGAGGAGGCACAAATGGCGGCGGAGGAGAAGATACAATTCCTGCTTGCTGCTCCAATCGATATAGCCTCTCTTGCATGTCATGCTCACGCTGAGCACTAGCACAACACTGTCCAAACATGTAGGTCATTAGAAACTTGAACTTGCTGGGCTTCTTTCCGGAGGAGGACGAAGAGAGGGGCTCGTCACTGGATGACCGAGCAGCAGCAGCAGCAGCAGTGGTGGCAGCACCACGGCGAGAGCGAGAGCCCGAAGGACCTTTCCCAGGGGCACGGACTGCCTCAGCTTTTTCTTTTAGTTCTCTAGCAGCAATGATAGAGGTCTTGTTGGATATCTTGAGGACCTTATGCTCAGAATCATAGGGAAAACGGATGCCAGATACATGCTCTATGATATGCATGATGTACGGTGCATAGGGCAGGTGCTTCACCGGATCCTCAGAAGCATCATGAATCTTATACCATATATAGCGGCTGATGGAGAACTTCTCAAACTCATCTCCAAATCGCTGAAGCACCTTCTGTGAATCATCACGAAGAAAGGTGGAGTCACCTACCTTCGGATACAATATCTGTCTCAAGATGTTGTTCAGAACATAGTAATATGGCTTCAGAAAAGCGGTCTGTCCATCAGCCCTGTGGCCCTCAAGATACATATGTTGATATTCCTCCAAAGCAAGATCCTCATACTCAGTCAACTGATTTGCAGTCCGGTCGCTGTGACCCAAACCAAGAAGGCGAGAGAAATTGACAAAGTCCACCTTATAGTGCTTGCCTTCCGTGGTCCAGTGAATAATGTCCACAGCACCGGTCTGGTCTCTCTCATGATGATAAGAAGCATAAAACTGACAAATCAGCTCATTGTTCCAATTCTTCCGAAACGCTAGCAGGTAAGACAGCCCCATTGATTGTATATCTCGAACCATCTGCTCCAGCTCGGGTTCCTTGTACTTGCCAAGATAATATGCATCAATGCATTTCATCTGAAGAACCGGTGGCTCCTTCTTCTTCAAAAACTTCCGATAAAGAATGGAATCATAGAAATCATAATGGAAGGGGTGCCAGAAACGATACTCAAGGCGGAGATCTTTCTCATCCTCTGCATACAGATTCCTTGCCCTGTTGTACCGGATGTCCTTGACTCGGTGACGATAATCCACTGGAAGGGGAGGCGTCCATCCATCAGCCGGATTCGGAGCCATGGAGGGCTCCCTCATGACCGGCGACACATCGGTGAATGGAACAAGCTGAAATGTCCCCGGCGGACCACGAGTCGGGGTGCGAAGCGGTGGAACAGCAATGGTGCGTCCGGCACGATCCAGCGCTTCCTCTTCTTCATCAACCATCGGCTCAGCCCCAACGGGAGCAGGAGCTGGGGGAGGGGCAGCAGCAGAAGACCCCTGGCCGCCACGGCCACGGCCACGGGAACCACCAGCACCACCACGCGAGTAAGACGCCTTAGTGCGGCCGGGCGGCTTAGGAACAGCAGCACGATCTTGATTCTTCTTGGAACGCTTTTCCCGATGGCGCGAGGGACTGCCACCACCCTCCATGGCTTGAAACGAGAACGGAGGAGATGAAAAGAATCGCAGTCGTCGACGAACAAATCCACGGGCACAAACTCCTCCACCAATGGAATCTCCTCCACACCAACGACAAGAACACCCCAATCCGAAGAAAACGAGAGCACAGGCGGTGGAAGGAGGGAGGAAGGGAGGGAAGCCGGTCGGCACTACCGGCAAGACCTCCGGCGGCGGTGGAAGAAAGAAGGAGGCCGGAGGACGAGGTGGGGCGGCGGTGGAAGGGGAGGGCGCAATAGGGCGGCGCGAGGAGGAGCCAAGGCGGCGTCGGCGTCGGTAGAGGAAAAGAAACCGCAGTAAAACAAAACGGGGCCGGTTATAAAAGAGGTGAGTAACGGATCGGCACAGTCAGATCTGCGTCGGAACTCCCGGCGTACGCCGGGACTTCCGGCAGTCGGGACTTCCGGCAGTCGGGACTTCCGGCGCGAGCCGGGACTCCCGGCCGTCGGGACTTCCGACGAATGTCGGGACTTCCGACGCAGGGAAACAGAAAAACACCTTAACCTGCACGCGCTCTGCCATGTGGGGCAACAATATGATGGACACACATATTTTCACAGGTGACTAGATTTCATTTATCCAATACAAAACAATAGTCACTCATGAAAATTACAAAGTAGTTTTTGAAAGTGGCACACAATGTTTTCACAATCCTTTTCTCCTAACTAGATCAAACAAAATTTGTGTGCAAGGGATCAAGCCACGTTACGAGAATCAATGATATTTAGTTCACTCCTCAAAGCACAAAATCTTGACTCATCTAGGGGCTTTGTGAAGATATCGGCTAATTGTTTTTCGGTGCTCACATGATGAATGGCGATATCTCCTTTGGCTTCGTGGTCTCTCAAAAAATGATGCCGGATGTCTATGTGCTTAGTTCGAGAGTGGTTTACGGGGTTGTTTGCCAACTTAATGGCACTCTCGTTGTCACACAAAAGTGGAATCTTGGTTAACTCACATCCAAAGTCCTTTAGAGTTTGCTTCATCCAAAGTAGTTGGGCACAGCAAGCGCCGGCCGCCACATACTCGGCTTCGGCGGTGGACAAAGCAACGGAATTTTGCTTCTTAGAGCTCCAAGACACCAAGGAACGACCAATAAATTGGCAAGTTCCGGTAGTACTCTTTCGGGTTACTTTGCAACCGGCATAATCCGAATCGGAATAGCCAAGTAACTCAAAAGTGGAGCCCTTAGGATACCACAAGCCAAGATTAGGAGTGTGCACTAAATACCGAAAAATTCTCTTAACGGCCATCAAATGACATTCTTTCGGATTAGCTTGAAATCTTGCACACATGCACACGCTAAGCATAATATCGGGCCTAGATGCACAAAGGTAAAGGAGTGATCCAATCATGGAGCGATATACCTTTTGATCGACGTCCTTTCCTCCTTGATCAAGATCAAGATGTCCATTGGTTGGCATGGGTGTCTTGATGGGCTTGGCCTTGTCCAAGTTAAACTTGTTCAACATGTCATTGGTGTACTTGGTTTGACTTATGAACGTGCCATCCTTGAGTTGCTTGATTTGAAATCCAAGAAAGAACTTCAACTCTCCCATCATGGACATCTCGAACCTATTTGTCATAATCCTACTAAATTCCTCACAAAAAGCCACATTAGTACTACCAAATATTATGTCATCGACATATATTTGGCAAACAAAGATATCATTATTGACTTTGCGAGTAAACAAAGTAGCATCGGCCTTTCCTATCTCAAAACCTTGTTTGAGTAGGAAATCCTTTAAACAATCATACCAAGCTCTAGGGGCTTGTTTGAGCCCATAGAGTGCCTTGTCGAGCTTGTAGACGTGGTTTGGATACTTGAGGTCTTCAAAGCCCGGTGGTTGCTCTACATACACCAACTCGGATAGGGGGCCGTTGAGAAATGCACTCTTCACGTCCATTTGATATAGCTTGAAGTCATGATGAGCGGCATAGGCAAGTAGAATACGAATTGATTCTAGCCTAGCCACCGGTGCATAGGTCTCCCCAAAATCCAAGCCTTCAATTTGAGTGAATCCTTGAGCCACCAACCTTGCCTTGTTCCTTGTTACCACGCCATGCTCATCTTGCTTGTTGCGGAAAACCCACTTGGTTCCAATCACATTTTGCTTGGGCCTTTCCACCAAGGACCAGACTTCATTCCTAGTGAAGTTATTCAACTCCTCTTGCATAGCTATCATCCAATCCGGATCATCAAGTGCCTCTTCCACCCTACGAGGTTCCAAAGGAGAAACAAACGAGTAATATTCACAAAAACTTGCTAAACGAGAACGTGTAGTTACCCCTCGTCGAATGCTCCCCAATATGTTATCAACGGGATGATCCCGTTGAATGGATTGATGCACTCTAGGATGTGGCACTTGTGTTGATCTTTGGATAGGGCCATCATCATCATCATCATCACGGTCATGATCGATTGGAAGATTACAATCATGAGCTAGTGGAGGGTTGACTTCACTTCTTTCTTCATTGTTGAGTTGTGGTTGAGCTCGCTCATTGTTGACACCATCTTCACGAGAATGATCTTGTGCTTCATTTGATCTCCCATCTTGATTATTTCTTGTTGCGGAAGCTTCACCATGTTCATTGGATGAAACATGATGAATGGTTGGATCAAGATCATCATGCACAACATGGTCTTCATCTTCGTCTTCAACGGGCTTTACTTCACCAATAGCAAGCTTCTTGATTGCTTCGTGTGGAGCTTCTTCATTACCTACATTCTCAACATTGACTTGCTCTTTTTGAGAGCCGTCGGCTTCATCAAAAGTCACGTCTACCGCGATTTCAATCAAACCGGTGGTTTTATTGAAAACACGATATCCATGTTCATTAGTACCATAACCAAGCATGAAACCTTCATCAACCTTTGGTGCAAACTTAGAACTTTTGGATTTCTTGTTAAGTATGAAACACTTAGATCCAAAAACTCTAAAGTAGTGCACCTTAGGCTTTTTACCGGTTAGAAGTTCGTAGGCGGTCTTTTCTCTTATCTTGTGAAGATATAAGCGGTTGATGGCATGACATGCCGTGTTGACCGCTTCCGCCCAATAATTAGTTGGGGTCTTGTACTCATCTAACATTGCTCTTGCGGCTTCTATGAGCGTTCGGTTCTTCCTCTCCACAACACCATTTTGTTGTGGAGTGTATGGAACCGAAAACTCATGCTTGACCCCTTCTACATCAAGAAACTCTTCAATGTTGGTGTTCTTGAACTCCGTCCCGTTGTCACTTCTAACTCTCTTGATTTTGACATCAAACTCATTTTGGGCTCTTTTAGCAAACTTCTTGAAGATTCCTTGGACTTCACTCTTTTCACGCAAAAAGAATACCCAAGTGAAACGAGAATAATCATCAACAATTACAAAACCATATTTGTTACCACCAATGCTTATATAAGCGACGGGTCCAAATATGTCCATGTGAAGCAATTCCAATGGCCTTTCGGTTGTCACAACATTCTTGGCGGGATGTTTAGCTCCAACTTGTTTTCCCGCTTGGCATGCGCTACAAATCCTATCTTTCTCAAAAGAAACATTTGTTAGTCCAAGGATGTGTTCGCCTTTTTGAAGTTTGGCCAAGTTCCTCATCCCAACATGGGCAAGTCGGCGATGCCATAACCAACCCATGCTAGATTTTGCCATTAAACAAGTCTCGGGATTTACTCTATTTGATGTGAAATCAACTAGATAGAGTTTCCCCTTTAAATGACCCGTAAATGCAATAGAGGAATCCTCCCTTCTATAGACTTCCACACCCTTATCCGTAAAGAGACAATTGTAACCCATCTCACAAAGTTGTGAAACGGACAACAAATTGTATCTCAACGAATTCACAAGTAAGACATTGGAAATGGAATTATCATTTGATATTGCAATTTTACCCAAACCGAGTACTTCACCTTTTCCATTGTCACCAAACACAATATTTCCACTTTGATCATGACTTGGTTGAAATGATGTGAACATGTCCTTCTCTCCGGTCATATGATTGGTGCATCCACTATCCAACACCCAACTTGTTCCACCGGAGGAATATTCCTACAAAAACAAATTATGCTTTTGTTTTAGGTACCCAAAAAGATTTGGGTCCTAAGGGGTTAGTCACATAAAACTTGGGCACCCAAACACTTCTCATAATTTCCTTTCTCTTTTGGGCACCAACATACTTAACCACAATCTTGCCATCCTTGCCCCAACAACACATATAGTCACTAGCATAGCACCGTGGAAGTGGTGCTTGTGGCTTGAGGACATAGGATTGCTTTGTCTTGATTGTCTTGGTATTTGTAGGTTGAATCTTTGGAATGTATACCTTGTTGTTGGCCTTGCATATAAGCTCATCAAGAGCAACGCCCTTGTTGAACTTCACACAAGGCACACCATTTATTATATTCCTTCCATTTGCCTTTCCATCATACCTATTGTAGCCAATGCCTTCCTTGATTGATGGGTGCCTTGATGACTTGTATATAGTCTTGTTAGATTGCTCTTGACACTTACACCCATTCTTCAATATCATCTCCAACCTATGAATCTCCTTGTTTTTCTTCTCTAACTCAACAAGGTTAGTTGCATATGCATTTACATCAATTTTATAGCATCTTTTACAACCATCACTAGTGGAGACATTAGAGACTTCGGTTGCCTTAGGAGAAGTTGAAGTGCTAGCCCAAAGAGTACTATAGTTTAGCTCAAGATTTTGATATTTTTCTTTCAAGCTTGTGAGGCTTTCTTGAGCTATACTCTTTTCATTCTTAAGGCTAGCTATTTGATCATTAACCGAGGAATGTTCCTTAGTCAATTTCCCAATTGAGTCATTGGCTAAAGACAATTCAACGGTTAACTTCTCAACCTTCATCTTTTCCTCGGCGATAGATGCTTCAAGTGCAAGGATTTTCTCTCTCTCTTGAGTAATTATATCTCCTTGCAACTCTAAGCATCTATCCCTCTTCTCTAATTTCTTCATTAGCATTTTTATTTTAGTGAATGCCTTTTTACCAAATTTCTTTATCATGGTTGCTTCAATTTCTTCTATGTTATCATCACAACTATCATACTCATCACTAGAGGAAACGGGTGTAGTATGTACCTTCTCCCCTTTTGCCATGAGACAAGTTGGAGTGTAGTAGTCGTTGTCGATGAGGTTGGAGAAGAGCCTCGGTGGTGAAGATAGGTTGGCGAAGAGCTTTGGTGGTGAAGTTGAGTCGGGGAGGATCATGGTCGGTGAAGAAGAGTGGTGGATGGCGATGTTTGCGGCTCCCTTCTTCTTCTTCTCATCATCACTTGAGTTACTATCACTTGACTCCCATTCTTCCCCAATATGAGCTTCACCTCTCTTCTTGCTTTTGTTCTTCTTATCTTCATCCTTGTCATGCTTGTGCTTCTTTTTCTCATTAGGACAATCGGCTATGAAGTGACCAACTTGACCACATCCATAGCAAAATCTCTTTTTGAACCTTCTCTTACCATCACCATAGGTCTTGCGATTGCTTTTCTTCTTCATAAACTTTCTAAGATTTCTAATCACAAATGCAACCTCCGCATCGGAATCTTCTTCTCCACTTGAGGAATCATCCTTCACTTTCTTCTTCTTTTCTTGACTTGAAACTTGACCTTCATGTTGTTGAGTTGCTTTAAGGGCGACACTCTTGTTGAATCCCATTGCATTAGGATTTTGATTGTGAGCATTGATTGCATCTTCATCTAGACACTCATGATGCTTGAGCTTTGAAAGAACTTCTTGAGGTGTCATCTCATCATAACCGGGCCTTTCCATGATCACGGACGCTAGCATGTTGTTCTTGGCTCTATAGGTTCTCAACATCTTTCTAGCAACTTTGTTGTCATCCCATTCGTTGCTACCAAGAGCTCTTATGCGGTTGACCAATGCCATGAGCCTATCAAACATGGATTGTGTTGTTTCATTTTGCAAGAATACAAATCTTTCCAATTCACCATGAAGTAACTCTATGTTGCCTTTCCTCACACTTATATCTCCTTCAAATGATACTTTCAAAGTATCCCAAATTTGCTTTGCACTTTCCATTCCATTTACTTTTCTAAACTCATCCGGAGCTAAGCTTGACACAAGCAATGCTACGGCTTGTGCATTTTGATGAAGGTTGTGCACTTCTTCCGGAGTTATCTCTCTATCTTCATCGGTAGGAATCATCACACCAACATCCACAACTTCCCAAAGTCTTGCGGCTATTAGATGCATCTTCATCTTGTAAGACCAATCGGTGTATCTTGTTCCATCAAAGTGAGGTGGCTTGCCAATATTGACGGACGGAGTATGGAGTGTTGAATTTTTCATGATTTGTCCATAGTCAAAACTCATGTGTGAATATATACCTTTTCCATGAGCATGCTCACCGGCTCCAATATCACTAGCGGCATCTTTGTTTGCTTCATTCTTGTCACTAATATCATTCTTGCCACTTATTGCATCATCAACCTTCTTGCTTAATTCTTCCTTCAACTTGCTCATCTCATCTTGCATCTTTTTCATTTCATCTTGAAAGATCTTGGCTTGAGTACTCATCAACTCTTCAGCTATTTTCTTGGCCATTTCGATGGCAATGGCTTGCATCTTATCGGACTCCGACATTGTTTCTTCTCACGCGGTGAAGCGCAAAGAGAAGACCTTGCTCTGATACCAATTGAAAGGATCTAACAATGCCTAGAGGGGGGGTGAATAGGCGTATCTAAAAATTTACTGCAAATGCTAAGTTCAAATTTGTCAGCCACTGTCGGAAGTCCCGACGTTTGGGTCGGAACTCCCGACGTTGTCAGAAGTTCCGGCGCAAACGTCAGCAGTTCCGACGCCTACGTGAACTACAAAAGCAGTGCCAAATTTAACTTTGCGGATAAATAAACTTACAACCTCACTTCCTAGTGGTTTGGTGAAGATGTTGGGTCACTCCCTTGACGCCGTAAAGCCTCCAAACCGTAGATCGAGTCCAAACCCTAAAATGGAGATTTTGGAGACAAGGAGACAAACACAAACAAGTAATCTCAAGCAATCACAACAACAACAAGCACGCGGGACACAAGGATTTATCCCGAGGTTCGGCAACCCCACAAAGGAGCTCCTACGTCCTCGTTGTTGAGGTGACCACTAAGGTCGGAGTCTTTTCCACCTCCTTGCCTCTCTCAAAGCGACCACAAAGGTCACTTGAGCTTTCCACTAAGAAATCGAAGGGTGATACAAACTTCCCAAGGCTCTTCCACAAGATGGAAGCTCTAGGGCAACGCCTAGCCGGCTAGGGGCAAAGCCCCAAGAGTAATAGACGCAAAAACAACCGGCTTGACGAAGAAATCAAGTGCTCAAGCTTTCCAAAGTGATGCTCTCACTTAATCCACTCTCCTTTTACTCAAAAACTAAGAGAATCGAAGATTGGAGCAAAGGGGGAAGGAGAGGGGTGCTTTAGTTGCTTGGGAGCTGTTCAGCACGAAGTGAGTCAACTGTGAAATGAGTCCGTAACGGTTAGAAGTGAAGAGAGGAGTATTTATACTCCAAGTGAAAATCCAACCGTTCAGATCTACGTCGGAAGTCCCGACGCAGATCCCGGGAGTTCCGACTGCAACAGAAAACACTGTTCACAAAGAGTCAGAAGTCCACGGGTGAAAGTCAGTGTCGGAACTCCCGGCAAACGTCGGGACTTCCGACGGTCGGAACTCCCGACGATCGTCGGGACTTCCGACGTGCACAGTTAATCAAACAGCCAGCACTGCTGAGGCCGGGACTCCCGGCTTGGGACAGGTCAGTGTCGGAACTCCCGGCGAACGTCGGGACTTCCGACG
The DNA here is from genome assembly GCF_019320115.1 of Miscanthus floridulus. Lineage (NCBI taxonomy): Eukaryota > Viridiplantae > Streptophyta > Magnoliopsida > Poales > Poaceae > Miscanthus > Miscanthus floridulus. The sequence continues at coordinate 119,994,752 of NC_089586.1, read as the reverse complement.
GTCGGAACTCCCGACGATCGTCGGGACTTCCGACGTGCACAGACAGCGAGCAGTCCGAAGCACAGGTGCCGGGACCCCTGGCTTAGGTCGGGACTTCCGACTGTCGGGAGTTCCGACTTACGTCGGGACTTCCGACACCGAAAGTCACAGAAATTTATTCTATGTGCTCGTGAAGTGCAAGAGTGTCACTCTTTAGATTTTATTTAAATGCTTGAGCACTCTATCTTCCTCAGACCAATTAAATTTGCATCCCTCTTAATAGTGCGGCGGATCCTAAACTCAAACTTAAAATTAAAACCTTTGAAGATCGTTTTGAGTTCGTCCGCCTTTGCAACTTGAAGAATTGAGGGATACCATTTCATCTTTATCAACTCTTTGAATCTTTCATGGGACTAATAGCTGCAACATATCTCATTAAGATCACATTAGTCCCTAATTTGGATGTCATTAATACACCAAAACCCACATAGGGGGCAAATACACTTTCACCCGACCCCGAGGGTGGGGCTCCATCTCGCCTGATGAGGACCCATACCGCCGCCAACCACTCCAGGTCCAAGCGTATGGGCTTGGAGCAAAACTCTGACACTAAGAAAGAGACCGACACGCCCCAATGTAACCCGTGGCCATGATGAGCCAAACCTGAGGATTAACATCAAGAACAGCGTCGGGCGTGCCGGTCCTGTTCTGCCTAACCATCGTACGAACATTGATAGACACGTCAGTTCACCACGACGCCCGCCGGGACAGAATGGGACTTCATGACCGGCAGACGACGCCTACGCATGGCGTCAGTGATGAACCGGGCCACGATGTGGAGCCATCCTTGTTGACGTCTACAGGATTAGTGGGACCCGCATGAAGGAGAAGAAGGACCCGGCGATCCTAAAAGCCTTTCTCTCTCTCTCTCTCTCTCTCTCTCTCTCTCTCGTTCTTCTCCTTTTCCTCCGTTTCAACCTATGCTTTCCCTTGGCCTATAAAAGAGAAAGCGGGTCGCCCCATGTAGGAGGCCGATCGATCGACCCATCGAGACCCGATCAATCCAGATCCGCACGAGATCAGAACATGAGATAAACACACAAGAACATGACACGAACACACGGCTGAGCAGCGATCGAGCTCTTAGCACCCGTTCACTTCTTCCACCAGAGACTTGGGATCCTTTCCCTCTCTCCCCCGTTTATAACCCCCTGCTACAATCTTTTAGTGCTAGTAACACAAGCAGCAGCGACAAACTAGACGTAGGAACTTTCTACCCAAACTAGTATAAACCTCGTGTCCTCTAAGCACACCATCCGAGCCAGACGCGTAATACTAGAAATTTACTCATCGGTGGTAACTTGAAACACCGACAGTTGGCACGCCAGGTAGGGGACTTTTGCGCATCTCGACGTCCACATCAGGTCTTGGATGGCCGGTCACAGCATCAGCTGGGTCCTGGGCACACACGTGCTCTTCGGAAACCTAGACTTCATTGTCACGACGGAGGGAGTGTTGGTGCAGGCTCCCGTCGCTGTCCAACCTCTCCACTCCGTCGGCCTCGATGCGATCGTCGAGGCACTTGAGGACCTACAGCTACATGCACTGGAGGCCCACGCCTCCAGGGGCAACTAGCTCATCGGCTTCGACTACGGGAGGTTAGAGCGCCAGCTCGGTGCCTTCCTGGGACCCCGACTGTCCTAGGAGGACCTGCACCAACTCACCTTCTCGTTCGCCAACGTCATGACGCAGCTTGCTGGAGGAGAGCCGCTCTCCCTAAAATACCTCATCTTGAGCGCCCCGATAGCGCTCCTATCCGGTCTCCGCAACGCCGCAGAGACCGTTGGCCACCTTGTGGCGCAACGCCTCCATCCCCTGCGAATGACGAGTTCGTGGGGATGACCGAATATGTCAGAGTCTTTCAACGACCTCCTCATGGGAGAAATAGAGTCGCCCTCCAACTCTGACTCTAGCAGGGGGAGCCATCGCCCCTCGCGTGAATGTTTCATGGCAGGTACCCCTGAGGGATACGTCAAAAGCATCCACGAGGGATAGGCTACCCCAACAAACGACCTCGACGATGAGGTCGAGGGGGATGCAGGGGCCCCACCTCGCTTGTGGGTGGAGCAGCTGAAGTCCTGGCACCAAGAGCTCGAGGAAGCATGACTCCAGCTCGAGCAGGAATGCATGGAGCTCGAGCAAGAGATCGAGCGCCACAGAGATAGTGGGCATGCGCGCACCGTGACTCGCGATATGAACTGGAGGATCTTCGAGGATGATGAAGCCCTCCTACACTTCACCCAGATGAGCTAGAACATCGCTCCTATGGCGGCCTTGCTCTAGGGGCTTCTGGAGCCCGCGATGCCCAAGGATCGTCGGACCCATCATGAGATTCGCACGCTACTCGAGCGTGCAGTGGCGCCACAAGCCGAGAGCTCGCTGTCCTGACGACGCAAGCTCGACGCCAGGACATATCAGTCCACCAGGCGCAGCAAGGTGGGAGGCCGCACACCACGGTCCCGGTGCATGAGCATCTCGGCCTCCACCGTGATGCACACAACACCCTGGTTGCCCATAGGTGTACCCGTGGCGATGCGAGGGTGTAGGCTAGCCACGGCTACCACCCTCGTCGTGGCAGACACTACAACAGCAGCGAGGACCAAAGCCTAAGCCCTGACCTATCGGGACCTTAGGCTTTTGGCCAAGACATCCTTAATGTCGTCTTCCCAATGTGGTACTGACCGTCGACCAACATCCCAAAATACTCTGGAGAAACGAACCTCAGACTGTAGCTTGAGGATTATCGGCTTGCTTGCCAAGCCAGTGGAATGGATAATGATGATTTTATTATCAACAACCTTCCATTGTTCTTGGCCGATTCGGCGCGAACGTGGTTGTAACACCTTCCACCCAACCGAATCCAAAGTTGGGCGGACCTAAAAGAGATCTTCGTGGGAAACTTCAAGGGCACATACGTGCATCCTAGGAACCCATAGGATCTCAAAAACTGTCGATAGAAGTTCAGGGAGACTCTTCATGGGTACATCCGGTGCTTCTCCCGGTAGTACAACGAGCTGCCCAACGTTGTCGACGCCGATGTTATAGGAGCTTTCCTATCTAGGACCACCTGCGAGTCCCTAGTTCACAAGCTAGGACGTAAGGGCCCATAAACCACCAAGGAGCTCCTCGACATCGCCAACAGCCACGCCTCGGGCGAGGAGGCGGTCGGGGTGATTTTTGATCACCTCAAAGGCAAAGCTAAGCAGGACGAGGACGCCGGCAAATGTGCCTCCAACCATCCCAGCAAGAAGAAGAACAAGTAGTGGCAAGAGGGCTCGCTCATGGCCACCACCAACCACAAGGGGGGGGGGGTCAAAAGCCTGCCGAGGGTACCTCGAACCACTTCGAGAAGCTACTCGAAGGGCCTTGCCCGAACCATGCTTTTCTCATTGAGCACCTATACAAGGACTATATCCTTATGAAGTGGTTCCCATGGTACTCTAGAGCCTGAGGACGACCCCAGCCGGGCCACCGGCTACACACCATTCTTCATGGTCTACGGTTTTGAGGCTATCCTCCCTATCGACCTCGATTATGGAGTGCCGAGGGTCAGGGCGTATGACAAATAGGGAGCCAAGGCATCCCTTAAGGATGCCATGGACTAGCTAGATGAAGCGCATGACGTCACCCTCCTCTGCTCGGCCATGTACCAGCAAGCATTGTGCCGGTACCACAACCGTTGAGTGTAGGGTTGGACCTTCAACGTCGGTGACCTGGTGCTCCACCTTATCCAAAGCAACAAGAACTACCACAAGCTCTCTTTGCCGTGGGAGGGACCATACATCATCATGGAGGTGCTCCAATCTGGCACCTATAAGCTCAAGACCATCAACGGCAAAGTCTTCATCAATGCCTAAAACATCGAACAGCTACGTCGCTTTTACCCTTAAATTTACGCATGCTTTCTCTTATCAGTTTTGCTATCAACTCCTCGATCTTTAGTGACACCCGACCCTAGCAACGACAGGGGGTCAGGCCTCACTTGGGGGCTGATAAGAGCATATCTATCTGGTGGACATTCTCTATGCCTGACCCCTTCTTACGTTAAGACCTAGAAGCAAGGGTCGTGGAAACAAACGCTGAGTAAAACTGACCGAACTGCAAGAAACCTACACCCTAGCGGCTATGGCATTTTTGCTCACTAGCATGATCAGAGTTTTTTCCTACACTTGAGCTTCTTAAAGCCTTAACTATGGAAAGAGTCAGAACACATTTAAGAGTATATCCACCTGGCAAACGTTCTCTATGCCCGACCGTCTCTTGTGTTAAGACCTAGAAGCAAGGGTTACGAAAACGAATGCTGAGTAAAACTGGTTGGACTGCAAGAAATCTATGCCCCAGCGGCTACGCTGTTTTTGCTCACCAGCGTGATTAGAGTTTGTTCACCTACACCCTGAGCTTTATAGCCTTAACAACAGAAAGGGTCGGAATGCACTAACCTTTTTATGCAAAAAGGGAGAAGGGCTAAAAATTTGTTTGGCCATAACGAAATTTAAGAGCTTGTCCACTTAATACAAGTTCACCACCTGGCGTATCTGCCTAACTCATTTCTTGGGGAGGATGATCTCATCCTCTATCTCCGTAGGAAAGTCCTATGCTAGCAGGTCACCCAAGTCGATCGGACAGCTCAGGCCATTGCTGAGAGACAGGTAAGGAGCAGTAGGATGCCCCATGCAGGTTATGCCGACTCTGTCACGAACGACGGACCCGGATTCCACTCGGACATATCTAGTAAGAGCTCTCCGAACCCATCACTCGAGCCATCAAGGTAAGTCATGTGCCAACGGGTCACCCAGGTCGATCGGACGACTCAAGCCGCTGACGAGAGACAGGTCACCCTTAATTTACGCATGTTTTCTCTTATTAGTTTCGCTATTGATTCCTCGATCTTTAAGTGACGTCCGACCCCAGCAACGATAAGGGGTCAAGCCTCACTCGAGGGTTGGTAAGAGTATGTCTATTCGATAGACATTCTCTGTGCCCGACCCTTTCTCATGTTAAAAAACTGGAGGCAAGGGATGTGGAAATAAATGCTGAGTAAAATTGGTCGGACCGCAAGAAACATACGCCCCAGCACCTATGACATTTTTGCTCACCGGCGTGATCAAGGTTTATTGCCTGTACCCTGAGCTTTAGCCTCCACCTTCCCAGGAAGGGTTTGGAGGGGCCCACCAGCAAAATCTCCATCAAGGAGAGGCCAGCAGGTCGGACAAGTCGATCGGACGGCTCGGGCCACTGCCGAGAGATGAGTAAGGAGCAGCAGGATGCCCGATGCGGGTTAGGCCGACTCCATCACGAACGATGGACCCAGATTCCACTCATCTGATAAGATCTCCTCGAACCCATCACTTGAGCCATCGAGGTAATCTTACCAACCCCCACTTTACTTTCCCAAGTGAATGAGTGTTCATTCGTCCATTCTCATACATCCAAACATCGCATATGCAATTATTGCATCACAATGCTTCGCGTCACATCACGAAGCGGTAGTCATCTCATTCGATATGAGCGGCAACCGATCGAGATTCGAAGGCCGGCCCATGGAGGGCTTGAGGCCATCTCGCGTCAAACAGAGCTAGGGGAGAAAATAAAGATGAGCCCCAGCGGTCTTTGCCCGACCCGCTCAGAAGTGGATAGGGTCATCTCAACCTTCTTATTAGATCCTAACCTTGAGCCATGCCCACAGAATCTCCATCGAGGGGAGGCCAATAGGCCACCTGAGTCGGTCTCTAGAACGACTTGGGCATCTACCGGGAGGTGGGTTAAGGAGCAGTGGAATGCCTTATGAGGGCTCTGCCAACCTCGTCGCAAACAATGGACCCGAATTCCACTCGGATATGCCTGTTAGCGAGCTCATCGAGCACGACACTCGAGCCATCGAGGCAAGTGTCGTTAGCTCAACCCCTCTAGTTATGGAAACCGTGGACGGGGTGATGCATAAAACTTGGCCAACCCCTATCGAGCCTAATGGGGCTCGAGGGCTCAAGCTACCCGACCTCAACTCGGGAATCCAACCGACCAAGGTTCGAAGGCCAGCCCGCTAAGGGCTCGAGGCCGCCTCAAGTCGAATAGAGCTAGTGGAGAAAACAAAGATGAGCTCCAACGGCCCTTGCCTAACCCGCTCAGAAGCAGACAGGGTCATCTCAACCTTCTCGTTCGATTCTAACCTCGAGCCATACCCACAGAATCCCCGTCGAGGGAAGGCCAGCAGGCCATCTGAGTCGGTCTCTGGAATGACTCGAGCATCTACTAGGACATGGGTTAAGGAGCAGTGGTGTAACAGAACCGACCAATTATACGAAATTAAGTAAGAAAATCAACCGCCAGAGCAGACGATCTAGCAAACTTAAGCCCGTATAACCCTGTAGTCTGTGAAATCATGAAGGATTTCAAACCAACTTCCATTCCAGCCAAGATCGTAATAAGTTTAGCGGTCACCATCACATATTACATAAAAGTTTGCATCACGGATACATCAGAGTTTCAACATAGTTATTACAAAACCAGTTCGAATAAAAGTAGCGAAAGTCATTTGTTCAAACCACACACACACGCGGAGTTCAAATATAGTACCAGTGAATGATCATCTCCAGCAAAAGCATCAGACGAGACGTAAGGAATGACCATGCCCATGGTCCTAAGCATCACCCATCGCAGGATATAGGCAGTTGATACAGTAGCCATAATACATCTACCCATCTGCAACAAGTGGGAATAAAACCCTGAGTACGAGAAGGTACTCAGCTAGACTTACCCGACATAACCGAAAATAAGTGACACCAAGGATTATGAAGGGCTTTATAGTAGGGTAGCTGACTCATTTGCAAAAGAAGCATTTTTAGCATTTCAAGAACCTTTCTAAAAGCATTATTGCCAAGTTAATTATTATGAACCTGCCGACTAGATTTGCACCTATACTAGAGTAAACATGTGATTAAGCAGATAATGATAACCAATGATCATTAAACAACTTCCAAACTGTCATATTCATTATAACTATCCAAGTGTTCCATAAACAATTACTACAATGAAGTCACTCAAGTCAAGTGCTCACTATCCAGGAGCGATGGTGATTCGAATCGATTCCTAACCAGCTGGTGATTTATTCCTTACACAAACCTCACTCACCCGCTAAAGTGAGATATTGATCACTGAGTCAACTTTCCAGGTATCTCGAGTTTGCTAAGAACCACATGTACCCGGGGGCCGACCGACTGCACTTTGGTCTTATCATCCCGCCCCCGTGTCCTACCACACCTGCTCCGGCACAGTGCGTTGCGGACAATCTACTCGGCCTGAAAAATCTCCTAGCTTCGCGGTCGGAAGGTACTTTATCCGGCCAGCTAAATGTAAGGCATGCGTTCAACATGACTCGAGGCCCAACAACGGTCGGTCCTTAATCGACACAGACGGAAAGCACTACAGTCCAAAACTCTGCAAGTCTCCGTTCGGTCTCAACTTCACTTAACACTTAGTTATACCATGACTTCATAGTCATCCAAGCAGATCCAGGTAATCACCTATAGCTCACAGGTGACAGGAAATCACCCGACTTCTATCGGTCTAAGCCAGCTAAGCATTGACTCGACTGCGGGTACCAGGGTAACAAGGATATAGTATAACAAAGGTAAACAAGGTATAATGCAGCAACGGTTGCAAACAACTCCTGAACGTAATGCATCAATTAAAGTAAAGCATTTAATT